>NC_072733.1:12949505-13284568 GCF_026930045.1 Uloborus diversus | reverse complement strand
AATTGCAGATACAAAGAGGGGTCATGAAGGTCAGGACCCGCTCCCCCCCCCCCCACACCGCGGGGAAAATTTTGAACGTTTGCTTGAAAAATACAAAAAAAGTATCGAAACCATGAGAAAATGTAATAATCTTTTTGATTTTTTTTTTGGGGGGGGGGCATAACAGTAGAACCTCGACAATTCGAATTAATTGGAATCCGACCCATTCCGGAATATCGAAAATCCGGAGAAAGAAAAAACAAAACAAAATAAAACATACTCACTGAAAATCACATTAAAAGGAAACACATAGATTCACAAATAAACAGTAAACATGTCTACAAAGTCTGTAATCTTCTCCTGTGACAGTTCAATTTTTTCCCTATCGAGTAAAGCAAATTGATTCAAAAGTTGCATTGCGAAGAAAAGGGAACTCAATCAACGACATAACACGGTCTTGCCCGTGAGAGGGTTAAATAAATAATTATTATGGAATTTTGACGATCGCTCTTTAAATGTAAAGGGAAATCGGTCAAATCGATCGAGCCGGATTATCCGGTGATCCAGACTAACGGGGTCCGTGGCGCCGACTTCAAATTTGAAAGGTTTGTTTTTGAAAAATTTTCGTGTTTTTAATAGGTTTTTGAAGGTGGGGGAGGCCCCCCAGAATATGAGGGACTTTCTTCTTTAAGGAGGGGTATCCCCTTACGTAAGTAACTCAGAAACAGACCATGCATCAGCCATCTGGATTTAAAAAATTCAAGCATTTTATTCCAATAAAACCAGAAGCAGTGTGGTCTACGGGGGGGGGGGGGGAGGGGCGTGGTCAGTATACCGGGGTGGCGTAAAATTTTTAGGGCTTTTTTTTGAAAAATTTTAGCGTTTACAATGTTTTGGGGGGGGAGAATCCCCCACCCCCCATAACTTGAGGGCAGTTACTATTTAAGGGAGGTATCTCCTTACTTAAGTTACTCTGAAACAGAACAGGCATTGGCCATCTGGATAAAAAAAATTCAAACATTTTATTCTAATAAGATCAGAAGCAGTGCGACCTCTGGGGGGGGGGGGGGGGTAGTGGGGCGGGGTGCGCAAACTTCGAATTTTTAAGGTTTGTTTTTTAAAAATTTTCGTGTTTTAATGAGTTTTTTGAGGGTGGGGGGAACCCCCCGTAATTTGAGGCGGTTTCTATTTAAAAGGGTGTATCCCCTTACGCAAGTTACTCTGAAAGAGAACATGCATCAGCCGTCTGGATAAAAAAAATTCAAGCACTTTATTCCAATAAGATCAGAAGCAGTGTGGTCTATGGGGGGGGGGGGGGGGCGTGGTCAGTGGAGAGGTTGGTTCAAACTTAAAATTTTTAGCGCTTGTTTTTGAAAAAAAATTGTACTTATGTTTTTTGGGGGAGCCCCCCTTCCCCCGTTAATTTGAGTGGGTTTCAATCTAAGGGGAGTTATCCCCTTAAATAAGTTACTTTGAAACAGAACAAGCATCGGCCATCTGGATAAAAAAATTCAAGCATTTTATTCGAATAAGATCAGAAGCGGTGTGGCCTACAGGGAAGGGGGGTTAGTGAGGTGGGTGGCGCAGACTTCAAAATTTTAAGGTTTGTTTTTGGAAAATTTTTGCGTTTTTAACCACCCCCCATAATTTGAGTGGAGTGAATTTCTTTTTGAGAGGGGGCATACCCTCATATAAGTAACTGCAATAGGGAATAGGCATCGGCTATCTGGATATGAAAAAAATCAAGCCTTTATTCCAGTACTAGTGGTACCCGCACGGCTTTGCCCGTAATAGAGAATTAAAAGGTCTTTTGGTCCGCCTGTATATTTACAAATAATGTATGGTGAATTTTATCCCCAATTGGCTTATGCCAATGTTATGGTTCCACGTTATGGTAATCTCGTCCATCTTATGATAATTTTGTTCCTAAAATCGGAATAGAAAAAGAACCACATCAAATTTTCGAAAAATCGCTTCGAGGTGCACACCCCCATGCTTCAAACTAATTGTGTGTCAAATTTCATGAAAATCGGCTGAACGGTCTAGGCGCTATGCGCGTCATAGAGATCCAAACTTCCATACAGAGAGACTTTCAGGTTTGTTGTTTAAAAAGAAAGGAAAAGGAGAAAGATAAAGAAGTAAAGAAAAGGTGCACACCCCCATGCTACAAACTAACTTTGTGCCAAATTTCATGAAACGGTCTAGGCGCTATGCGCGTCACAGAGATCCAGACATCCTACAGTCATCCTCCCGACAGAGAGACTTTCAGCTTTATTATTAGTAAAGATAAAGAAGATAAAGATAAGGAAGACCAAAAGCAGTATTGTGTACCAAATGAGGAGGGGGGGGGGTAGTGTGGGTCATGTCGCAAACTGCGTCAGTCCAAAGGGGGTGTTTTTAAAAATTATTGATTTTTTTAAGGTCTTAAATCGGTAAGGGGGGCAGCCCCCCAACCCCCAATGTCCCCCCGTAACACATTAGGAGCTTAATATTTATTGGGGGGGGAGAAGAGAAAGGAACCCCTTAAAAAATCCAAACGCAATCTGTAGTTTTAACAGTGTAGATTTATTTCAATCTGATTAGATTTAGTATAAATTTTAATCTGACGAAATTTAATCTGATTACTTTAGTTGACTAAATCAATCTGATTAAATTAGTTTGACTAAATTCAATCTGATTACTTTAATCTGAACTAAATCAATCTGAACTAAATTAGTTTTTTTAGTCAACTAACGACTTAATTTAAACTAACTTTAATCTTCGTCTGCAATTGAATTAACTTTTAAAAATATTAGTCTGAACTAAATGGGAGTCAGATTACTTTAGTCGATAGAGGATTTAGTTGATTAATGCCCAACACTGATGTCTAGTATTTGGATAAATATTTGACTTCTTTTCGTGTAGTACTAAAAAAGGAATGTCAAAAAAAAAAAAAAAAACAGACGAAATTCAAATCCCACGTAATTCGTCATAGCTATTTAGTGCAAGCTTAAAAAATGACTGCCTAACGGGCTATTGGTGTTGACACCTATCCAACTGAAGCAAATAAATAAATAAATAAATAAAAAATTAAAAATAAAACTATATTTAAATGTTATCCAAAATGGGATGAATTTCAACACGCAAACGTTACTTACTTTTCTTTACACTTTTTAATAGCTTGCTTATGTCCAAAAACAGTTCCTTCAATTTGTCTTACAAGTATGTGCTCTAACTACACAATCAAATGAAATTTTTTTACAGTAAAGTTACCATAAATTCAAACATTTAAACATTGCAATGTCAATTATTATGAGACATGTGGCCATTTATCAGAACATTCACACCGTTTACCTTCACTAAAGAATGTATCTTTATAAACAGCCCAGTGCTTCGTGACTTATTCGCATTAAACAACTTTATACGTTTTACTTTCGTTTTCCGATTTGCTCGTGCTTACTAAAACGTACTCCCGGCTTTGCTTTCCTTGTGTGTTGTCAGTTACTGAAACAACATAAAAAGAAACCACCTCCAAACTTAATGAAGAGCAGACAAACACAGAAACTTCATTTATAAATTCAACGCATAAATGGCTGCTGAATAAGAAAAAAAAATTACAACCTTCTAGTACTGCGAGTTTGAACTTTTTCCTTCTTCTGTATTTTCTTTCATGTTGCTGCAAAATCAACTTTGCATTAACAACTCGCCTTATGTTGAAAGAGCATTTCTTCTGGGAACAATTTCAGCTGTTCAATGACGTATTCAAAATTTCTTCTTAAAGAATACAAATTTTTCCAGTTATTTCCCATACTTTTTTTTTAGTTGTTAGGTATCTAATTATTATCACTTTCTCAGGAAATTTGTCAATTCTTTTCTTTTTTCGTTTTCTTTCTTGGCTGATGATTTATAATTTGTTTCAAAATGAACTTTTTTTTTGAAGCCAAGAAAGATTTGTATTTTTTTACGCGGAAAATAATTATTAGTTTCTTTTTGGTGTTGATAAAAGCCTAATTTTTACTATAGGATAAAAAATATGCTCTCAATACTAATATTTGAAATGGATAAAGCATTTTCCTACTCTTTTATACACCTTTTAGAAGTTCATTCGGTGTTATCTTTTAACACACAGCAGAATTTTTTTCAGCTAAAACTATAATGGGGATACTTTGCTACTGAAAATTTAGAGTTGAATTTAAGTGGAAAACAGGGGCCATATTGCTTTAAGTATGATTTGCAAAACAATACTTTATGCACTTTAGGGTGGTCCTTTTTTTTTTTTTTTTTTTTGAAGTTTTAGTAATTGTTTGCGACGCATCCTTAATTTGTTCCATCATATCAATAAACGATTCTTAAAAAAAAAAAAAAATAACTTAATTCATGAATATTAATCCGTGCACCTCCCAAAGGGGTTCTTTATTTAAAATTCATTAAAAATTGAAACAATAACGCCTCAGGGATTTCTTATTTTTGCAATGAAAATTTGGTTTTCATACACTAAAAAGGATTCAGAAACGTTCCTTGAAATTAATGGGCGCTGATGTGCCCAATTTCTTTCAGCAACATATCTTGGCGAGGTTTTTGCACTGAGGAAGAAGCTCTACTGTAGTCATGAAATAGCTATAGGCTGTATTTTTCTTTGATACGTTGTTCTTTATCTACTTTAGATTTTCGCTTCTTTCATGTTATATTTTGCTTTGACCTTATAACTTATTTTTAACTAACAGTAAAACGAAAAAAAAAACGTTACAGTATCTGAAATCATACGCTTGCAATTTCTTTGAACAAAACCAAGCTGCGTAAACTCCCTCTAAATTTACCAATACAAGTACAAATACTAAAACAAAGCTTTGTATGAAATAATAACGTAGTAAAATCTACAATATGAATTGTCAAACCTTTCAGAGCTATGTGCTGCACAAAAATAAATTTAATATTATTATCATTTTCATCTTGAAACAGACTTTTTTGTTTCATGTGACAATAAAGATTTATTTCAAAATTTATATAACAATGTTGTCTCCCTCCGCTTTATACAGTCCAAGGGCTCTGAAACAATTAAGATCTATGATTTGAATAAAACAGAAATTTTTCATCAGCTAAAAAGGAATTATTCAACATTTCCCTCTGATAAGACTCATTCTTATTCAGCACACTTACAATTTCGGCGACTAGTTAATCTATTTCCAGGACTTCTCTTTTAAAAAAGAAGCATCCCGACCCTTTATTTGGAGTAGAAAAATTATTTTTTTACGCCGTCGTCTTATAAATACGACATTAATTTGATTTATGCTTAAGAAGTAAATTCCATGTTAACCTTGCGGAAAGAAAAGGGAAATTTTACCATTAAAGATAAGTGCAGTGGTATTTCTGATCGCTTACGTTCGGAAAGATTGTTTTTCTCTCTTTCCTATGTCATTTCGGAAGTAGACGCTTCATTCATCATTTCCGCCCGCATCGAACGGTTTTGGGTCACCTGAAAATTCACTTTTTCCGTTTTAAAGTACGACCTCGCCGGGAAATTGATTTTCAGTAGAGTAATCAAGAGACCTTTTTAAACATGAAAAAGAAGATTTCATTTTTCATAAATCTCGAAACATATGAGCCAAAGAAGCAAATTTTGTGCTATCTGTGCTACAAACACACATAAGTTTGCATTGGAAGATGAGTGCTCAGTTTTGAAAGTTTGGGTATCTTTTCTTTCTAAGGGAACGATTTACTGATTATTATATATACAATCAGTAACCACAAGGGTGGTTCAAAAAAATCTTTTTTTAACTTGAGTCCAGGACGACACCTATTTTTTCTTTTTTAGACTTACTAATAGTATTATCCTGTAAAAGTTTTAGCATTTTACTCAAATTTTAAGAGAGTGCTCAGTGACCCCTTATTTTAACATTAGCTGTATGTAGCATAGAAAATGCCACAAAATTAGAAACATTTAATTTCCCCAGCTGTTTTTTGCAAGTAATCATTTTATTGCAATGTTTATGCATATTACTAGTGTGTATGATAATGTGCAGCATTTTTTTTTTTTTGAGTAATCACGATTGCTTATTGCTTTGTTTTGACAGTTTTAATGTGCTATCATTTTATTTTCCCACCAGCACCCTCTGCAGTATCACCGTCGACCGGCTCCTCAAGATGCTGCTCCTATAGCGAAAGCCGTCTCCAGGTTGCGTCAATATCCTACACTTACACGCATATATACACAATAACACAGACACACACACACAGACACACACACAAACACATACACACACATACACAAACACACACAAACACTCAGACACACAACTACCCACACACTCATGCCTGCACACAGACACAAACACACATGCCTACACACACATACACATACACCCTACACAAAAACACACATACCTCCCACACACAAACACACACGACTACATACACACACTCGTGATTGCGAAAAACATAATTTGAATTCCAGATGACAAAATTCAAACTAATTTTTCTTTTTTTTTCAGTTGAATGTGTTTTGTTAACCCCCTCCCCATACTTATGAAGTTTGGGGGAGGGGGTTGAGCACCGTCTTTCAGTTGAAATAGAAGCTAAAATTCTTCCAGTATAGTACTATCCCCAAGTTTAAAAATATTGAGAGCTGTCCTGTTATTTTAGCAGTAATTTTTAAACACATGAATCAAAGCATTTTGAACACATGAATCGAAAGAACAAAAATCGAGGTATCATGAAGGGGTTGTCAGAAATAAACGAATTTTCACATGTGTGAGGAAAACATTTATACAAGAAAATAAAACGATCATTTATCACAGGAAAAATTCCAAAAGAATGCAGGTTTTAGAACTCTGTTGGGTCTCCTGTAACGTGAATTCACGAAGCGATACAAGCAAGCATTGAAAAATAGCATCTTACGATTTCCTATTTCATCTCTTCCTTGTTGGTCACCTGCAAGTTCACCTTTTCACTTCCTTTTACAAACGAGCTGATGTGTACCTCACATGACTTACGTTTACTCTAATTTAATATCATTTTCCCATTATTGGCAATTTTAATGTGATTCAATTATTTACTCCTTAAATATCACCAACAGTAGCCAAATTGAAACCAGATTAAAAAAAAAAAAAAAAAAATGTCGCCAAGTTGGCGACAAAACTTGGCGAAAAAAAGACTGGCGATATATCGCCCAGTCTCCGCCAAATTATACACTGTAAAAAAATTCCGAAACGTTACTGGTTATTTCCGTGGAACGTTTTGGGATTTCACAGGTTTTTACCCATTCCCCGCAAAATCAAGTATCTTCGAAAAAATGTTTCCTGAATTGCTAAAAGATGCACGAATGCAGACTTTTCACTGGTGTGAAAAATGCTTTTGCTACCAGTTTAAAGGTTGACTGAGCGTGTTTATTAGGTGTATCGGCTTGAATTTAATTATGGCACGTCTGGATTGACGAAGTTCCCAATGGGAGCAAATTCGTAGGTGGTTCAAATCTGGCTTGACTAAGCTCCAAACGGGAGCAAATACGTAAGTCACTGGATAGCTGCGTCTTTGCGAGGCAGGAATTGCAGGCAAGGAATGTGTTTGGATCTTGCTTGCAATTGTTCACGTAGCTTAGGCCATGATTGCGCTAATGCTTCTGGGGCCTTCTGGTAAACCAGGAAGAGTCTCATCAAATACATTTAACCTTTTAAATTTTTCTAGAAGGTTCACGACTGACTTTAACAGGGGAGGTTTCCCAGTATTTCAGGAAGGTTACTGACTTTTATCAGAAAACGTTCCTGGTTTTTGTAAGATATGTTCGTGGTTGAAATTGGGCACATCAGCTGCCTATTACTTTCCAGGAACGTTTCTGAATCGTTTTTACAGTGTAACACCACTTGAGTTTACATCGAAATTAACAATGAATTCCCCAAAACAAGGGGCAAAAGACCCCTTTAGAAACACCTGAATGCAGCCAAAAAGGGAGGTGCACAATTAGACCCCACTAGTAGTCTACGTACCAAATTTTAAAATTCTAGGACATACCGTTCTTGAGTTGTGCGATATAGATACGCACATGCATTCTAAAAACGATTCCTAGAAACGTTTCTGGAAAATAATGGGCAGCTGATGTGCCCAATTTCCTCCAGTTACATATCTTACAAAACCAGGAGCGTTTTCCGCTAAAATTCAGTAACCTTACGGAAATTATATTGGAAGCTTCCTAAAATATTCAGAACTCTTCCCGTTTAAAACCAGTCGCATCTCTGGAATCTTAGAATAAACATAGGTGTGTATACTATAGTAGTTTGGCACCTTACTGCGTTTCAAGAAAAGCTCCAAAAGCAGTATTGCATACATGGCCAAAGCTAAGACAGAATTGCAAGTAAGGTATCAAGAACTTTACTCACCTGCAATTCTTGCAAAACTACGTAGTCCACAGACTGATTTGCGCCCTTTGGACGCTTTATCAGTCTGGACGGACCGCAATCGAACTGAAGAGGATAAATATAAATATAACTTTATAAATACGTTCAAGTTAGCTTTAAACTGCGAACTAAAAATATTTTTTACAACATTGAGAAATATGCATTCGAGCGACTTGTAGCAATTCAAGAAACCTTTTGACAAGTATACTTGATTTTTCCAGAAAGTGGATAAAAACCATAGAAATCCAGAAGCGTTACACGGAAATACTCAGTTACGTTTCAGAATTTTTTTTTACAGTGCATAGTATTGAATTGCTTTTGTATTTTTTGTCAGAAAATATGAGATTCAAAAAGAAAAAAGAAATGTGTTAAAATTTTTTCTTTGCTTTTGATCATTGAACACGTTTCGAGACCCACATAAATGTGTTCTATTGCTGTAAGAAGTATTTTGAAAATTTTCTAAATCAGAATGAAAGGTACGAAAATTTCTAAACCATACTTTTTACAAGTACCTTTGTATGATCTGTGCAATACTCTTAGAAACTACTCTAACTCAAAAAAGGTAATAATCACTAACGTCTATGTTTTTATCGTATGAGAAGTTCCTATCAAGAGGGTACGAAAGCGCAAGCGGTAAATGTTTCTTGAAGGTGCTCGTCTTCATTGCAGCTAAGTACAATTGCTCATTTTTTATTTTTTTTTTAATATCATAAAGATAACATCAAATAATTAGTATTATTTTATTATAACCAAATAAAAACGGTTGAAAATTGCAGTATGCATTAAGCTACAAAATAATTATGAATTGAAAGTAGAACTAACAAATTAAAAAAAAAAAACACTTTTTTTTTTTTTTTTTTGAGAAATTGCAAAACGTGTTTACGGTTACAAGGGTACCCTTTTTACATACGGAAAAAAATATGAGCTTATGGATATGCAATTTCTTACAACTTGCTTTTTAGAGTTGTTAACTATATTTTTACATATTTGCACAATGGTAAAACGTGCCACTTGTTGACAAATGTAAAGATAAAACCATTTCTTAACTTCCTAACTCCCAAAGCAAGTTCCGTAGACATAAATAGTTTTGTTTACTACTGATATCTACTCAACTGTCATCAAATGGACTTTAAAAATCATTTGGAAAGATATTGAAAAGTCCCTAGCTACATAGCTTGCAGCCGTAAGAAGTGGCGACAGAGTGATCACGGCCATTCCATTAATGAAAAAATGGAATTTTTGATAATAGTTTAGATTTTATCACATGTGTTTAATATATTTAAGAAGAGTGTATTTATTCATTTTTTTTAGTCAGATAGCATTTTTTTGGCTTTTTTTTGAGCAATCACGATTGCTTATTGTTCTCACTTGACAGTCCTTGATGTTCCGGTTCCTTTTTCAGCTTGGACCAGGGCTGCAGCACCACCGTCCACCGGCGGTGGCGCGGCTGGTCCTGAGCACTATCCCCCGAAATCCACTTTTGCTGGGCGGTGGCGTCCATGTCCCTAACACACGAACGCCTACACACACACACACACGAACGCCTACACACACACACATGCGAACGCCTACACACACACACACGAACGCCTACACACACACACGAACGCCTACACACACACACACGAACGCCTACACAGACACACACACGAACACCTACACACACACACACGAACACCTACACGCACACGCACGTACACAACACTCACTCACACACATGCATACATACACTTACGCACCCACGCACCCACACACATGCGCCTACACAAACACACACGCTCGTGATTGCGAAAAACATAATTGGAATTCAAGATGCCAAAAATTCAAATTAATTTTTTTTTCTTTCGTCTTCAACCCTGCGTAAGTTAATACTTTCAAAGAATTGACCTTAATAGAGACCCGTGCTCCTCTCAATATCAAATCGTCTTTCGTCTTTAAAACTGATAAATAATTAAAACGTAAATTTTCACATGAAATTATTAATATTTTTCCTTATATTTTATGAGTCAGCAGATAAATGTGCAATAGCTGGGGAAAATTAAATCATTAATGAGCGATATACTAGGCCATGAATCTTTGGGAGGCTTATTTGGGGTATATTCCTTAGGCAATTTAAAATGCTACTTACAGTTATAAATATATATTTTGAAATAATTTTTATCCCGTGAAACACATTATTTTAAAAATCTTAAGTGCACCACAGACTCTTTAAAGTAGTTCTTCTTTTATTGAAGCAGAAATATACATTACAAAACCGTTAATCCATCGGAAAAATATAGACCATGCTTCAGTCAGCAATCCAGTTGTATAATAGAAAGAAAAATTCATATTGCATTGAAAACGGGTACTGGTAATGAGAGTATGGATCGACTGAAGGAAAACATGTAATTTTTTGACTAATGATTAGAAAACTCTACGAAGTTTAAGTGAAATATAAAAACAAAATCAACTAATATGATTTGGAGCGGAAAACTCGTATCGATGAAGCATTGGGAAGTTTGTAAGAAAATGAACCATTGTCTGATTGCTTTTTGTTTTTTGCTTTTCATTGTGCCTTTACCGTCGCCTAGGTGTCGATTGAGAAAGAGCAATTAAGGTTTGCTTATAAATATTTTTCGTTGTTAATTAGGTGGATGAAATTGGTTCGCGTTTATGTGCTTATTGCGTGCTGTTTTAGAGTACTTTATGATGCAGTATATTTTAGATTCTTCATGGGAAATGCTGAGAAAATAAAGAAAGCTAGTGAGAAATTGGTGAAAATATTGCGTACAAAAGCTTAAACTAACGAGACGATGAAGGTCTGTTATCAGGCAACTCAAAGTTTCATTAATTTAGCTTTTGTGGTTTTTACTTTAATTTAATTATGATTTATATGTAATAAATCAAATGTGAAATCTTTTATAAAACAAATTTGATTGAAATACATTAAACAGAATCTTTTAGGGAGATAACTTTTACTTTAATGCTGGAACTAAATGTCAGTGAACACTGTTGAGACGAAATGTTGCAAAATATATTGCATCATGATCATGTCATTTGCGCAATCCATTTGCACAAGGATGCATTTTTACGCTTATTCTTGCACTTTATTCCCTGAGTTCTGAACTTAGGTTTAGGTTAGGTGATACATTCTAATACAGTGAAACCTATGTAAATACCAGTACTTTTATGATCATTCTAAGACAGGTTGTAAACTTATAGATATTTATATACGTACGGGACTTCATATTAAGATGCAGTCATAGAAAAAAAAAACTTTTTTAAATGTTCGGCCATCTTACATGCTAGAAAGGAAAGAAAAGTGTTATCCGACATGGTTTTCAGTCTTCTTTAAAACTACGTAGGTAAAATTTTGATAAGGGACCATATACAAAGTTAAATTAGCACGAAGTCGTGATTTTCAAATAAGAAATCCAATTTTTTGTTACATAATTATGTTTAGACAGCAAAATGCAGCCTGGGAACGAAATTTCATTACATTCCGTGCAGAACATAAGTTATTAACGAAAAACAATATAGGGACCGTCATCATATTTAAAACGCTACTTTCTAGGTCACGGCTTATCAAGTAACAGAATGTAAACAAAGAAAAGATCGAGATTATCCAGCTCAATTCATGATTTTTAAAGGTTCTCCTTTTTTTCGTAATTCGATACATTTTGGTCGACAATGCTGCGCCACAAAGCAATTTAGGGTCGATTTTTTTTCAAACAATTAAAATATTTACTAACTTTTGTCTATCTGGATTAAACTTAGAAAGACGGATGGGGTCTGGCTGGTCCATCGTATAGATCGTTGTTTAATAAATCGAACAATGACTAATTGAAAGTAATGGAACTTTTTGACTTTTCATAATATAAACCTATTGGATTGCTTATTTAAGTATTCAACCATTAGCCTCATAGAAATGTAAATATCCAACTTTATGCCAAGAATGTGAATATGTTTGATAAATGTATTGCACCTATGTTACTGGTTTATTTTGGAATGAATAGAGGGCCTTTTGATGTAAACTGGAATTCGTGTTTTTAATTTCGCAGAACATCGGAGGAAGTTTGGGACATCGCATTTAGAAAAATATAATAATGTACCGAACTATGTGGGAAAGCCGCAGCATTAAATAGATTGAAAACTCGAGCGAAGCAAGGTCCATTTATTCCGTGAAAATTCGCTTTAAATACATAAAATGAACGAAGTATTAATCTAAAAAGTAACACAGAAACAGGAGGATATAAATACCCGTTAATGAGCAAACCTTTCATACTCGAACTTTATTTGAGAACATTTGGTTATTTGGATTAACACAATGGACAAACACCGTAATTGTTCTAGCGGCTTTTTTGTAATCAAAAAACGAGAATTTGTTTCAAATCCAAATTTGATGCGAAAGATCACGATGCGTGGTATTATTGAAAAAGCATAACACAGTCGGCGATTTTAGTTAAACATGTAATGGCTGTTAAAAGAAATTTAGGAAAGTAATTTCCCAATGCTGTTTCTAGCACCGAGATCCAAGGTGGATCCGACCCGTAATTCAAAAAGACAAAAGATATTTTAGCTTAAACCAAGGTGAACCGAAATCAAACTTCTTGTCATTTCTCAGAAAACAATGAATAACATCATTTGATTTTGTTCTGCGCATCACATTCTGGCAAGCAAACTTATTCTGTAGGACCAGGCAATAGGCTGTCGCAAGTATAGTTGCACTACCCGCAACATACGTTCAAACGGATTAGTCGATTCACAGAATGCAATTTCGTCCTTGCTACGTACTTAGTAGGCAGGTTATCGGAACTAATCGTGCTGGATGCAGAAATCATCTCATTGAAGCTGAGAGTGCGAACTAACTGGTAGGTATTGTAAATTTATCTGCTGAATGTTTACGGCCTCTCGCTCCTGAGAAATTTTTTTTTTTTTATCCACCAGTTTGTTGGCACTCTCAACTTCAATGACATGACATCTGCTTCATTGTTCTGTTGTTTTAGTTCGGGGCCGCTATGCCTATTATTGGGATTCACAGCAACCTTCGAATGGGATAACCGATTCTGTGGCACAGTCATAGAAAAAAAAACGAAACACTCGATCGTATTCAAAGACTATTAACACAAGAGACACGTGTAAGGTGTCATTGTTTCAGAAATAAAAAGTTCTACATAATTATGGTAAAAAATTGTTGTTAAGGGGTCGTCTTCATATTAAAACGAGCATCAACTTCAAATTTTTCAATGAGAACCCTCTTTTTTTATCACATATTTGTAATCAGCATCCTTTTTTAACTTTGTATGCAAAGTTTTGTTTGATTCGATCCAGCCGTTACTTCAGAATCGAATTTTGAAAAATTCCTTTCGTAATGTTAAAACGTATTTTGATATTTTTACTCATAACACAAAAACTAGATTAGGCACGGCAAAGTTTGTTTTTTTATATCAAAATATGAATCAACTCAATAATAAATATATAATTTACAACACCTAAAATGTAATTTTACTTTTTTTATGAATTATTTTAATATTTTTTGAAAAAAATATGATCTGAAACTATATTAAATTTTAACAGAGAAACAATCTAGAGGAGCTTTTATGTAGGAATCCAAAATTTGAGCTCAAAATATTCAGTAGTTTTTGCGCTATGTTTAAAAATTCATTTTTTTCCTACTTTAGGGGACCGTATACTTTTTTAAAACAGAAATTATGAAAGTTGGCTTCTTCATGAAAAAAGAAAAAAATTGTTCAACAAAATAAGCAAACCAATTATAACGTGATTTTTTCTATATTAGAGGATGCCGTCTATGAATTTTTTAAATGTATAAATTTTTTCGCTCTCTCTGCAGAAGAACAACACAGTATTGCAACCGTCAGTTTTTTGTGGATATCGTTCAGACGTCAATGTTTAAATAATGCGAAACACTACTTCATTGTCTAATAAAATAATATTTTATAGAACTTTTTAAATTAAAAGCTACACTTAAAATACTACTGTTTTTTTTTTCTTTTTTTTTCTTTTTTTTTTTTTTTTTTGAGCAATAACGATTGCTTTTTGTTCTCATTTGACTGTTTTTGATGTTCCGTGCCTTTTTTAGCTTGGACCAGAAGCCTCTGCAGCACCACCGCCCACCGTCCTCTGCAGGCGGCGCGGCGCGGCTGCTCCGGTCTTGAGCTATCCGCTTCTCCTGGTCGGAGGCGTCCATGTCCTACACACACACACTCACACACGCCTACGTGCATACACACAGGTCTACGCACACACACAAGCCTACACTCTTACACACACAACTATGCACACGTAACCGCCCAGGAGGAGAGGCAGGCTTGGGGGGGGGATAGGAGCTGTTTCCAGAAACAATAACTCCAATGAGTAGGGTCCCAGTTCATGATTGCGAAAAACATAATTTGAATTCAAAATTTCAGAATTCAAATTAAGTTAATTTTTTTATTTTATCCTGGACGGTTACGTGTGCATAGTTGTGTGTGTAAGTGAAGTAGGCTTGTGTACGTGCATAGACCTGTGTGTATGCACGTAGGCGTGTGTGAGTGTATGAGTGTGAAGTCGTGTGTGTGTATGTGTATGAGTATGAGCGCGAGTGTGTGCAGGACATGGACGCCATCGACCAAGAGAAACGGATTCCAGGAGGCAGTGCTCGGAGCCGCGCCTGCAGAGGCCGGTGGGCGGTGGTGCTGGTCAAGCTGAAAAAGGAACCACAACATCAAGGACGGTGAAATGAAAGCAATAAGCAATCGTGATTGATCAAAAAAATTAACATGCACAACTTTTTCACAGAAACATACAGCAAAACCTCATTGTCTTGCTAGTCATGTTGCAATAGACAGTGTAGAATTAATGGCTCTTTCCGGTGATAATTTACTAAAAGGAAAAATTATTGCCTTGCCAAAATCGGGAAAAAGCACTCGAAAAATAGCCAACAGTGTGAAGTTTCGACTTTAACAGTATTCAGATGGGTGAAAAATATTTGCTCTTAGATAAATTTACTGGTTTTTAGAAATTATTATTATTATTATTATTATTTGTATAGTGTTTGAATAATTTTCAATGTGTTAAGATGTAAGAAGGGAAATGTCAGTCGCATTAGTAGACCGCGTGTTTTGAGCTGTATTCTGCACAAAAGTAGTAGTTGTAGCTAATTGTGAACTTTTTTTTTTTTTTGACTTCATCAAAGATTTAAAAAAACATTAATTTGCGTGTTAGATTAAGTTGAATTTTTGTCTATTCTTAACTGTAATTAAAATACTTATTTTTCTATTTACTTTCTCGGTCATTTTGTCCGTGTATTTCCATTAAAATCATCCTCGCAAGAAAAAGATAAAATTTCAAATTATTTTCATTTTTGAATAACATGGAAAAATATCGACGAAAAAAGAGTTATAATAAATTATTGTTATCAACTACTATATGCCTATCTTTATTAAATGCATGTTTTTCAGAATCCAATACCTAAATATTCGGCTCGAACTTTATGACACTGGAAATAATCCTACTTTCTGATCTTAATCTTAAAGCAAACATCGGGCCACACGCACCAACTGCAAAGGCTGAATGTGGCCCGCGTCTTCACTGCGCCATAATAGGGAAGTTTTCGATTTTTCAATTTTATTTTTATATGATAGAGTAACATGTATGAACATCATAGGTGAAAAAATTTTTGCGATACAATAAGTACTTTTTTTTAATTTAATTTTTAAAGTTCAAGCCCTTGTGAGGTCAAATGGCATAGGAAGTGACGTCATGCGCTTTCCGATAGGAGAGAAACGCTAGCGAACCGGTTCCCATGTCATGGGATAAACCGAAAAACGTGCTTTCGACTTGGAAGACGAAACGTAAAAGGCTTATCTCCTCGCGTTTCTGGAACGTTAAACCTCTCATCCTCTCGTAAATATTCGAATATCATCATTGATATTACTTGAGGAAGATTATTTAGATTGTGCTTTAACGAATCCGGTCTCCATAGTGTGTTCAAAAGGATTATTGAATTTCTAAAAAATAAAAATATCAGCGCGCTCAAAATGTCCCTAGCGAAAACAAGGGATCTTCGGCGGAAGGCTGCCCATTCGCGCCCTGTGACGTAGGCTCGTGACGTTTCAGAAAAGCGCACTTTTGCGCGTGGATTTTTAAAAATTCATTAAAAATCAACCACGGTGTTCTAAAATTCGGCGATGGTGAATTTTTTAGTTTTGAGGGTCAATTAACAATATCCAATAGCCAAAATATGAACATTTAATAGGTTGCAACTTCCCTATTAGTTCCAATGTCATAAAGATGGCCGAATATTCCGAAATTGGTTTCTGAAAAACATGCATTTAATAAAGTAGGCATCCCGTAGTTGATAACAATATTTTATTATAACTTTCTTTCTGTTTCCGTACTTTTCCATGTTATTAAAAAAAGAAGAAAATATTTTGAAATTTTATCTCTGGCTTGCGAGAATGATTTTAATGTGAAATGCACGGACAATGACAGAGAAAGTAAATTGAAAAATAATACTAAAATTATAAATAAAAATTGCTTAGTCTTACAGACAAATCAGTGTTTTATTAAATCTTTGACGAAGTCAAACAAAAAAAAATTTCACAATTAGCCACAACAATTACTCTGCGTGCAGAATACTGGCTCAAAGCATGCAGCCCACTACTGCGACTGACATTTCCTCTCCTAGATCTTAACGCATCAAAAATTATTCAAACACATCACAAAAAAAAAATAATAATAATAATAATTCTTAAAAATCAGCAAACTGACCTAAGAGCAAATATTACCTATTGACACATCTGGATATTCTTGAAGGAGAAATTTCACACCGTCGGCTTTTTTACGATTGCTTTTTCTCAATTTAGACAGGGCAGTAATTTTCCTTTTTAGCAAATTATTACTGAGACGAGCCATTAATTCTACAGTGCCTATTGCAAAATGACTAGCAAGACAATGAGGTTTTATTGCATGTTTCTGTGAAAAAGTTGTACATGTTTATATTTTTTCAGAGTTATTGTTTTACAAAAGGTAATGACTAAACGCAGAAAGAAAAAAAAAACAGAAGTATTTTAAGTGAAGCTTTTAATTTAAAATTTTCTGTAAAATATTCTTTTATTAGACAATGAAATAGTGTTTTGCATTATTTACATATTGACGTTTAAACTATAGACAAAAAAAATGATGATTGAAATATTGTGTTGTTCTTCTGCAGAGACAGCGAATAATTTTATACATTTAAAAAATTCACAGACGTAACTCTAATGTAGAAAATCAACCTTTCTTTGGTTTGCTTATTTTCTTGAACAATTTTGTTCTTCAGTAAGTTACCGCCCTATAGCCAGGGCTAAGGCAGAAATAATCATTGTTTCGGTCACTCGTCTGGTCAATGCTAATTCTATATTAGCTACCAGTTTGTTTGGCACTCTTGGCTTCCTTAAAAGGTTTTCCACCTCCAGCTCAGTTAGTCTTACGCCGCGGCGCGCCGTTACGGAATCCCCATGGTTACAAATCAGAAGGTGAAAGATTGGGCGACCACGGTTCTATACTGCAGAATGCATGACTAATAAAACTGCTATCAAAGAAATATTGCCCACATACACTCAGTACCTAAAGCCAAACGTGGAGTGGTGCACCATCCTATATAAATATTTTCCAAGAAAGAAATCCTTGCTGCCGCGCCAAAATTTCTTCGTGTCGACTTTTGTTATTATTCTTTTCTTGTTAGAAATTCCTTGTTGGTTTTATTGAACCTTATTTGTAAGGAACAAACATTTTGAAGGAAAAAAACTTGATGTGTGCTGCATTTTTTGGCATTTACCCCTTCAGTATTCGCAAGTAATACACTTTTGCCAAAATCCCCCTGGTGGGGACTTTTGGTAATATGTTTTTTATTCTATAAATCAAAATCTCATGGTCTGTTATGTAAGCCTATGAAATTTGGCAATGTTTTGTCCAATACTTCACTTGATAGAGGGCTCTGAACACCTCACGTTATTTTATAACCACCCTGTACAAGGGACGATGTCGGGCCATTAATGTTTTTTGCAAATCAACGATACAAGACAGAGATAATAATGCAGTTCAAATAAAATTAACCAATTTCTTTCTGGTTGTACAGAAGAAAAACCAGCAGGGCCAAAATAATTGAAATTTTATGATTTTTTTTTATAAAACCAGTTTTTTTATTTATTTTATTTATTTATTTATTTTATTTATTTATTTTTTTTTTTTGAAGCCCTCAGTTCTATTCACTTCGATTCCGAGTCACAACTGACTACAACTGTATTTATGTCGAGGACTGCATACTAAGTGCCTTGCCTCCATTATTTCTTATACCGATATGTGGCAGCACCATCACCGGATCGAACAGTTAATGAGAATTTAGAACTAGACCAGGAGCTAATAGCTACCTGGTGCTAGCACCCCCAGAGTTGTCGTTTCACTTGGAGGACATTGAGACCACGAGCATATTTAACGTCGCTCAGTTCCCTTTAATGACGACGGTGGATCTTCGACCATCGAGGTTCGAACTCAGGTCCCTCCGGCCCCGAATCCGACACTCTACCGATCGGGCTACCACGGCCCCAAGCCCTCAGTTACACCGAGCAAATATCTTGGTCTCTCCGCACTCGCTATAATCAAGTTCGTAAGTAATTGCTAAGCTAAATTGGTTCCGTTCTTTTACTTTTTCTTGATACTATTCAAATCAAGTTTCCTACTTATATCTTTATTACTCAAATGATCTCGGAAACAAGCTGAAAAACGTCTTGCATTATGTACTGTATTTTAAAGTTTTTCGAAGCACGCGAAAACGTACAGCTAACTAAATTTTCTGAATATGAAATTCGTAACAAAACTGTTGTCATAGGAACAAATGATTTTTCAGCATTAAAGTTGTTAGTATTACCATCAAACAGTAGTCAGCGTAAATGTTCATGATGTGCATGATAATACAAAAATAGGAAATACAAAAATTGGAGGTCGAGTAATTTTTCTTTCTTCTGTTTTCTGTCTGTGCATGCATTGTAAAACTCTTGTTTGTCACCAAAGGTGCTTTTGCACGTAAGAAGTTAATCATACATTCTACTCATTTCTATCTCATCAAATAAGGTTCCAAAAATAATGAAATTTTCGTATTTTGAAATTCTGAGCTTGGTTTTAAGTGTCTATCTTTAAGGAGTTGGAGTAAAATGAAAATACTGCATCTGATGATCATTAATTGCAATATTTTTCCAAAATTTATCTTCAGATCTTCAGGAATTTAGTCTTAAAGAGCCAATGTTTTTTCAACAATAGAAAATCTGTAGAAAGTTCAAGTAATTAGAGCCTGAAGTTAAATTTTAGTAGGAAAATCCACTAGAAGGACACAGTAGTAGAAAGCATTAAAAAATAAGAATAGAATAAAAATAATAATA
This sequence comes from Uloborus diversus, assembly GCF_026930045.1. Taxonomy (NCBI): domain Eukaryota; kingdom Metazoa; phylum Arthropoda; class Arachnida; order Araneae; family Uloboridae; genus Uloborus; species Uloborus diversus. The sequence goes on along the minus strand of NC_072733.1, from coordinate 13,264,827 downwards.
ATATAAATAAAACAAAGTATGAGTTTTAAACAATTTTAACAGACTAGATAATGTTTAGAGAGGTAGTATGTCACGATGATAGTAATATAAAATAATTCAACTATTCCGTTAAAAAAAATAGAAAAGCTTACTAAAATGGGTCTTTATTTATTTGTATTTAATTTAAATAATAACAGTTAAGTACAGGTGTTCCTCGTATAACACGGTTACTTAATTCCGCGTAGTATCGAAACCGTGTTGTACGAGACTTTTTTTAAAAATAACTTATTTTCAATACTTATTTTTAATATTAATTATGTATGTGCATGAGAAAAATCAGGTTATAAGATGTATCATATTATACCGAAACCGTGTTATACGAGACTTAGAAATAATGTAAATCAAGGGATGTGTACCGTGTTGCATCGAAATCAAGTTTCATAAAAACAAAGTCAAGTTTTAGAGTTATTAGCTAAAATTAACATAATGTATTGAACAAAAATGAAATTTCATCTTTTATAAATATAATATTCGTGTTGCAGGAAAACCATGAAAAATTGAATTCAAGTTTCGTACCGTGTAATATCGAAACCGTGTTATAATAATCGCAAATTTGGTACCGTGTAATATCGAAACCGTGTTATAATAATCGCAAATTTGGTACCGTGTAATATCGAAACCGTGTTATAATAATCGCAAATTAGGTACCGTGTAATATCGAAACCGTGTTGCAGAAGTACTGTGTTATACGAGGGACGCCTGTATTTTGAAAAAAATAAATCAGGTAACATTCCGTAGAGCATATAACAAAACTTTAGTCCCATATGGTACAAAGCAGTGGTACAGTCATAGAAAAAAAAAAACGAAACACTCGATCGTATTCAAAGACTATTGACACTACAGACACGTGAGAGGTGTCATTGTTTCGGGAATAAAAAGTTCTACAAAATTATGTTAAAAAATTGTTGTTAAGGGGTCGTCTTCATATTAAAACGAGCATCAACTTCAAATTTTTCAATGAGAACCCTCTTTTTTTATCACATATTTGTGATCAGCATCCTTTTTTAACTTTGCATGCAAAGTTTTGTTTAATTCGATCCAGCCGTTACTTCAGAATCGAGTTTTGAAAAATTCCTCTCGTAATGTTAAAACGTATTTTGATATTTTTACTCATAACACAAAAACTAGATTAGGCACGGCAAAGATTGTTTTTTTATATCAAAATATGAATCTACCCAATAATAAAAACGCCCTTTACAACATCTAAAATGTAATTTTAATTTTTTTTATGAATTATTTTAATACTTTTTGAAAAAAATATGATCTGAAACCATATTAAATTTTAACAGAAAAACAATCTAGAAGAGCTTTTGTGCGGGAATCCAAAATTTGAGCTCAAAATATTCAGTAGTTTATGCACTATGCTTAAAACTTCATTTTTTCTTACTTTAGGGGACCGTATACTTTTTTAAAACAGAAATTATGAAAGTTGGTTTCTTCGTAAAAAAAGAAAAAAAAATGTTCAACAAAATAAGCAAACCAATTATAACGTGGTTTTTTCTACATTAGAGTTACGTCTATGAATTTTTTAAATGCATAAATTCATTCGTTGTCCCAGCAGAAAAACAACACAATATTGCAACCGTCAGTTTTTTGTGGATATCATTCGAACGTCAATGTGTAAATAATGCGAAACACTACTTCATTGTTTAATAAAAGAATATTTTACAGAAATTTTTTAATTAAAAGAGACACTTAAAATACTTCGGTTTTTTTTTTTTTTTTTTTTTTTTTTGCCCTTGGAATAGACAGTGTAGAATTAATGGCTCTTCCCGGTAATAATTTGCTAAAAGGAAAAATTATTGCCTTGTCTAAATCGGGAAAAAAGCACTCGAAAAATAGCCGACAAAGTGAAGTTTCGCCTTTAACAGTATCCAGATGGGTCAATAGGTAATATTTGCTCTTAGATAAGTTTACTGGTTTTTAGGAATGATTATTATTATTTTTTGTAAAGTATTTGAATAATTTTCAATGTGGTAGGAGAGGAAATTTTAGTAGCAGTAGAGGACCGCGTGCTTTGAGCCTCATTCTGCACGAAAGTAGTATTTATAGCTAATTGTGAACTTTTTTTAACAAAACATTAATTTGCGTGTTAGATGAAGTTGAGTTTTTGTCTATTCTTAGTTATAATTTAAATACTTTTTTTTTCTATTTATTTTCTCGGTCATTGTCCGTGCATTTCACATTAAAACTATTCTCGCAAGACAAAGATAAAATTTCAATTTTTTTTTGAGCAATCACGATTGCTTATTGCTTTTATTTGACTGTTTTGATGTCCTATCATTTTATTTTCCCACCGCCACCCTCCGCACCGTCACCGTCGACCGGGTCCTCCAGATGCTGCTCCTATAGCGAAAGCCGTCTCCAGGTTGCATCCATCTCCTACACACACGCACATACATACACAACTACACACACACAAACACACATACACCTACACACACATACACACAACTACCCACACATTCATGCCTGCACACAGACTCAAACACATATGCCTACGCACACATACACATACCCCCCCCCCCACACACACACATTCATACACACAACTACCCACACACTTATGCCAGCACACAGACAAACACACATACCCCCCGCACACAAACACACACGCCTACATACACACACTCGTGATTGCGAAAAACATAATTTGAATTCAAAATGTCAAAATTCAAATTAATTTTTTTTTTAATAACGTGGAAAAATATCGACCAAAAAAAAAAAAAGAGTTGTAAAAAATTATTGTTATCAACTACTAGATGCCTATCTCATTAAATGCATGTTTTTCAGAATCCAATATCTGAATATTCGGCTCCACCTTTATGACACTGGCACTCTAATTCAACTTTCTGGTCCTATTCTTTAAACAAACAACGGGCCACATGGAAGAGCTGCGAGGGCTGAATGTGGTCCGCGTCTCCACTGTGGTCTGGTTATCCCATTCGATGGCTGCAGAGGGTCCTAATAATGAGCACAACAGCCTTGCACCGAACATCTGGATTAACCGAACAATGAAGCAGGTGTCATGTCATTGAAGCCGAGAGTGCCTAAAAACTGGTGGATGAAGAAAATGTATCTCACCAGTGAGATGCCGTAAACATACAGCAAATAAATATACTTTACCTACCAGTTTATTCGCACTCTTAGCTTCAATGAGGTGACTTCTGCATCCCGCACGATTAGTTTCGATTCCAGTCTGCGAAATCTGTAGCAAGGACGAAATTGGAGTCTCTGGATAGATTAAACTGATCTGTCCCGGGTATGCTTCATGTAGTATTGCTATAGCTGCGCCAGCCTATAGCCTCACACTATAGGTGATGTTCATTTGCAAGTATATAGTACGCGATACAAAATCAAATAATACTAAGCTTTGTTTGCATCTGCTAAGTTACAAAATCGGAGAAATGACAAGAAGTCTGATTTCGGTTCACCTTGGTTTAAGCTAAAATAACTTTTGTCTTTTTAAATCACGGGTTGGACCATCTCGAAACTTGTTGCTAGAAATAGCATTGGGAAATTACTTTAATAAATTGTTTTTGAGAGTCATTACATGTTTAACTTAAACCGCCAATTGTGTTATGCTTTTTTAATATTACCACGCATTATGATCTTCCGCATCAAATTTGGATTTGAAACAAATTCTCTTTTTTTTATTACAAAAAAGCCGCTAAAACAATTACCGTGTTTGTCCACTGTGTTAATTTATATAATCAAATTTTTACCAAATAAAGTTCGAGTATGAACAGTTTGCTCATTAACGGGTATTTATATTCTTCTGTTTCTGTTTTATTTTTCAGATTGATGCTTCGTTCATTTTATGTATATAGAGCAAATTTTCACGGAATAAATAAACCTTGCTTCTCTCGTGTCTCCAATCTATTTAATGCAGCAACTTCCCACGTTGTGCGGTACATTTTTTATATTTTTGTGTGCGATGGCCCAAACTTCTGCCGATGTTCTGCGAAATTAAAAACGCGCAATTCCATTTGACATCAAAAGACTTTCTATTCATTCCAAAATAAACCTGTAACATAGGTGCAATACATTTATCAAACATATTCGCATCATGATTCTAGGTATAAGGTTTGATATTTACATTTCTTTGAGGCTAATTTGCTGAATGTTTATATAAGCAATCCAATAGGCTCATATTAGAAAAGGCAAAAAGTTCCATTAATTTTAATTTGTCCTTATTCGATTTACTAAACAACGATCTATACGATGGACCAGTCAAACCCGGTCCGTCATTCTTAGGTTAATCCTGATAGACAAAAATCTGTAAATATTTTAACTTTTTTTTTTTCAAAAAAAAAAGTTTTCGACCGTAAATCGCTTTTTGGCGCAACATTATCGGCCCAAAATGTTTCGAATTACGGAAAAAGAGAGAATTTCAAAAGATCATGAATTGAGTTGGATAATCTCGATCTTTTCTTTGTTTACATTCCGTTACTTGATAAGCCGTGACCTTGAAAGAAGCGTTTTCAATGTGGTGACGGTCCCTAAAACGTTTTTCGTTAATAACTTCTGTTCTACTGCAAGGAATGCAGTGAAATTTCGTACCCTGGCTGTATTTTGCGATCTAAACATATTTATGTAGTAAAAAATAGGGGTTCCCATTTGAAAATCAAGAGTTGGTGCTCGTTTTGCTTTGTATATGGTTCCTTATCAAAATTTTACCAACGTAGTTTTAAAGAAGACTTTAAACCAAGTCGGATGACACCTTTCTTTCCTTTCTAGCAAGTATAATGGCCGAATAATTAAAAGTGTTTCGTTTTTTTTTTTCTATGACTGTACACTGTAAAAACGATTCAGAAACGTTCCTGGAAAATAATGGGCAGCTGATACGCCCAATTTCTTCCAGTAACATATCTTGGAAAAATCAGGAACGCTTTCCGATAAAAGTCAGTAACCTTTCTGAAATTAACCTTGAAACTTTATGAAGAAGTGCGAAATCTGCCCTGTTAAAGCCGGTCATGTCTGTAGAACCTTCTACAAAAATTAAGCAGGTTTAGTGCAATTAATTAGCACCTTCCTAATTTACCAAGAAGGCTCCAGATCAAATCAGAGCGACCACGGCTATGCAAGAAGGAACCAAGCATACCTCTTGCCTGCAATTCCAGCCTTGCAAAGCTGTAGCTGTCCATTGACATTTTCGCTCTCATTGGGAGCTTAGTCAATTTGGACGGGCCTTCAGCAAGTTTCGCTCTCATTGGGAGCTTAGTCAATTTGGACAGGCCTTCAGCAAGCTTCGGCCGATACACTTAATAAACACGCTCATTCAATCTTTAAACTGGTCGCTAAAAATATTTTCCACAGCAGTGAAAAGTCTGCACGCGTGCAATTTGTAGCAATTCACGAAACTTTTTTGTGATGATACTTGTTTTTACGGGGAAATAGGTGAAAACGTGTGAAATCCCGATACGTTCCACGGGAATAACTAGTAACGCTTCGGAATTTTTTTACAGTGTAATGCTATACAAGAATTCGAAAAATTGGGGCATGGTGAAGAAAAAAAATACAATTATGATTTAGTTAATGTTAATTAATTAAAACTAAATACGTGCTAAAATATTATTATGAAAACAATTTATTGTTTCATTCATATTTATTTCAATTATTTATATTTAATGGCAGATCTTTTGGATTTCCGAGCTGGGCCCAAAACTTGAAACTGCTGCACCCATACAGGAATGAGCTGAATTTGCTGCCGCCCAGAGCAAGGGCCCCGGCTTGCTCCTGGGGCCCTTTTTCATATTTTAATATTTTCCAAAAAAGTAACATAGCCAAGTACATAATATTTCACATTTATGTTATTTGATAATGTAGCACACAAAACTTAAAAAAAAAAAAAAAAAAAAAAAAAAAAAAAAAAAAACTAATGAAACTCAAATTAATTTAATTGTTTCACTCATAAAATCAAAATGTTCATCTTTTTTATAGACAGTATTTGTTTTGAAGTAAATAGTATATAGAAATAGCTGTTGCTGAAATAAATACTATGACGAAATACATGTTTTTTAGTCTTATTTAATGTTCAAATATTTATTACAGCTTAAAAGTATGTTTATTTTGTTAACTTATAAAAATGTAAAACCTTTTGATCATCATAAATTCAATAACATTAAACGCATATGCTAAACATGCAAACGAATAAGTTCTTAAAATTTTCATTTTTCTAAATCTCTATTTATTATTTTTTTCTTTTTACCTTGAATACTCAACTGCTCGGATGATGTTAAAAAGTGCTTGAGTGTCGTTATTTTTGATGAAACTATTATCGAATTTTACTACTAATATTATTCATAAGCATGGTAGAATTTTATTCCGTTTGGAGTTGTGGCGCCATCTAATGAAGACGACCAGCAGTGCTGATAGAAAAAATGTAGCACTATTATTTAAATAGTTCAAATCTTGCACGTCTCTAAAAGCAGATAAAATCTCAAAGCATTTATGTACTCGTATAATATTTTTTTAAGATAGTGTACCGGTATTTATCTTTTACGATTGATCTGTGCAGCTATTTCTGAATGAAAATTATCATATTAAAATTTGAAACGAAATATATATTTTATTGCTACACTGTGAATGTATATAATTTTACATCATTTTCGTTCGTCCGCTATTATAACTTTTCTTGTGCACATCAGTCACATAAACTTTATGAGTGAGCTTACTCCGAGAAATTGTGTAGAATTTGCTTAAACTTGTTGGGATATTTCCTGCGATTTGTTGAGTGAAGTTATCAATTGAAAGAACATGTAACTATACACTACTTATGCATACTTTGTTTTTTATGTTAAATATTTCTACTGTCATATAGAAGAAAGATTCCTTTAAGCTAAAATGTCATACATAAATAAAAGAATCATTAATATGTTAAAAAATGAATTAGTTGTAAAGAAAATTTGGAAGTTTTTCAAGTATTAGGAGGATCAGAAGGTAATGTGTTTTTTTCCGAAGAAATATTTATATATATATATATATATATATATATATATATATATATATATATATATATATATATATATATATATATATATATATATATATATATATATATATATATATATATATATATATATATATATATTTGGGTGGTCCTTATTTTTGAAGTTGCAGATATTTTACGCGACGCCCCCTCAATTTGTTCCATTATACAAATAAATGATCCCTGCAAAATTTTAAGACAATCCATGAATATTAACACGTGCCCCTAGGGCCCCCTTTTTCGAGTTTTGAAGAAAAAATTGCGGATTTTCTCATTTTTGTGTAAAAATAATTCTAACGTTTTATATTTAAAGTAATTTTGAACCTCAATAGGTGCTGCTACTTCCAGACCGACCATTCTCTCACCTTCATTCTGTAAAATTTAACATGTTACAGAGGGTACATGTACACCAATGGCCTTGGGTCAAGCGTACTGCTCTTCTGCGCTTGTTCCAACCAAGCAGCAGGGGAACGTTTCTTCCCACCAAGATGGACACAAGGGATTCTATAGGCCATTAATGAATGGCCTAGACCATTAATGAATGATCTTTGACCGCAACAAATTGCCTCCTCCAGGCTCTGGGGGTGTTGATTTACAAAAAATGCTTATACAGTTTTTAATTTTTAAAATATAAATTTCGAAAAATCCTCGATTACTATTAACATAAAAATATACTTTATTTTCCATAGCTAAAATATAAATTTTAAAAAAAAATATCCAGATCAGAACAATGTAGAAATCTATACTTTAAATTAATTTTCTTCTACTTCAGTACATAGTCCTTTATTATCATCAAATTATTGCGATTCACAAGATTTAGAAACCGAAATGGATATCTATCCTAAACTGTTGAACTTTTATTTTCTACAGCTGGTTTACCTCAATGCAAAAAAGCTTGACAACTATTGATATCTGCTAACCTATCATCACTGTTAGACAAATGCCATTAGGAATCAAGATGTTGTTCATTTATTTACTGCCTATGTAGATGCAGTAAATTTAAATCCAAATGACCTAGTGAACAATTGTACATTCCTTAAGAGAGCAAAAGAAAATCTTCGAGAGGTAAAATTAAATTTTATGAATTTAAATTTAGATTTTGTAGTTATTCACTGGGATACAAAGCTACATCCAGATGTAACTGGAAAATCGCCGACAGGATTACCGTGATAGCTTCAGGTCCTAAGACTGAACAGCTACTCGGAATTCCTTAGATATTTCTTCAGTTGTATATGGTATCTTAGAGGATAGCTCTTTATTGCTAACTGTTCTAGCTGTAGTGTCTAAAAGACGAAGTGGATGACATATTATTGTTCGTAAAAAGCGGAATTGAGAAATATTACAGAGAATTCTCATAACTTGTAATAATATTTCCTGGTGAATTTCCTCCTACAGGGACATGTTTTCGGCAACCTGGAGCTTATCCCTGAGCCACATTGGTGGCAAAAAGAATTTTTGTTTGAAAATTTTAATATTTAGGAAACAAATTAAATTGACCTTACATGAAAAGAAAGCCCTTCAATGCCGTTTTACAAATCTGTTTTACAATTAAATGCTGTATGAAGATATGGTTTTTCGCAGCAACCCAATCGAGGCTCCTTTGAATAATATATTTGAAAAACTAGCAGCGTACAAAATGACGACAAACATGCAGCAGAAGTAGTGACTGGAATATTCATTTATCACTTATGGTATTTAGGGGATAAACTAGTAGCTTTGTCCGTATTGGATGAAGGAATTAACTTGGAAGATTGGAAAAGACTAGTCCAAAAATTGCTTGTGATAAGGAAGACGTGTCTGATGACTGTTTAACAAATTTCAGATAACAGTATAGGTGATATAGAATACTTTCTCAGTAAAAATCTTCCTCTTTATAGAATCAATTACGAGTCAATAAAATTGTTTGATAAGTTGCAAATACTAAAAGATTTTTTCCTATTTGATCCTGATTCACGGCAAAATGTTTAAGCTATTTAAAGGGAAGATTGTTAAAATACTGAAAATTGTGAATGATACAACTGAAAGAAGAGCACAATTAATCGAAGAAATTCACAACTAATTTACCAAATATGAGTCACAAAGCAATTTATTTTACAGACCGTCCAAGACTATCGGGATAAAATACACACTATCGAGATACATTGAGAAAAGCGTACGATTAAGGAAAGTTTCTAAAGCATTATTTCATTCTTATTCAAAGTAAAATCTTTAGATGATATAAAGTAATTAAAAAGGTTAATTTTAGTGCTACCTCACTGTAAAAATATTTTGAAAACCTAAGAAAAACGACGTACTGGGTCTGAAGTAAAAATTCGAAAGATTTGTGGGAAAATTATCAAAAGTGTTAAAGTTCAACGGCCTAGGGGCACGTGTTATTATTGACCGATCGAGTTCAATTATATATATATATATATATATATATATATATATATATATATATATATATATATATATATATATATATATATATATATATATATTAAATAAAAGATGTAAATACTCTCGCTCTGGAAATGGCGTTTTAGATATTGTACAAATTATTTTCAAGTTTTTTGGTTACAGATTGATTGAAATAATGGGAATTCAGATCGCGCAAGATCAGGTTAGTTTGGTGGGTGAAGCAGTCCACCACAGCTCATTAGTTTTTTTAGGAATTCACGTTGAATAGTGTGATTTTGCATTATGACTTTTCAGGATCACCTTTTCTGCTGATAGTTGTGGAAATGTTCTTGGCACAAATTGTTCATAAAGAAATTTTCTGTAAGACAAAAACTATAAAAATATATTACGTAAGATCCTTGTTTTCAGATGTTTTCTTTCCATAACTAATTGCATTGATTTCTGATGTTTTTTCTTGGCCCGATATTTTTCTCCAGCACTGTATCTGTTACATTCACCTGTGTTTACAATTATACAGTAAAGTTATTTTTTTCTGTGTTGAATGGGAAAATTACATGCATACAACAGTTGAAGTTGAACTAGATAGCAGCATAATAAATAACTTAGAGACTTTGGGTATAGTATGAGCATGAAGTGTCATTACTTGTATTACAATTTACAAAGTGTTTCATAACATTTTGGAGATAATGGTGGAAAATAAGTAGTAAACTAGGCAACAGAGGATATAGATACCAGGAGAGTTGGGACGCTTAAACAAAAGAGTTACCATGGGAATCTGTAAGAAAACTATGCAGAAAGTTTTATTAAATAAGCTTTTAGAGTTGAACAAACCAAAAGTTTATTTTGTTTTTTAACCAGGGAGAGCCCGCGCGGGGTCTTGAGTAACCCCAGATAATTGAAACCATATAGTATTCAGTGTGCAATTTAACAGATTTGAATCATACCTTTAGTAACTGATATTTCAAATGTTTTTCCTGAACAGCTCCTAACAGTAGTTGGTGTTTTTCGCTTGTTGAAAACCCTAATTCCTTTTTTGAAGGAAATCTGCAACTGGTGGCTAAATTCAAAAAACTAAATCTCTTGCATTAAATGTGAGCTGTTTACTAACAGGGGCTCCAATTAGGTCTGTGATAAATGCATGTAAAATCAAATATGGGTATGTGTTAAATGTATTTTCAGTGGCTTTTGTTTATTTTGTTTCTGTTTTTTAAAATATATTAAGTATGTGTTGAAAAAGATTTGTTGTAATCAATTTAAAGTATCTTTAATTGTTTTTTATGGTTAAGCATATTTCTTTTACAAAACTTCATTGAATTTTCGTTAAAATTTACATGCACTAACTGCGCTTGAAAAAAAAATAATAGGGGGGTACCTCGCGCAATCTTTTTGTGAGCTGTTTGGCACGCGAAATCTACCGGGCTAAATTTAACTATTGAAAATTATGTTTTGTCTATTAATAATGGCGTCTTGCAGAAGTTATTAAAAGCATTACTTTTTATTTAGCCCGTACACAGAGTAACAGAGTAATATAAAAAAATCTATCTAAAATTGCAGTGATAGAATCCAATAAACATGGTAATATGTTTTAAAGGCAATGCTTATTAAAAATGTGATCAATTCAACTCAGTACAATACTTACAAAGAAGGGACCAAGAAAGCTCCTATTTCAAATCCAACGTTTCATTCTATTTTCTACTCTCTGATTTGAGAACAGATATTTTTTCTGTAGAGTTACTCTTAAAGCCACATTTCAAAAGGTGACACAAAATGTCAAAAACGTGATACAGAGCCGTAATCTTTTCTTAATCACGCAAATATTAAACTTAAGCACACCCCAAAAAGGAAACTTTGTATGGCTGAAACCAAGGTAATTAATTTTATGACTAATATGCCTCTTTAACAAAAGATTTTTTTACTCAAGTGAACATGGGTATTAGACCGTAAACGAATTTATTGGCCCTGACAAATGAATAATTTCATGGCCAGCAAGCGGCATACTTCGTTTCAGCTTTTTTATTTCTTCTACGAGTCTTAGTTTTCCAATAAATGTTTCAAAATGTAGATAAGCAATATATTTTCCTCTAGAAAAAATATATTTTTGCTCCTTGATTAAAATTAAGGTAACCTTCATATATAACGAATCTTTTCTTCGTCGCAAAATGTCCTTTCCTACAAATACATTTTGAAAATACATTTAAAATACATTTTGAAAAGTAAGCATTAAATGTACTAAAGCATAAACAATATATATGTTCTATTCGATTAAAATTGCCAGTTTTTCATGCTTTGTAAAAACAATTTAAGAACGTACCTTGTATTGAGCTGCTAATGAGTCTAATATCTAATTATTAAGAGATCGGGCAAAAACAGAAAACTTTCCGCCTTAAAGTTTGCTTCCTGAAATTAACCCTCAATCGGTCCGAAGAATTTAGACACCTTCAAAGTAAAATCCAGTCATGTTTCTGGGATGAGGAAGCTTCCAAGAAACTTAAACATCGTTGCAGTAATTGCTTAGTTCTTTCCTGGTACGTTAGGGAATTTTCCAAAGCACATTTGGCCGAAACTAAAGCAGAATTACAGCTGAATGCAGACTATCTTAAACTGTAAAAAAAAAAAAAAAAAAAAAAACGAAACGTTCCTTATTATTTCCGTAGAACGTTTCGGAATTTTACGAGTTTTCACCTATTTTCACGTAAAATCAAGTACCTACGCAAAAAAGCTTCCTGAATTGCTACATGAATGCAGACTTTTCAATATTGTCAAAAAAAAAAAAAAAAAAAAATATAGATACTAGTTTAAAAACTGAATAAGCGTGTTTATTAAGTGTAATGCTGCAGTTCTGTGACGGCCTGTCTAGATTGAATAAAACTCGTTATAGAGAGTAAATAAGTCACTGGATTGCTGAAGCTTTGCAAGGGAGGAACTGGAGGCAAAGGATATGCTTGGTTCTTACTTTCAAAGCTTTGGCTATGGTTGCTCGAATGCTTCTGGAGCCTTCTTGGTAAATCAGAGAGGTTCAACTGCAATAAACCTACTTAATTTTCTTAAAAGGTTCCAGAGACATGACAGGCTTAACAGGGGATATTTCTCACTTTTACAGAAAGTTTCAAGGATAATTTCAGACATGCTACTGACTTTTAGCGCAAAACGTTCCTTGTTTTTGCAAGATATGTTATTGGCAGAAATTGGGCATATCAGCTGCCCATTATTTTCCAGGATTGTTTCTGAATCGTTTTTACAGTGTACGTATGTCGTGTTTTTATATATACACCCCCGAGATTTAATCAGTGCAAGGGAAGCAGCAGACAGGCGGCAGGGCGTAACGGGGTTTAAAATGTTTAAAAATGATACATTTCGAAAAAAAAATGTAACTAAAGAATGTAAAAATATTTGTAACTTGTGATTCGTTTTCTGGAATTTTTTTTTTTTTGGAAAGCGGTTTTTTTTTATTATTATTATTTTAATATGAAATATGCTATGCAAAAAATTAAATGTATTATTTTTGCAATGATATCATCTTTATTTTCATGCATTAGATTGTGTTCTCGTACAAAATTTAAAAGCGATTATTAACACATACGGGTCATTCGTAAAAAGTAACTTTTCTGTCACTCGTCTTTTACAGTAAAAAGAGTAAATAAATTCTCACCTCCGTTTAAAATGCCTTTTCTCAGCAACACGTTGCAGTAATAACATCAAATTTAATTTTCCATGACACAAAGGAGCAGTCTTGTTCATTTTCAGCCATAGTTGAAATTGTGAGATTTTTGTCGAAAAACAAGAAGATAGATTTTGCTTTAAAAACTTAGTGTGGTTATTCTGACTTCTCACCTCCGTGAACTTGAATTTCAGTGATGTAAATTAATGTAGAAAAAGAAGTGAACATGTTTTCATATTGTATCCTTTAGGCTTATATTAATCTAAAGATCCTCACCTCCGTGAATCTCACCTCCGTGACAGACCTCATCACTGTCATTATTTCTGAGGTGAAAAAAATTGATGGAGGGGAAATACATCAATAATAGGCATTCTCCGAAAATTATAAATTGCCAGTATATCCTCAAGCTTACTAAATAATATTTTTAACGTACATTTGAAACTACTAATTAAGCTGTACATTAATTAAGAGAGCTGAATATTAAGTTCCCACTTATCATTAAAATAGCTGATTGTTTACACAGTTAACAAAATTAATACTATGATATTAAATTGGCCTCGATTTTTAAATAATAAAAGTTTTTTTTTTTCCTTTTTTTTAATTTCCGGGAACAAGGCATTTTTTTAATTTTTTTTCTGATTGATGAGTAAAATAATTAGAGCTTAGCTGTGCCATTGTTTATGATTACTTCTAGTAGTCAACACTTTAATGTAAGAATGAAAAAAAAAAGAAAATAAAAGGTTTCGAAATTGAAAAATATTTGCGCTCAAAGTTACGTTTTCTGGAGAATGACCCATACATGGCATACTATTCATTTTTAGGTTAATCCTGTATTAAGGGGTCTGTCTCCAACATTACGCGACATTAATAAATGAAGCATTGCCTTAACTTTTTTTTTTTATGTCATCTTTTCCATGGTACTGTTTAATGTTTGTGCATACACTGTAAAAACGATTCAGAAACGTTCCTGGAAACTAATGGGCAGCTGATGTGCCCAATGTCTTCCAGTAACATATATTACAAAAACCAGGAACGTTTTCCGCTTAAATTCAGTAATCTTACTGAAATTATCGTGGAAGCTTCCTAAAATATTCAGAATTCTTCCCGTTTAAAACTAGTCGTATCTCTGGAATCTTAAAATAAACTTAGGTGGGTATACTACAATAGTTTGTCAACTTACTGCGTTTCTAGGAAAGATCCAAAAGCAGTATTTCAAACACGGACAAAGGCAAGACAGAATTGTAAGTAAGTATCATGAAGTTTACTCAACTGCAGTTCTTGCAAAGCTACGTAGTCCATAGACCGATTTGCGCCCTTTGGATGCCTTATCAGACTGGACAGACCGCAATCGAACTGAAGAGGATACACTTTATAAATACTTTCAGGTTATCTTTAAACTGGGAACAAAAAATATTTTTAACAACAGTGAGAAGTCTGCATTCGTGCGACTTGTAGCAATTCAGGAAACATTTTGACAAGTATGCTTGATTTTTTCAGAAAGTGGATAAAAACCATAGAAATCCCGAAACGTTACACGAAAATGCTCAGTAACGTTTCAGAATTTTTTTTATAGTGTATGTTTATTTGTTATGTTTTAAGTCATTTCTGCTGAATATTTAAGTACGTAAAAAAATCTAGGGTTACATAAATATTACTTATCTTCGATAACTAAAAAAAATGTTGCTGCTTTGCAAAAAAAGTTTTCAATGTTTTCGATTTTGCACTGTTTGCAAAAAAGACTACCCTTTCAAACATTTTACAAAAGACTACCTTGATGTTTGTTTTCGAAAATTCGGAAGTAATCAAGGATGTTCAACCTTTTAGATTTTTGCAATCGATTAACAGATTAGAGTCATTAGCTTGATTCAAATTCCAACGGCCCGCACACTTTCTCAGTTTCTTTAATTACTGCTGAGATTAAAATCAATTGTGGAAATTTCGTTTCTCTAACTGCTTCTGAAAGGCATTTGACACGTTTTCCTGAAGAGTCATTTATCACCTTTTTCTCCTGGTAACATTCTTTGTTTCCATGATGACAGATTTGCAGATATTTAATGCGATTCATTGCTCATTTTATTGTCGATTAATTTGAATCGATTAATTGGTAACGACAAAAGTTCCGAAAGGAGCGCGAATCCAGAAAGAAATATTAATTAAATTATTTCAGCCGTGAGTTAGTACTAAAATGAATGACATCAGCCAACCTTTTTATTTGATATTTTGATAATTAATATTTTATGAAAATGTAATTAATTGTGTACTAACTTTGTGCTAGCGAAGGATTTGAGATGCCTTTATTGAGAAAAAGATTTCTAGTTTCTTGAGCCATTTATGTTAATCTGTAGAATTTTAAAATGACCTAAATTTTAATTGCAGGTTATACATCACATATTGTGTGATTACAGTTTAAACTCCTTTCGTTTATAAACATCCTTAATTCATTTCAAACGACTAAAGTATATGATAGAGAATTTTATGTTAAAAATAAATTTTGTTCAATGCAGTTTTAAGCAAAAATAATAATTTTTTTTCATTAATCTATAAACCTATGTTCAGTAGTCGTAATCCTGAAATTGGTGCAATGTATGTTTTAGTAGATAACTTTTTGCTGTTTTTTTAAATGCATTACTGATACAATGTAATTATGTTTCAATTAATATTTGAAAATGTGTTTCGATTCGCGCTCTTTTTCACTTTTCTTTAGTAAGTTCGTGATAGCGTACTCCTTAATTGTACAGAAAATGCAAATTAAAACTGCGCTACATACATACTACTAAACATATTAAAACTAACATACATTCGAGGGTGAATATAATGATTTCTTTTTTGTTTTTTGGGGGCCGAATGAGAATGAAATTTTTTCCTGAATACATTACTTCCTGTACTTTGTACAAGGAAGCAAAAATAATACTAGTTAATTGGAAATTCCCACTTTGCAAAGAAATTTCACAGAAATGATAAGTTACTAAGGAATTTCATTGCATTTCAATTGTTTAAAAGGACACTAGTTATGTTAAAGGTAATTCATCAGAAACCAAGCACTAGATTGTACTGAGTAACTAAGTAACAGGAATGTAAACAAAAAGGATTTATTGATAGTAAAACAAAAAAAATGTTGTTCGTAATGAATGTAAATAACAAAAGAATAATTTATGTAATCATATTTTTGTTTACGTTTTACATTATTGATTGACTTTGAAAACGTAATTATGGAAATTTTAATATTAAATACAGATGTAAGAGATGTACAGACTTTGAGAGGGGAGGGGTGAAGAATTTATTTAAAGGTTATTAAGCTACCATTTCAAAATTGTATTTAGTTAGAAGTATTTACGCCTTCGTTCGAACAAAAATTTGCAAAAACAAGTGAAAAATTCTATTTTTTCCATTCTTGCAGTTACTTGGTTGCAGTACTCAGGCGACAAAAGGTACACTGTAAACAAATTCTGAAACGTTGCTGAGTATTTCCGTGTAACGTTTCGGGATTTCTATGATTTTTATCCACTTTTGGGAAAAATCAAGTATACTTGTCAAAAAGTTTCCTGAATTGCTACAAGTTGTCCGAATGCAGTTTCTCTCTGTTGTAAAAAGTATTTTTAGCTCCTAGTTTAAAGATTAACTGAGAGTGTTTATAGTTTTGTATCGAGTTCAGCTCGATTACGGCTCGTCCATGCTGATTAAACTCCACAAGGGAGTGATTAAGTATGGATTACGCACGAATGCAGACATCTCACTATTGTAAAAAATATTTTTAGCTCCCAGTTTAAAGATAACCTGAACGTATTTATAAAGTGTATCCTCTTCAATTCGATTGCGGTCCGTCCACACTGATGAGGCGTCCAAAGGGCGCAAATCAATGTATGGACTATGTAGCTTTGCAAGAATTGCCAGGTGAGTAAAATTCTTTATACTTACTTCGAATTCTGTCTTAGCTTTGGCCATGTTTGCAATATGCTTTTGGAGCTTTCCTCAAAATGCAGTAAGGTGCCAAACTATTGTAGTATACCCAACTAAGTGTATTCTATGATTCCAGAGATACGAATGGTTTTAAACAGGAAGAGTTCTGAATATTTTAGGAAGCTTCTAGGATAATTTCCGTAAGGTTACGGAATTTTAACGGAAACCGTTCCTGGTTTTTGTAAGATATGTTATTGGAAGAAATTGGGCCTATCCAGGAATGTTTCTGAATCGTTTTTACAGTGTAACTAGATGCGTTGGTTTGTGCTGCACAGGTTTTCTTTAATATTGCGTAACGTAAACGCGGAATAGGGTTCTTTGGCTTAAATTGAAAAGAAAAAAGTTGTAACGTTCTCTTGCAGTCTTCAGGAAGCAATTTTTTAAGCTAATTTAGATAGTTTCTGCTACACTGTAAAAACGATTCAGAAACGTTCCTGGAAAGTAATGGGCAGCTAATATGCCCAATTTCTTAACGTTACATATCTTACAAAAACCAGGAACGTTTTCCGCTTAAATTCAGTAACCATTCTGAAATTACCCTGGAAGCTTTCTAAAATATTCAGAACTCTTCCCGTTTAAAACCAGTCGTATCTCTGGAATCTTAGAACAAACTTAGGTGGCTACACTATAATAGTTTGGCACCTTACTGCGTTTCGAGGAAAGCTCCAAAAGCAGTATAGCAAGCATGACCAAAACTAAGACAGAATTGCAAGTATCAATAATTTTACTCACGTGCAATTCTTGCAAATCTACGTAGTCCATTGACTGATTTGCGTCCTTTGGACAGCTTTTCAGTATGGACGGACCGCAATCGAACTGAAGAGGATACACTTTATAAATACGTTCAGGTTATCTTTAAACTTGGAGCTAAAAATATTTTTTACAACAGTGAGAAGTCTGCATGCGTGCGACTTGTAGCAATTCAGGAAACTTTTTGAAAAGTATACTTGATTTTTCCAGAAAGTGGATAACAAACATAGAAATCTCGAATCGTTACACGGAAATACTCAGTAACGTTTCAGAATTTTTTAGTGTATATTCTTCAAAAACAAAGCATGTGCGGAATTTTAAAGAATAGTTTATTGTTAAAATGATCGTATGCGCGGTATGTAATCTACACAAAGAGCCTATTCTTAAGTGATATTACATCAAAATGATAAAATTTTAATTTTTTATGAAAATATTTTAACTTTTTCCAGTTTTTGTCTTTTAAAGGTCAACTTCAAGGCGCGAGCGGAACCTCAAGATATTTTTGCTGTCGAAATCCTATTGCATGACCAAATAACTCTACAAACGGCAAATTTTCCACACTAATACTTAACGTTTAGGGGAGGGTGGCTCAAAGCGGGTACACCTTCGTATGCCTCCCATGGTATGTAGGCGGCGATGCATACACTGTAAAATAAATCCGAAACGTTTCTTATTTTTACCATGGAATGTTTCGGGATTTTACGGGTTTTCACCTATTTCACGTAAAATCAAGTATTTTCCCGAAAAAGCTTCCTGAATTGCTACATGAATGCAGGCTTTTCAATATTGTGGGGAAAAAAAATAGCTACCAGTTTAAAATCTGAATAAGCGTGTTTATGAATTGTAGTGCGGCAGTTTGGCGACGGCCCGTCCAGATTAGACTAAACTCGTTAGAGAGATAGAATAAGTCACTAGATTGCTGTATCTTTCCAAAGCTTGGTTGCTCGAATGCTTCTGGAGCCTTCTTGGTAAATCAGGGAGGTTCGACTACGATAAACCTACTTAATTTTCTTACAAGGTTCCCGAAACATGACTGGCTTAACAGGGGATATATCTTACTTTTTCAGAAAGTTTCAACAATAATTTCAGACACGTTACTGACTTTTAGCGGAAAACGTTCCTGGTTTTTGCAAGATATGTTACTGGCAGAAATTGGACACATCAGCTGCCCATTATTTTCCAGGAATGTTTCTAAATCATTTTTTCAGTGTACGTATGTCGTGTTTACGTCAACACTCCCGAGGTTTAATCAGTCCCAGGGAAGCAGTAGACAAGCGGCATGGCGTAACCAGGCTTAAAATTTTAAAAAATGATACATTTCAAAAAAAAAAAAAAATGAAGATTTGTAACTTGTGATTCGTCGAAGACCAGCTTATTTTTTGATTGTCAATAATATTACGTTATTCTGACACCATCCACCTATACTCGATTGCAAGCTTTCTTGGCTATGGAGAAATGAGCTGCGGCCAAGTGAAGGAAATAGTTCCTTGCGCTTTGCCAGATAATCGGGGGGAAATTACGCACTTTGCTTTAGAAATCGGATTAGTTAGTTAAACCAACGCAAAAGGGACATTTTTTTGTCATAATTTCTGTGAATCGTTAAATATTTTCAATTTTAAGAGCGGTGCAGCGCGGATCCATACATTCATTTGCAACTGAACGAACCAGCCAATCAGAGCTCACAAACAGTTGGCGATCTCCGGATATTCTGCGTTTGGCGCGATTTTGCTCAAGTGCTCCACTCTCGTTGAAGTATGCCAAAGCGGATTAATTCGCCAAGCAGGCAACTGCGAGTGCGGTGTCTTATCGGAGATCCTCCTTACAAACCTACAAGCGGTCTTTTCACTCAGTGTTTTTCCTCCGCGCGTAATGACGTCACTGACAAGTTAACTTGCAAGCTAGTATACAAACTACAAAGGAATTTCGTTCGTTTCTTTTTTAAATTTAAGGTTATAATTATTGAAATAAAAAACATGCGTTTGGGCAAAAAGGCTACAGGATTCACTGTAAAAACGATTCAGAAACGTTCCTGAAAAATAATGGGCAGCTGATGTGCCCAATTTCTTCCAGTAACATATCTTGGAAAAACCAGTAACGCTTTCCGCTAAAAGTCAGTAACCTTTCTGAAATTAACCTTGAAACTTTATGAAGACGTGCGAAAACTGCCCTGTTAAAGCCAGTCATGTCTCTAGCACCTTCTAGAAAAATTAAGTAGGTTCAGTATAATTGATTAGAACCTTTCTACTTTACCAAGTAGGCTCCATAAGTATCAAAGTATCAGAGCGACCACGGCTAAAGCTATGCGAGAAGGAACCAAGCATATCTATTTCCTACACTTACTCGCCTTGCAAAGCTGTAGCTATCCATTGACATTTTCTCCCTCATTGGGAACATAATCAGTGCGGACAGACCGTACGCAACTTTAGGCCGATACACTTAATAAATAAACACGCTCATTGAATCTTTAAACTGGTTGCTAACAATATTTTCCACAACAGTGACAAGTCTGCACGCGTGCAACTTGGAGCGATTCAGGAAACTTTTTTGTGATAATACTTGTTTTTACGGGGAAATAGGTGAAAACGTGTGAAATCCTGTGACGTTCCACGGAAATAGCCAGTAACGTTTCGGAATTTTTTTACAGTGTTTAATCACATATTTATTTATAATTTCTTGACTCATGTGCTCACTCATGGTTTTTTTTTTTTTTTTGAATAGGATAAGTATAACTTTAAAAGTTATTTTTGGAATGGAAATTAATTAGTCTATTAATTGAATCAGTTATTTCATTATGTTTTATAAACAAATGTGCTGATTTTATATTGGATAAGTACACATTTTTTGCTTTTTTTAAAAATAATGTCAGGTAGCTAAACAATTATTTTAATATTTATAACTTCATATTTGATTGGCAAATGTACCGAATCACAAAAAGTTAAGCTTACCCGCTTTGGGATCCCTTGTAGGGCAAAACGGGTTTTTCAAATGTTTGTAAAGTTAAATAATAAAAAAAAAAATTGGGTTTGAAATAATACAAAAGTCACCTTTAATTTTGAATTTCAAGAACCCTGCTAGGAAATAAAACCAAAATTGTTGCGATAAAAGTCCAAAAACTGCAATTTTCGAGCATTCTTTGAAAACCTACCCGCTTCAGGCCACCCTTCCCTACCAGATTTTGTTTGTTTTTTTTCACTCAACTCTATTGAACATTCCACATTTTTTATACATCTACAGAGTAAACTGAGACCTTCTCTTTTAACTGTTGAATGTATCGATAGATCAAGGGTTAATATATGTTTTGTGTTATACATTCATGGAAATTTTAACGGTGAGACATTGTTAGAAACGCAAGTTTACCGTTTTCTTTCAACGGCGTGGCAGATCTAACGTATGGTCTAGTGCCAAAGACAATTGCTCTGTATTTCAAAATCAATAAAGTACTTGTCACATCTTCAACTTTTTTATGTCAAAAAAAATGGCTGAAGTTTATATATTTTTTTTAAAGCAGATATTCAATTAAAAGGGTCATGTGCTCAAAATATGGTCATTTTTAGAGGGGTAGGGGTGGCAATTAATAAAGTCCCACAGCAATGATTTTGGCCTCAATGGTCCATCTTAAGTCCTACTTTCACGCACGTACCAAGAGCGGATTTATCGAAATATTTTGGCAAATTCATTATCGAAATTTGGGCCAACAAATTCTGGGGGGGAGGGGTATAAATGTATTAATTTCGGGCACAAATAGACCATAGAGGGTTTTGCTCTGATATTAACCGCAATTTTACGCTATATCTGATTGCGTTATGACGAGGATCATTTATGACTCACCCCTGGATCCTCGTTTGATACAAACGTTTGTTTATTTGTTTACTCTCGGATTTTAATCGAGTAGCTAACTCGTATGTTGTGATGGAAAAAACTCTCAGAACAAAATTAAAAAGGGCGAACTGTTATTTATTTATTTATTTATTTAAATTTAAATCTGTTACTTCCGGCTTTTGCATAAGTTTGATTCAAAGTAACTTTTGAACGTCTCTGGGTAATTTATTAGTACAGTCGAACCTCCATATATCGAACTTCCACATATTGAAATTTTCTGTATATCGAAATCCCAGCGAATTTCTATGTTCATTACATAGAAAAATTGTTTCTATACATCGAAAAAATCTCCCTATATCGAAATTTTTTTCTAGACATTCGTAGATTTGTTTTCCACTTCAAACTGTTTGTCTCATGAAAAATGAAGGTTAGGGGAGAATATTATGTTCACTAAAGGTTGCTACGAAACTCAGAAGGAATCTGGAATTGAAGGGTCACACCCCTAGATAGGTCGTTGTTCCGTTGTGGAGTTCTTAAATTCCCTCAAGTTTATTTCAAATCCAAGTTGTAACCAGTAACACTGTAAAATTAGTTTCTAGTTATACCTTTTGTATGTTGATTGTTGATTCTAGTCTTCTTAGCTTAAGTAAAAATCATTCAATTTACTTTTCTCTCGATTACATTGTCAAAACGAAACTCCCCTAATGTTGCGGATCAAGTTAATTGCCGAAGAATGAAGATGTATGACGGCGCAAGAATATAATTTCTCTTAATTTTTTAATTATCAACTTTAATTTAATCCGATACTCGTATAAATTAGAAATTGGGTTTCATGCACGAAAATTAGCTTTAATTTTAGTATTTTAGGAGATTTGTACGATAAAATAAGATCGTTTCTATATATCGAAATTCTTATATACCGAATTTTTTTTCCGGTAATTTGCTACTTCGGTACATGGAGGTCCGACTGTTATATGAGTGTACATTGGATTTCTAAATATTATTTAGTTCTTTCATTCTTCAATAAAAGTGTCAGTAGATGGCGCCACAAGATTTAAAATTATATTCGAGGTAAAATAAATAGTGTTTTATTTCCGATAGTAACCTAACGTCTACCGTAACACATTAGCTAATTCTCGGATTTTATTTTATTTATTTTATTGCTGAAGTGTTTCTTTTTCTTAAGTTTTCTTTCCAGTAAAAAACTAGAGAACTTTAATGCAAAAAAGAATAGTTTGTATAAAAATACTAAGTCAATATTGCATTCATCTTTGTATATATTCAAGAGTTTTGACAAGAATGTATTAACAACGTTCTAATAGGAGCCCATCGCTCAATATTTAGTATAATGCTACAGAAAATCATAGAACATATTTCTTGACAAGCGTTTTGTAAAACTTTTCGTTTGGATCTTCAACGTTTTGGCAAATAATCATTTTTAAGCCTTCTGTTCTATGCTTATCCATTCTGTAGCATTCGATGAATAGGCCCTCGGAGAGCTAGTTGAGCTGTGAACCTTGTACAGATAGCAGTGATAAAATACAATGCTAATGGATGTGGTATAGCACTTCTTTATTGTAATTAAGACTCATTTATTGACAAAATTCGCAGCAAAATCACATTTGGGCCGTTCCTCGGGAAACTATAATTCTGTCCCGCACATGACGCCTCATATAGTTCATTATAAATAATAAATTAAAAGGTTAATGATAAAAAATGTATTGCTTCACAAATTACAAAGGAATGTGTGATTCCTTAAGCAAAACATTTCGTTATTACGTTTTTAAATAATTACTTTTTGATGAAATATATGAACCATCACGTGCGGGTAAAAATGACTTGTTTCGTGGACTGGCCCAATACATAAATTTTTTCAATGGTTTATACTCTTGTTTTTCAACAAATAAGATGTTTCCTTTACATCACTGTAAAAAAAATTCCGAAATGTTACTGGCTATTTCCGAGGAACGTCTCGGGATATCACACGTTTTCACCTATTTCACCGTAAAAACAAGTATCATCACAAAAAAGTTTCCTGAAACGCTACAAGTTGCACGCGTGCAGACTTGTCACTGTTGTGGAAAATATTTTTAGCAACCAGTTTAAAGATTCAATGAGCGTGTTTATTAAGTGTATCGGCCTAAAGTTGCTTACGGTCTGTCCACATTGACTAAGCTCCCAATGAGAGCGAAAATGTCAAGGGAAAAAGCAAGGGGGTCTACAGCTTTGCAAGGCGGGAATTGCAGGCAAGAGATATGCTTGGTTCCTTCTTGCATAGCTTTAGCCGTGGTCGCTCTGATAATTATGGAGCCTTCTTGGTGAAGTAGGAAGGTTCTAATCAATTATACTGAACCTACTTAATTTTTCTAGAAGGTTCTAGAGACATGACTGGCTTTAACAGGGCAGATTTCGCACGTCTTCAGAAAGTTTCAAGGTTAATTTCAGAAAGGTTACTGACTTTTAGCGGGAAGCGTTACTGGTTTTTTCAAGATACGTTACTGGAAGAAATTAGGCACTTCAGCTGCCCATTATTTTTCAGGAACGTTTTTGAATCGTTTTTACAGTGATTGGAACCTTTACTCCCAAATCTATAGTTCATTTTAGCATTAATAAATTAATAGAGCAAAAATATATTAACTAATTTATAAGCAAGTTACAAGTGGTTGACTTAGGATATCCCGTGCATGCAAATAAATGAAATTTTAAATAACAAAATTGCTTAATAACAATATAACTGTGTCAGGAGCATCTTTTTATCAAATGTAAAGAATAAAAATTTACTGACCCCTGTTTCATTAAAATATTAAGAGATGTGACAAAATGTTAATGAAGTATTAGCTTCTTTGTATCCCGCGCGTGACGGTGTAGTAGTCCATGTACGTTTGATAGGGCTATTTTGAAATAATATTTCTTTTAAAAAATTATTCATACTTTTATGATCTTTAGGGTCGTTCAGAGAGTTATCCTCAACTTTCTCTGAACGTTATTAAAACCTGGGGAATCCGAAAACAGCTGTTGAAATCAGACCATGAACTGTAAAAATCCTTAGCTAGCATCCCCAGACGCGTTTATTTGTAATGGTAACTTGGAGGACTTTGTGACATCACTCATTTGAAACGACACCAGTCACTATTAACGAACATGAAGGAACTTTGATCGACTGGTATGAAACCCGTAACTCTTCAAATATGAAGTGAGCTCCTGACAGGTCAAGTTACCTTGACTTCGACTGGGAGAACCAAGTATTTGACTCCAAGTCATAAGGCTTTAAGAAACAGGGTAAAGTTGTGTCTTGTCGAGCTCTCAACCTGTTTGCCCGTTCGAAGTTGTACTGGTTGTTTCTGGTTCGATGCTCAGATATGAATTTGCCATAATTGATAATTATTATAAGGCAGCTTTACCCCATTGTGTTATGCCCGGGAAGCACAAAACACAAGCGACGTTTATCGCTTCGCTCATAGCACAACATGTGACGGCAAACTTACACTGTAAAAACTATTCAGGAACGTTCCTGAGAAATAATGGGCAGCTGGTGTGCCCAATTTCTGCCAGTAACATATCTTGCAAACTCCAGGAAGGTTTGTTGCTGAAATTCAACAACCTTCCAGACACTATCCTGTATGCCTACTGAAAAATTCAGAAATATTCCCGTTAAAAGCCAGTTGTATCTCTGGAAAATTCCAGTAAACTTAAGAAGGGATAATATAATAGCTCGACATCTTCCTCATTTATCAAGGAAGATCGAAGAGCATTATTGCAAGCATGGCCAAAGCTAAGCCAGAATTGCTGTTAAGTAACGAGAATTTTACCCGCCTTCAATTCTTGGAAAGCAACGTAGTCCGTACTTATTCGCTCCCTTTGGGAGCTTAATTAGCATGGACGGGCAGCAGTTGAAACGAAATCGATACACTTTATAAATACGCTCAGTTAATCTTTAAACTGGGAGCTAAAAATATTTTTCACTACAGGAAAAAGTCTGCATTCTAGACTTCTAGCAATTCAGGAAAATTTTCGACAATGATGCTTGATTTTTCCAGGAAGTGGATAAAAACCATTAAAATCCCGAAACGTAACACGGAAATACTCAGTAAGGTTTCGGAATTTTTTTACAGTGTAGAGGGACGTCTTTTGAGTCACACAAGTCACAAAATAACGAAATTTCAAGGTCTCGCAGGAGTCACGCTGTAACGCATTTGTGACATATTTTCTTTTACTCCAGAAAACCGTCGCTGCAAATATTTACTTGAGACCAGTAATATTTTACAGTCACTACTACAACGCACAAAACAAAGTGATGATCTTCGTTACGTCACCACGAACTGATATTCATGAATCACTGAAACCTGTTAATGACTTAACAGATACGATTTTCGACCTTCACGTGACGGGAAGCTTATATTGGACTCTCACGCAACTTTTAGATATGGGCCACATTTTAGACACTATACTATTATTAAACAATTAATGATGTTGGAGCAGTAAAGTGAAAAATATAAACCTAAGCTAAAAGACATATGAAGCAGTGAGAAGCAAAGGGGTGTAAGTGAATTTTTTAAAGATTCGCGCGCGAATAAAATGCGATTAAAGTTCAAATCTTATATAAGCTTTTAGTGAACTTTTTTTCTAGACTATGTGTGTAACAGCATCCACCAGAGCTACCAATACCAACTCTTGTCCTAAAACAGAGGAGAGATTCTCCTACTGTTTGTACTGATTATCTCCAAATTTTTAATTTTGGCTATTACATCCCTTTACGTCTCACTGCCTAATATGTAATCGAAAAATATGCTAATTGATGCTTGTTTTTCTTTTTTTTTTTCAATTCGTACTATAATGAAAACTTATTGCATTTTATTAACGAACTTAAAGAAATATTGGGTCTACATTCCAAATTTTCCTCAATATACATTATATACGATCTTTTATACGCTGAAGGAACTGGAACGGATATTACTCTCCACAAAAATTTCAAAAATCTTGATTTGTGGTATCAGTAAAAGTTTAAAAACCTTCAACTGGCGAAGGTTTAAAAACCAGTGAAATACGAAATATTCATGGAAAAATTTCTGATATTTAGAGAAAGTAAAGATTTATGATCTGTTGAAAAATTCCTAGTGGGGTTCTCTCAAATCTCTCTTTGGATTACGGTTATGACTCTTCATTTCAAATCGTTGCGCATTTGCACTTTCTCCTTAAATAAATATTTTGAGATCGTACAACTCATTCGAAAGAAATCCAACACCGTTCAAGCGCGCTTAAACTCGTCGTTTCTGGCTCGTTTAGAATAAAAATACGTTGATAAGCTTTATATACTGTTTGGAATATTCCGTGAAATCAAGAGAAGAGGTTTTAAAGCTGCTAACGAAAATATGTATTACTGGCACAAAAATGCAGTTTTATGAAATTGTTGACTAAATTAAGGTGGAAGAAGATAACCATTGAATTATATTTTTCTGAACAGAATTTTTTTTTGTCGAAAAAGTATAATTTAAAAAGTATTTCTTTAAATAATTTAAACAAATTAATCGTTTTCGAAAATTAGTTTTCTGCTAGCGACCAGGCGAGGTAGATACCAATTAAAGAAACTATAAAAGGTAACAGATGAAGAAGGATTAAAAAAAAACCCTAAGGCAGTAATCAATGAAAAACATTAATTGAACACAACTGGGCCAAACTAAATAGCAAATGAATGCGTTTCCTAAGAGTAACCTCTTACTTTGTCGCGCCCCGCTACATTGCTTTATTGGATATATCGCTCGATTCTTTTGTCTCCCAAAAAAGTAGATTGCAAAAAATGTTGCTTTGCAATTTGACATCATAGAATATAAAAAGTTTTCCCCCTCCCCCCTCTTTTTTAATCAATGAACAAAACAGGTATGGTTTCCATTCATCTGAATTCGTAGCAGTTAAAGCTGCAACTTTCGGTTCATATTCCACCATTCAACTGTAGAAATATTTTCAATTAGTTTTTGTTTTGTATAAAAAAAGTGCTTAGCACATTTTCTTTTGCTCTGATTAATAAATAATAAACTAATCGTTTTTAGGTGCACATATTATTAAGTTATACGTTTTTTGAATCGTTGCATTTTGTGACTTCGGTTAGATCGCGTTTTTAGATACAGCGTGCTTTTTCGTTGCCTCCCTCCAAACGTGATATGACTAGAAGGTAACTGAATTACAACAATTACGTGAAGTTTTCAGCCGCTGAAGCGATGGCCACGACGCACTGTGTGGCATAGAGAGCAAAAATCCACCGAAATCGAGGGTTTTGATCTAGGATCTTCCATTATAGCTCAAGATGCGGCAAAATTTTTCAACTATTTCGTAGTGGTGCTACGATTTTGAATTTCTTAACCCACTTAGCCCCGCAGAGCTCAGAATGGACCCAAGTCGCGATTTTGAAAACTAAAAAGTATGACCATATTTTTTCCCTGATATGTAGCTCAATGCTTACTATAAATCGAGGAATTGCATGATAAAACAGAACTTTTGATAGCTGGCGGGTGTTTAGACCGAACAATCGCTCAAAGTCCGAATTTCAGCTCGAGATCCTACCATTGCCCTAAATGCAGGCGAAGCTGGGCCCAGCTTTGCCTTCAATCTTTGAGCTGAACCGCATCATTGCTGCGGTCACTCGTCTGGTGCGCTAATTCTACATTAACTACCAGTTTGTTTGACTCTCTTGGCTCTTATAAGAGGTTTTCTGCCTTCAGCGTAGTTGCTTCCTATTTCGTGCTGATGAGGGCTAAAAAGCACGAAACTGCGGTCCTCGGATGGAAAAACTTAGTTGGAGATGTATTTCTGCCTTAGCCCAGGCTTAGAGCGGCAACTTACTGCAAAATATGTCACATGACGTCCAGCAGCTGACGCAATGCTTACGTCTGAACTGTCGTGACAATGTACTTTTCTCCGCATCATCCCATCTCTTAGCGTTACGCCTTAGGTTCCGACATATGTACTGGTTACTCGAGTTGAGTTTCTTTGATTGTAGAAGATTATTAATAATAAGAACTTCGAGCATTAGCTGTAACATTATGAACCGTATTCTCCCAGTATACCTTTTAGGAAAATTATGTTACACTCATAGAAAAAAAAAACGAAACACTTTCAATTATTCGGCCATTATACATGCTAGAAAGGAAACAAAGGTGCCATCCGACTTGGTTTAAAGTCTTCTTTAAAATTACGTAGGTAACATTTTGCTAAAGGATCCATATATAAAGCAAAATGAGCACCAACTCTTGATTTTCAAATGGGAGCCCCTATTTTTTGCTACATAATTATGTTTAGACCGCAAAATACAGCCAGGGTACGAAATTTCACTGCATTCCGAGCAGTAGAATAGGAGTTATTAACGAAAAACGTTTTAGGGACCGTCACCACATTGAAAACGCTTGTTTCAAGGTCGCGGCTTATCAAGTAACGGAATGTAAACAAAGAAAAGATCGAGATTATCCAGCTCAATTCATGATTTTTTGAAGTTCTCTTCTTTTCCGTAATTCGATACTTTTTGGCCGATAAATTTGTGCCAAAAAGCGATTTACGGTCGAAAACTTTTTTTTTTTTTGAAAAAAAAGTTAAAATATTTACTGATTTTTGTCTATCTGGATTGACCTAAGAAAGACGGATGGGGTTTGGCTGGTCCATCGTATAGATCGTTGTTTGGTAAATCGAATAATGACAAATTAAAAGTAATGGAACTTTTTGCCTTTTTTAATATGAACTTATTTTTTGCTTATATAATCATTCAGCAAATTAGCCTCATAGAAATGTAAACATCCAACCTTATACCTAGAATCATGATGTGAATATGTTTGATAAATGTGTTGCACATATGTTACAGCTTTGTTTTAGAATGAATAGAAAGTCTTTTGATGTAAAATGGAATTGTGCGTTTTTAATTTCGCAGAACATCGGCAGAAGTTTGGACCATCGGAAAAAAATATTAAAATATACCGCACAACGCATTAAATAGATTGGAGACACGAGCGAAGCAAGGTCCATTTATTCCGTGAAAATTTGCTCTAAATACATAAAATGAACGAAGTATCAATCTAAAAAATGACCAGAAACAGGAGAATATAAATACCCGTTAATGAGCAAACCGTTCATACTCGAACTTACTCGGTAATATTAAAAAAGCATAACGCAATTGGCGGTTTTAGTTAAACATGTAATGGCTCTTAAAAGCAATTTAGGAAAGTAATTTCCCAATGCTGTTTCTAGCAACGCGATTCGAGATGGTCCAACCCGTAATTTAAAAAGAGAAAAGTTATTTTAGCTTAAACTAAGGTAAACTGAAATCAGACTTCCTGTCATTTCTCTGATTTTGTAACTTTGCACTTGCAAACAAAGCCTAACATTATTTGATTTTGTTTCGCGCTCTATATACCTGCAAACTAGAGCCCCTTGAAAAAGACAGGCTGACTTATCCGACATTTTGGTCCCAAGACAGAATTGGATCCAACCTCGTTTCTAGTATTTATAAATACGTCATAATATTCGCTGGTTGCTAAGTCGTAAAATAATTGATGATAAGTTGAGTAAAATGTCACTTTAGGTAAATTTTGAAAGATAACTTCGTTTACAAATTCAGCTAAAATGTATCGGGAAATGTTTACGGTAATAAACCTCATTTTCATACCTTATTTGTTTTTAATTTGTATTAATTAAATTGTATTCATCCACAGAATAAAATAATCAAACATCAATCGGGCAACACACCTAAAGTTTGGACACCAGTTTTCTGCAATGAGGCTTTTGTACAAATGTTTATTTTTTTCGCCCGATAATTTTGGAACCAAAATGTCGGATAAGTCAGCTCCCCTTATATAGGAGCCTTACTGCAAACGAACGTTTTCTATAGCATCAGACTGCCACACCTATAACAATACTAGACGCAGCATACCCAACAGGCGACTTATTCTACCCAAAGACTACGATTTCGTCTTTGCTGCGGATTTCGCAGAATGGAATCGGAACTAATCGTCCGGAATGCAGAAGTTACCTCATTGAAGCTGAGAGTGCGAATAAACTGGTAGATAAAGTAAATTTTTTTCTGCTGGATGTTTACGGCATCTCACTGGTAAGATAAATTTGCTTCATCCACCAGTTTTTAGGCACTCTCAGCGACAATGACATGACACCTGCTTCATTTTTCGGTTAAGCCTAGTTCAGCGTTGTTGTGCTCATTCGTAGGTCCCACAGTAGCCGGGGAATGGGATAACCAAACCGCAATTGTGTCGCCGCGGGCCGCATTCAACCCTTGAAGCTGGTCCATATGGCACTTTGTTTGCTGATAGAGTAAGATCAGAAAGTAGAATTAGAGTGCCAGTGTCGTAAAGGTGGAGCCGAATATTCCGATATTGGATTCTGAAGAACATGCATTTAATATATATAAGATAGGCATCTAGTAGCTGATAACAATAATTTATTATAACTCTTTTTTTGTCGATATTTTTTCGTGTTATTCAAAAAAGAAAATAATTTGAAATTTTATCTTTGTCTTGCGAGAATGATTTTAATGTGAAATGCACGGACAATGAACGAGAAAGTAAAAAGAAAAATAAGTATTTAAATCATAACTAAGAATAGACATAAACTCAACTTAATCTAACAACCAAATTAATATTTTGTTAAATCTTTGACAAAGTCGAAAAAAAAAAACAAAAGGTCACAATTAGCCGCAACAACTACTTTCGTACAGAATACGGCTCAAAGCACGCGACCCACTATTGCGACTGACATTTCCTCTCCTAGATCTTAACACATTGAAAATTATTCAAACACTTTACAAAAAAAAAATAATAATAATTCCTAAAAACCAGTAAACTTATCTAAGAGCAAATATTACCTACTAGTGGTACCCGCACGGCTTTGCCCGTTATGGAAAAATTAAAAGGTCTTTTGGTTCGCCTGTATGTTTACAAATAATGTATGGTGAATTTTCTCGCCAACTGGCATTTACCCATGTTACGGTTCCACGTTATGATAATTTCGCAATTTACTCGTCCATCTTATGATATTCTTGTTCTTAAAATTGGAATAGAAAAAGAACCACATCGAATTTTCGAAAAATCGCTTCGAGGTGCACACCCCCATGCTACAAACTTACTTTGTGAGAAATTTCATGAAAATTGGCCGAACGGTCTAGGCGTCATGCGCGTCACAGAGATCCAGACATCCTACAAACATCCTCCGGACAGAGAGACTATCAGCTTTATTATTAGTAAAAGATTGACCCATCTGTATACTGTTAAAGGCGAAACTTCACACTGTCCGCTATTTTTCGAGTGCTTTTTCCCGATTTAGACAAGGCAATAATTTTTCCTTTTAGCAAATTATCACTGGGAAGAGCCATTAATTCTACACTGTCTATTGCAACATGACTAGCAAGACAATGAGGTTTTATCGTATGTTTCTGTGAAAAAGTTGTGCATGTTAATTTTTTTTCTGAGTTATTGTTTTACAAAAGGCAATGGCTAAACGCAGGAAAAAAAAAAAAAACAGAAGTATTTTAAGTGAAGTTTTTAATTTTGAAAGTTTTATAAAATATTCTTTTATTAGACAATGAAGTAGTGTTCCGCATTATTTAGACATTGACGTTTGGGCGATATCTACAAAAAACTGACGGTTGTAATATTGTGTTGTTTTTCTGCAGAAACAGCGAATAAATTTATGCATTTAAAAAATTCATAGACGTAACTCTAATGTAGAAAAACCACGTTATAATTGGTATCTTATTTTATTGAACAATTTTTTTCTTTTTTTACGAAGAAACCAACTTTCATAATTTCTGTTTTAAAAAAGTATACGGACCCTTAAAGTAGGAAAAAATGAATTTTTAAGCATAGCGCAAAAACTACTGACTATTTTGAGCTCAAATTTTGGATTCCCACAAAAAAGCTCATCTAGATTATTTTTCTGTAAAAATTTAATGTGGTTTCAGATCATATTTTTTTCAAAAAATATTAAAATAATTCATGAAAAAACTAAAATTACATTTTAGGTGTTGTAAATGATGTTTTTATTGTTGGGTCGATTCATATTTTGATATAAAAAAACAATATTTGCCGTGCCTAATCTAGTTTTTGTGTTATGAGTAAAAATATCAAAATACGTTTTAACATTACGAGAGGAATTTTTCAAAATTCGATTCTGAAGTAACGGCTGAATTGAATTAAACAAAACTTTGTATACAAAGTTAAAAAGGATGCTGTTCACAAATCTTTGATAAAAAAAGGGGGTTCTCATTGAAAAATTTGAAGTTGATGCTCGTTTTAATATGAAGACGACCCCTTAACAACAATTTTTTAGCATAATTGTGTAGAACTTTTTATTCCTGAAACAATAACACCTCACACGTGCCTCTAGTGTCAATAGTCTTTGAATACGATCGAGTGTTTCGTTTTTTTTTTTTTTCTATGACTGTACATAAATGTTTTTCATTCGTCCCTTCTTAAGGTTCTTCACATCTGCTACTACTTTCCAATGAAGTGTTTTTCCCCGTTCTCGTACCACTCTTGCAATGAAAAAGTACCGTTTTTGAGGCAAAAACTCTGATATTTTTATTACAAAATAAAACTATAAGTATACAAAAAGTATATTCGTTTATTAAACATGAAAGTACATTTTTAAGAACACATTCATCTACATTTCTTTTAAGAAAATACACTTGCGATTCCAGGCAATTTTTCTGCAAATCAATCATCATCTTAAGATTGCGTTTACCAATACTTGATTTACTTCATACATGGAACAATAGATGACAGATAGCATTGATTGCCACGAAAGATATAAGTAAAGATCCCATTTAGAACATCCGATTATAACTATAACTAAAAGAGATTTGCACAGCCGGAATCTGCACACGACTTTTCGCTCCTAATATGACGCCCAACAGTTTCTAGAGACGTTGTCATCAAACTCGTTTAAATGAACTCGTGCATGCAGAAAAAATATTATTTTGGGGACGTATACGATTGTACTAATATAAGTTACGCTAAAAAAGCCAAAACTTCTTCACGGTTGAACTAAATCAAAATTTGGGTTGAAATACGAGTGGAAACGTTTTAGACTTATTTTGATAGTAGAGTTAACGAAAAAAAAAAAGAATATTGAACCGCTTGTAGTGGAAATAAAATTTTTGTTTGTCTCTAAATACTAAACTTTATAGTACAGTATTTAGGGCTTGACTTTAGTATATTACTTACTTCTCATTCATATGATTCTTTTGTAAGGAGTAAAAAAAATTGTCATTCATCGGAGTTAAATTAGTATTTGTAAACTCGTCCTCTTTATTACTGCATACCGCAAGTAGATTCACTTTTTGCCAAAGCGGAATCTTTGTCAAGTTTCTGAAGGCGAGTTCGCGAAACTAAAAGATTTTTTGAAATACCCTACCCAATCCATCCGCTCTTTTCATCTCAACTACTTTTTCACTCCGTTGTAATTAAGCTTCGTCATTAATCCCAGACGAAATAAAATGATGTCTTTGGTCTTCTTAGGAATTAAATTTTAACTACTCTTTTTTCAATTAAGTTTATTCAGCTATATGTTTCGTAGCAAAATTTATTTTACATTTTAAACAAACGAAATTCAGCTTGATCTTCAGAACTAAATTTAGCCCTTATTCACTTCAGAAATGAATTCGGTCAGTTTTGATTTACAACATAGCTAAGTGACTGTTGTATTTGGCACTGAATTTCCTCTTCCTGACGAATGGAACTGAATCTCTCTTCCAGACACAAATTTCTAACTTTTATTCAATTTTTCTTCAAATTTTCCCAAACTTTTTAGGAAATTCATTATTTTTTCCTTTTAATATTTAATTTTAACTTCCAGTCAATATTTTACTATAATTATTTTTTCCAATTCAGACAGTCGAAAAATGGCACTTTTACTTCAATCGCAAGAAATGCATCGAAATGCATCTCTCTATTAAACTGTTAACTTTCTATTTTGAAGTCACATTTTCTAAGGAAGATGCGTCAATCTTTAAAATTTAAAACTAAGTGTCCCATCTCAAATAAAATCATTCTTAAAAAGTAAACTACAGAAAATACTGGATACAGTTGATAAAATTTTTAAATTTTGATTATTTTAATATTGAAAACCAAATTAAAATTTCATGTAACACTATTGCTATTTTCCTCTCAACAAATGCTTTAAAACCTTTGCTGAGATTTTTTTTTCACTTTCAAAAAAATCTTTACATTTTTTTTCGCAATATATCAGTTTAACCCAACGTGGATCAAATTGATAAACAAATGAATAAACTGTTATGCTGACGTAGGAAGCAACGAAATGAAGTTTTGAGAGTTGTTTTAGAAGAAAAATCTCATAAAAGGTTTGAAGTAATCATCATAGTACTCTGATTCACAGCTAATGCGTGCTTAAGTATAAATATCTTTTCTGAAATACGCCTTTTGACTATTACAATAGAAATTACCTTCGTTTCAGTTTTTTGGTCATTTCCAAGCATTTTTGGAAAAAAAACCACTTCATATTTTGAGAGTGAAAATATTACACCTTTCTCAACTTAGATCCAAGAACGATGTATCAGCTTGACCCAGACAACGTTGGAACAAACCTGTTTACTCAAAATTGGTGAAACAAAAAAGCTACGAGTATAAGCTAATGCTCTAGGGTAAAATCATGTCTCTTAGTCAAGAAACGCAGTACTATCTTTTTTACTATGATATACAAAGCCATTATGTCAAAAACCCTGTATCAATTAGACCTGGTCTCCCCTCAAAACACTAAACAACTACTTTTGATGAATGTCAAGTTTAAAGCAACTTCTAGAAATAAGGAAAACATTAAAATGCATTTAATCTGCCTTTCTGTTCTTAAAAAAAGTCAAACTGAATACTTTCAAGTTTTTACAGGTGTAACGCATTATTTCCTACTACTTCAAATTAGCGAAGTTAAGTATAATACGAACGTGAAGCAACACTTAGCCTTATAATAGTCTCCTTTAAGGATTTTTTGTGCGGTTTTACCCCCCCCCCCCAGCCCAGAAATGTTTTTATATATTTTATGACATAAAATATTCCGTCAACTCATCTGTGTTCTCACGTATTGAAATAAGTGATAGATGAGTTGCTCGGTAGGCAATGTGGTGAAGCCTTTTTGTTAACATTTTATTTTTCTTATTTTGAAGAAAAGGGGAAAAAAAATCTTTCTTACACATAGTAAAGCATCTAATATTTATACATGTACACATTGCTCTTTTTTCTCGATAATATGCATTAAGAAACATAAAGTTTATCTTATGTACTTTACCACATTTACTTGAAAAAAAACAACTCAATAAAAAAAAAGGAAAACAACTGACCTTTTTAATGAGTTCTCCGACCATCCCATTCCAGCCCACAGGCGAATTGGGATCCTGCCCCCCATAGGCGGAATCATTCACCAGCTTAAGGCTGTAGTTAATTTTCAAAGTTTCAGCCACTAAGTCTGCTAAATCTTTACAGTATCCTTCAAACATATCGTTTCCTTCTAAGACGTCGCCGGGTTCGGCTTTCTTATACATAAGATAAGGTTCCTCCTAAATAAAACAAGAAAGAAAAAAAAAATTAAAAATAACAAGGTAAACTAGAAAGCACAAATAACGCAATACAAAAAAAAAAAAAAAAAAAAAAATGTAGCTAAACTCACACAAAAGATATGACACTGTAGATATGTGTTCGGAGTTTCGAAGAGGATAGTTAAATCCGTGTATAATGTACACGGTTATAAGTCGGACGATGTGCATCCTATATTTCATAATTTTTCGCAATCATAGAGGAGTCTGAATTAACTCCAAAACACGTGTGTGAAACTTTACTGTTTATTAGTGCATTTACGTACATTCATTTTCTATTAAAAATGCATGTCGTATTAAAGCATCATAGTATGTATCTAAAAAAACATGACAAACTTTAAAATATGTTCTCATATTTTCGTAAGCAATATTACAAAATGTTACCCTTGGCAAAGTTTTTCGTGAAATATTGGAATAAGATAGCACATTTTATAATTCTTATAGTGTGAAAATGCTTCATATAATTTTCAACTCATTGTTAGAAAATGACTTAAGTTTTTCTTGAGATTTTAAAAAGTTTGAAAAAAAAAAAACTGAATGAAGTTTAACAAAGAACGGAAAACTGTCCCAGAGTTTTCATCACCACCCCTTATAAAAACATAACTAGCATAGAATGCATTCATAAAAAATATTTTCTTTAAAGAAGGAAAAACGTGATGTTGAAAGATGTAGAAGAATCCGTACTTTCCAGTCGTGTCTCTCCTCACACCCTTGTATGTTTTTCTCTGCAGTAAGAGTACTCATGCGATAAAAGCACATTTACGGGAATTTTTATCGCACTGTAACGTCTTCTTTTGCAAGGTATTACAATAAAAAATTAATTAATTAATTAAAATATAAACCGAAAGAATGTAAAAACTCCGCATCGTGAACAGAAACACTTGAATAGTTTATTCGTATTTCATGAACTACATGGACATTTTTACAAGATTTTTTTTAACTAGTACTAACAGTATATAGTGTGAGTTATAGTAAACACATAAGAAATGACAACTTGGGAGGTAAAAAATAATCTGAATACTTTAATAGATATTAAATTTCCTATCGATGTTTTAAACTCGTGTTTAAAGCTTTTTTAAAGGGAAAATCAGCAACTAACAACTTATATTTAAATGCAACAAAGTAAATGAAGTTTCAATGTTTAAACAGCTTTAATGTTAGTCATTACTTTTCTGATGTCAAAAAAAAAAAAAAAAAAAAAAGGATACCTACTAATATACTTGTAACTATGTAAGTTTTATTTTCTATCCCTGTGGACACGTGCATGCGCTTGTACTTAGGTGGAAACAACTCCATTCCCTTGACGTCTGACCACGAAGCGATCTGAAATACAAAATATGAATACATAGAAGAATTAAAATAAATAACTAGATAAATAAAAATAAAACTAGTAGGAAATTTTAAAAAAACGCAAAAGAAAATATTGCAATTATTTTATGCAAAATGAAGGTGCAGACTTGCCGGTAGAGAAACAATAATTTGTAAGTAGGATTGTAACGGCATTTATTTGAGGTGCAGTTAAACGTTTATAAATGATAGCAACTGTGCGACAGCATTTTATTACGTCGTGTGTTACAGATAACATAATACTTTTCATTAAAACCAAGCCTGGCATCTGTTATTAGGGTGCATCACAAGAAATTTTATGCATCCGTTAAGATGAAACCACTAATTTCAAAGTTGAAGAACATGTTTTACAATAATATTATGCCCAGCACTTTTCGTTAATTAAAAATGTTGAATGATTAATGAATTACACGAAAAGAAAAAAAAAACTGCGTGTTTAGTGTAGCTTCATTATTATCGAAAAAGCTGAAATATTTTACAAACCGAATTTTTAAATAGGGAGAAAATTACAAGCAAGTAAAAAATTGTTTTTTTTTTTTTGTTTTTTTTTTTGTTAACTCAAAGTTGGTATCCTAAATAAATATTGCTTTTTGATAATTACGTGTTGTTGAGATGTCGAAAAATCGCTCTCATAGAGATAGTAGCACCAAACTAGTCTAAAACTTGCATTATCGTGGCGCCATCTCTCGTCGTTTTACGCGACTAATAATTGATATTACCTTAAATATCGTGGTTTAAAATATTTAATTTAGTTTTGCGTTTTTTAGCAAATGCTCACTTAAAATTATTTCATTAAGTTTTCTTAGGTTCTAAGTAAAAGCTTTAAGCTGTCATTTTTAATCATTAGTTTGTTACTCATATTCAAAATGTTCACATTCCAAAAGGAAAATGTTGCATGATCTTTTATTTAATATTTTACTATGGATATATTCCCAATGTTTTAGTTTAGAACATTGGGAGCATCTGAAAATTATATACTGGGTTCTGATTAACTTATAGAAATAGACAAAAGCAAATATAAACTCGAGCCTAAAATCTTGACGGGAGTTTGAAACATTCATGAAACAAAATTAAATAAAAGCATTAAATATTCATGGAAAATTACTTAAAATGTGAGTGTTCTTAAATAACGGCTTGCAGCTATGTATATTGGAAAAATTATCTAGTAAAAGAGTTAGTATATTCTTTTATGCATATAACTTTGAAAATCGTACTAACTACAAGAAAATAACGTCTTAAGATATTTTGATTAACAAGTTCTCGTTCTTGAGAAATACGAGCAATAAAAAGTACTCCTTAAAGCTGATGTAATCTATTCAGTATCTCCGAATTTTCGTGTTAGCGATAAACAGGGTTTAAAGTCGTCACAAAATGTAGCAAGTAACTGAATCTAGGAGTATAAGTGCCAAAATTTAAAGAAATTGGAGATGACCAGCAAAAATGATAGGAGAACCTCTCCTCTGTTTTGGGGTAAGAGACGGTTCTAGCAGCCCGGGTAGTTGCTGCGATAAAGCATGGTTAAAAAAAAAGAGAAGAAAAGAAATCCCACCTTGGATCTGAACATTAAAATCGTATCACTCAAAAAATTTAAGATATCCACTCATCCCTTTTTGCTTAGCAGGGCTTCAATTGCTGAAACAGACAATATACCATCAGTAAGCTTGAGTCAAGGTTCTACTATCAATCAAGAGGACATCTAAGAAGTGCATGAAGAAAAATTCTTCCCGTGTGCTAAACTAACATTTCCTTATTCCTATGCTAAGTCGGTGTGTTAAAGTTTACCTTATTAGAACCGAATTTTTATTTCACTACCCTACAAGTTGAGTCCAAAGAATGGCGGGGCATAAAATTAGTGAAAAAAAATTTTTTTTTTGAATTTTGACATCTTGAATTCAAATTATGTTTTTGGCAATCACTAGTGTGTGTGTGTAGGCGTGTGTGTTTGTGTGTGGAGGTATGTGTGTTTGTGTGTAGGGGGTATGTGTATGTGTGTGTAGGCATGTGTGTTTGTGTCTGTGTGCTGGCAGTTGTGTGTATGAATGTGTGTGTGGGGGGTATGTGTATGGTGCGTGTAGGCATATGTGTTTGTGTCTGTGTGCTGGCATGAATGTGTGGGTAGTTGAATGTATGTGTGTGTGTAGGTGTATGTGTGTGTAGGTGTATGTGTGTGTTTGTGTCTGTGTGCTGGCAGTTGTGTGTATGAATGTGTGTGTGGGGGGGTATGTGTATGTGCGTGTAGGCATATTTGTTTGTGTCTGTGTGCTGGCATGAATGTGTGGGTAGTTGAATGTATGTGTGTGTGTAGGTGTATGTGTGTGTAGGTGTATGTGTGTGTAGGTGTATGTGTGTGTGTGTGTGCAGGTGTATGTGTGTGTATGTGTTTGTGTGTGTATGTGTGTATGTGTGCGTATGTAGTTGTGTATTTATGCGCGT
This sequence comes from Uloborus diversus, assembly GCF_026930045.1. Classification (NCBI taxonomy): domain Eukaryota; kingdom Metazoa; phylum Arthropoda; class Arachnida; order Araneae; family Uloboridae; genus Uloborus; species Uloborus diversus. Next base: position 13,224,843 of record NC_072733.1, on the reverse strand, counting down.
GTGTGTAGGAATGGATGCAACCTGGAGACGGCTTTCGTTATGGGAGCAGCATCGTGAGGAGCCGGTCGACGCTGATGGTGCGGAGGGTGTGGCGGTGGGAAAATAAAATGTTAGGACGCCAAAAACAGTCAAATGAAAGCAATAAGCAATCGTGATTGCTCAAAAAAAAAAAAAAAAGAAAGAAAAAAAAAAGAAAAAGAAAAGGAGAAACCTGTTTTAACACATTAAATATCTAAAGATGTTCTTTCTGCCCCCCCCCTCCCCTTGACGCCTGAACGATATCATACCTGTATCCAAACTTCTGGAACACACATTGTATTATGTACGCAGTCGTCTAAGCAATTGCTGCAGTGACACAATTTTTCAGTTTGTCAAGATTAGCAGGTTGAGGGAGTATAAATACAATATCCTTTACATATTGCTCACTCCTTTCAAAAACATCATATCTTAAAGATTAGCGATTTTTAGCTATGCCTTTTTTTAACTGCCATAAATGAGTAGCATTTTCTGCAAGACAAGCATTTCTATAGCTTAATATTTTGGAGTTAGAGAGCCGAAGTGTCCTATTTGCATTTTCAAGTATTTTCGACTTATTTTTTTAAGAATGTCACATCTTGGTTTGTTCTTGATCCGTTAGCATAAAACATCTGTGAAAGATGATACACTGTAAAAAAATTCCGAAACGTTACTGGTTATCTCCGTGGAACGTTTCGGGATTTCAGAGGTTTTCACCTATTTCCCCGCAAAATCAGGTATCTTCGCAAAAAAGTTTCCTGAATTGCTAAAAGATGCACGAATGCAGACATTTCACTGGTATGAAAGATATTTTTTGCTACCAGTTTAAAGAATGACTGAGCATGTTTATAAGGTGTATCGGCTTCAATTTGATTACGGCCCGTCCTGATTGACTGAACTCCCAATGGGAGCAAATAAGTCACTGGATAGCTGCAGCCTTGCGAGGCATGAATTGCGGGCAAGAAATATGGTTGGTTCTTGCTTGCAATTATTCATGTAGCTTTGGCCATGGTCGCGGTAATGCTTCTGAACCTTTCTTGGTAAACCAGGAAGGTTCTAATCAAGTACATTAAACCTATTTAATTTTTGTAGAAGGTGCACGACTGGCTTTAACAGGGGATATTTCCCAGCATTTCAGGAAGGTTACTCACTTGTATCGGAAAACGTTCCTGGTTTTTTAAAGAAATGTTACTGGTTGAAATTGGGCACATCAGCTGCCTATTATTTTCCAGAAACGTTTCTGAATCGTTTTTACAGTGTATTATTTATTTCAAAAACTGTGTATTGCACACAACAAAAAAGCATTTTTTTTAATTTTTAAATCTGGAACGCATTATTTGTATTTATTTCGATACTGTCGGTATTTTAAGGAGATCAATTTGTAACAATAGTGACATATTGTGAGATACTTAAAATAGTATGATAGTATCTTTGAAATTAACCGAAGGCTAAAAGCTAAGAAGGGGGTTGTGGAGAAAAGTACCTTTGACGTTTAGTGCAAGAACGTCATAAATAAAACGCATTTTTTTAAAACTTACACTTTTTATACTTCATTTCATGAAACACAGAAGAAATACCATATTTTCTTTAAAAGGACCTTATGCGTTCCATCAGTAGCTTGAAATAGTTTTACTACATGATATCTTACTTTTAATTTAAAATAGTTCTCCTGAAAAATTACATTTTTTGAGATATGGCGTTCTTTAAAAGAGTAAACAATATCCCCAAAAGAAACTATCGCATGACGTTAAGTCTGGTAACCTAGGAAAGTCAATCATAAAGTGCCTTTGTCTTGTTTGTCATTTTGACAAACAAGATAACAAATAACATGTGGGACAAATACGGCAACAATTAGAGACATCTACCGGTAGCGAATTTAAACTTTACAATACACACTTTCATGTAAGCTCCACCAGAGCGCTGCAGATCCCACACTCACAAATTATTATCCTTATGCAACGCCACCTTGTTTTTGAATCCCCGTGCGCATTGCATTTATTATTGCGTAACTGATATTGTAATGCATTTCATACTTAGCTGCTATTGCCTAGTGAACCCTCTCCCCTTTCCGCTTTTTTGTCACTTACCTTTAATGTGGTAATTAGTTCAGATAATAACACTAATCCAACACATGCTCAATGATTTTAAGACGTATCGGGATATTTCAACAGCATCCCCTCCCCTATTTATTTGTTGCATTTCAGTTAAGCTACTTTATGCATTTAGAGTGTTCTATTTCTAATAATCAAAAACTTAAAAATAGTTTACTGTTGAAAGTTTAATAGTGAACTGCAAATATATTTGCTTGTACCTTTCGTCTCTCTATTTACATATGGATGCTTGTAGGCGTACGTGCACTTGAAATTTCGACTGTTAACCAAAATATCGAGATTGTTTTTATTTCCTTTTACAAAAAAAAAAAAGGAAGTATTATATTCGCGAAAAAAATTTCACTCGAAAATCGACTTTAATTTCCATTTTATTCGCGCCAGAATGAATATTCAGTTTTTTTTTCCACTCGACCACACGTGGATAAGTGCCTAAGAAAGTATAGACACGCGAAATATCCATAATGACGAATCCCGAGTTAATTACAACGAATTTTCTCGTGACGTCTGTGTGTACGTATGTATGTATGTGCGTATGTGCGTATGTATGTCGCATAACTCAAGAACGGAATGTCCTAGAAAAATGAAATTTGGTACGTAGACTCCAGTGGGGTCTAGTTGTGCACCTCTCTTTTTGGTTGCATTCGGGTGTTTCTAAAGGGGTCTCTTGCCCCTTTTTGGGAGAAATCATTGTTAATTTCGATGTAAACTCAAGTGGCGTTATAATTTGGCGGACACTTGGCGATATAAAGCCAGTCTTTTGGTCGCCAAGTTTTGTCGCCAACTTGGCGACAAAGTTGGCGGTTTTTTTTTTTTTTTTTTAATATGATTTAATTTAGCCACTGTTGGTGTTATTTAGAGAGTAAAATATTGAATTACATTAAAATTGCCAGTAATGGGGAAATGACATTAAATTGGAGTAAAAGGAATTCATGTGATGCACACATCAGCTCGTTTTCTATTGTTTTAAAATATTTTCCAATCCTTCACCTATTAAGCAATTTTATATCGAATTTGGTGTTAATAATTTAAAATATATCTCTACTTTTTACGGTGTCTCTTGAGGTACTATTCGCTGAAACTCCCTTTAAAAACTAAGACTGCATTTAAATAATCATGTTTTCTCGAATGTTGCTTTGTTGAAAAGTTGATAACACAGCAATGAATTGACCTATCATTACTCAGTAATAAGCTCTATTGCATTTAATGTTCGCTACTTCCAGAAGAGCTACTAATTGAAAAATCGGAACTAAATAGATTTTTAAGTGCCAAAACTTTGAGAAAATCATTTTGTCTCTCCTTGCAGTAGAAAAAAAATCTTATTAAAAAATATCTTCTTTAAAATATTTACTACGGCTGACAACATAAAAAATAGCATTTAGAATAACTTTATATCAAAATTGTCCCAGCAGGCAATTAAGAACACGCGCATTGAAAATTATGTTAACTTTCTTTATAAACATATATTCTACATTTATTAATTATTTCATTTCAATTTTCTCACACTTAACGATTTTAAACATACACCAGTTGTAATCTACTGATGGAAAAATCAGGAATTTTAAAATGAAAGTTAAAAAATGAATAGCCAAGTAAATTTTTATATTCCTGGAAAATTAAACCAAATATTTATCATACTTGTATGAGATATATATTTTCTTTTACTAGTTGTCTTCTCCAATGTGCTATTATTCCAATTCTATTAACGCATTACAATACGTTCATTCGCGTAGCTCTTGGTGTTCCATTAAATTTCCAGTAATTAAATGTCCATAACAAGTACGTGTTCTGTTTTCACCCGTCACAAACGTGAATCTAGATTAATTGCGCGTATTCATAAACTCTATGAACTGACGAGACCGCTTGTCAATCTGTTATAGGCAGTTAAACAACGACATAAATGTGTGGTGTAGTTTCACAGCTCGAAGATAATTGGAATTTGATCAAACTATTCTGAAACATGCGTTTTGAGTTCTATAGTAATATGTTTTGGTTGTTAACTTATGTATTATATATTTGGATATTTAAAGTTACATAACGTTTATTTATATCCTGATAAAATTAATTTAAAAAATGAAATTAATATTTTTGATGAACTGGAATTTTGTAAAAAGTTAAGTGTTATTATTTTTTGAACTTGGTGACATTTTCTATCTAATTAATGATTTTATTGGAAATTTAAGCCTCAGACACACAAAGCAGTTAGTTGAATTAACTTTTCAAAAAAAAAAAAAAAACTTGTCAACTAGTTGACTGGCGTTTTTCGTTGTGTTCACACGAGGCAACTTAGTTGAATCACCTCCCCCCCCCTGGAAAAAAAACATTTAACAAACAAAATAATTTCATGTATCACTGCTCTGGACGAAACCGAATTTGTTTAAACAACTACTCTATATCGCTGTTAAAATTAACCGAATTGACTCAACTAATTTACTTGTGTGTGAAGCAAACGCTTGGTTATGTCCTTGTAGTTGATTCTACTTCTCGGGATGACAATGGTAGCAACGGATGTGCCTGGAGCACATGACGAGCTGACTATAGTGTAAAGGATTTCGGATGATTCGCTCACTTTTCTACTACCACCCGTCCAAAAGTTGATTCAACTAAGTTGCCTCGTGTGAAGGATACTTAAAGGTAATTTAGTTAAACTCAAAAGCTTTTATCTTTGGAAGCATCAATATATTTTTAATATTATTTAGAATACGGTACTTAAAAAAATATTATGATTATTAATTTTAAATAAATAAAAAGAATCCATGATGTTTTAAGAAGTTTAGGGGAGGGCGGTCCAAAGCAAGTAGGTCGCCTAAATCGTGTAGGCCTCCGCATGCCGCTCCGCCCATGGTGTGTTAACGGCGATGAATACGTATGTCGTGTTTACCCGAACACCTCCGAGTTATTATCAGTACCAGCGAAGCAGCAGTGAAGCGGCATGGCGCAACCAGGCATAAAATAAAAAATATAAATGAAAAATTATACATTTTGTTTAAAAATGAAGTTTTATAACTTGTGATTAGTTGAAGACTAGCCTTTTTTTTATTGTCAATAATATTAATTTATTCTGACACTATCCACCTATACACTACGACGGTCATTCCGTTTTTTTTAATTATTAATTTAAGGTTATAATTATTGAAATACAAAATGTGGGTTTGGACAAAGCAGGTATAGGATTTAATGATATATTTATTTAAAATCTCTTGACTCGTGTGCTGACTTAGATTTTCTCTTTTAATAGAATAAGTATAACTTTAAAAAGTTATTTTTTAGGATGGCAATTAATTAGTCTATTAACTAACTCAGTTATTTCTTTATGTTTTATAAACAAATGTACTGGCTTTAATTTGGATAAGTACAACTGTTTTATATTTTGTTATATAATGGCAGGTAGCTAGTCAACTATGCAAATCTACCAAACCGCAATTAGTTAAGCTTACCCGCTTTGGTCTCAATGGTAGGGCAAAGCGGGTTTTTCACATGTTTGTGAGGTTTGATAGCAAATAAATATTGGGTTTGAAATAATACAAAATCGCACTTTTTATTTTGAAGTTAAGAACCCTGCTAGGAAATAAAACCGAAATTGTTGCGATAAAAAAACCAAAAACTACAATTTTCGAGCGTTCTTCGAAAATCTACCCGCTTTGGGCCACCCTCCCCTACGATTTAAGGTAGGGAACGTAACTTTGCGATGTTTTCGAAACTAATTAAAGCGTATTTATAAACTATTAACTTTTTTTAATGCTAATATTAAGATAAGTTATTTGTATTCGATAATTAAAAAACTAAATTTTGAACTTTTGGGACACTTACGTCCCATGGTCACGAAACGAATGCGTAAAAGGATATAAATGACCAAATAAATAAATTCGCTTTAGATTTGAAAATTTAATGTAATAATCTACAATAGGCTATCATCAAGTTCTTTGGCGTATTTAACTTACATAAATGAATAAGAATAATAATTACATAAGTAAAATGAAACAAACAAATAAAATGAAGTTAAAAAAAAATTTAAAAAAAGTCATGCTTATTTTTTTTTCTTGTAGTTGCTAAGAATCATAGTATGGATGATTTTTTGATGCATTGAAATTATGACGTTATTCTCCTCTTAACTTTTCTCTTGCACAAAAAAAAAAAAAATAATAATAATGTTTGATACTCGCAAAATTCAATATGTATGTAAATACATATTGAATTACATTAGAGTACGTTATTATTTACGTATTTAAAACGTATACGTAATGTAATTATGATTACTAATGTAATATACTCTAATGTAATTCAGTATGTAATGTACTCTATTACGTATTACGTAATAGAGTATATTACATATTGAATTACATTAGAGTTTATTACATTAGTAATCATAATTTCATTCGAAAATAGTTATGATTACTGATTTAAACTAAAACTTTTTTAATAATAAAATTCAAATAATGGTTATATTATAAATAACTCTAAATCGGAAATCATTTACAGTTATTGTTACAAGTTGATTTACGTCCACTCTTTGTTTAATGTTTAAAAATGAGTTTATGTATTGAATCTCACCAATTCCAATTATAAGGCTGTTTTTCTGTAGATAACAACAATTTCGGGGAAAACAAATCATGTTGTAAAAAAGCAACGCATACTTTCAAAAAAATGGTTTTCCCTAGAAAAAATCAATGCTGTATGGTAGCATTAGGTTTGTTCATAAAACCTAGGCAGTAAGATAGGCAACATGTTTGAATCATTGACTATAAAATGTCAATACATATATACTCAGCACTAGTTCCGTATTAAGTTCACAATATTGTTCAAATGATATTTAAACACAGTAAAAAACATTCCGAAACCTTATTGATTATTTCCATGGAAAGTTTCTTGATTTCACAGGTTTTCATCAATTTATCTGTAACACCAAGTATCTTTGCACAGCAAATTCCTGAACTGCTACTAGTTGCACGAATGCAGACTTTTAACTGTTGTGAAACACATTTTCAGCTACCAGTTTAGAGATTGACTGAGCATGTTTGTTAAGTGTATCGGCTTTAGTTCAGGTACGGCCCGCCCAAACCGACTGAACTCCCAATGGGAGCAAATAAGTTATTCGATTAATGCAGCTTTGCTTGGCAAGAATTGGCAGACGAGAAAGATGCTCCGGTCTTACTTTCAATTCTGTCTTAGCTTTGACCAGGGTTGTATTATTGCGTGTGGTGCTCTTTTGGTAAATCAGGAAAATTTTATTCAATTTCTGTAGCCCTTCTTAATTTTTCTCGAAGGTTCCCGAGACATGAAAGGCTTTAACCAAAGAGATTTCTTAATTCTTCCGAAATTTTCAATGATAATTTCAAAAATATTACTGAAATTTAGAGGAAAACACTCCTGATTTTTTGCAAGATATGTTGGTGGCATAAATTGTGCACATTAGCCACCCATTATTTTCCAAGAACATTTCTGAACTGTTTTTACTGTGAATTAAAGATTAACCTGCTAATGTATAACATTATGCCAGAGAAAGGTTATGAAAATATTCATTAAACGAAGTGGTTGAGAAAAATTATCACTTACTTTTAAAAGAAATACTCAGTGCTATACTGCCGTGAGCAGGCAAATGGCAGTATCTGCAGAAACCAGTTTTCGAGATATTTGGGGGGGGGGACGGTTTTTTGCTCCTTTTTTTTTTTTTTTTTGGCGAAAACCAAATAAGCAAGTTTGTGCAATAAATCTATACAATGGCTGGCAAAAATGCAAAAAAAAAAAAAAAGAAAAATTAAAATGTTTTGGTTACTATCCTTTACCTGCACACGGCAGTACAATTTTTCATTCCTAGTGTTCTCAGACATGGTTTTAAAAATTAAATATCGAGTTTTAAGTCAATTTGACAAGCTTTGTAAATGGGTCATTCTCCAGAAAACGAAACTTTTGAACGCAAATATTTTTCAATTTCGAAATCTTCTTTTTTTTTGTTCATTCTTACATAGAAGTGTTGCCTACTAGAAGTAAACATAAACAATGGCCCAGCTAAGTTCCAATTATTTTACTCATAAGTTAAAAAAAATATTAAAAAAATGCTTTGTTCACGGAAATGAAAAAAAAAAAAAGAAAATACTTTTAATATTAAAAAATCAAGGCCAATTCAATATCAAAGTAGTAATTTTGTTAATTGTGCAAACAATAAGCTATTTACTGATTAGAGGGAGCATAATATTAAGCTCTTTTAATTAATGTACTGCTTAATTAGTAGTTTCAAACGTATGTTTAAAAATAGTATTTAGTAAATTTGAGGATATACTGGCAATTTATAATTTTGGTAGAATGCCTATCATTGATGTATTTCCCATCCATCATTCATTTTCACCTCAGAAATAATGACATTAATAAGGTCTGTCACAGAGGTGAGATTTACGAAGGTGAGGCATTTTCCATTAATATAGGCCTAATAGATGAATTTTTCAGGGATTTTTTTTCTTCGTTGCTACAATCTGCACATGTTAAGTATATGAAAACAAGTTCACGTCCTTTTTTACATTAATTGACATCCCTGAAATGCAAGTTCACGGAGTTGAGAAGTCAGAATAACCACACTAAGTTTTTAAAGCAAAATTTATTTCTTTGTTTTTCGAGAAAAATCTCATGACTTCAACTATGACTTAAAACAAACAAGAGGGCTCCCTTGTATCATGGAAAATAAAATTGGATGTCATTACTGCCACGTGTTAATGAGGAATGGTATTTTGTGTTTAGGTAACGGAGGTGAGAGTTTATTGTGTGACATGACTTCTTGTACTACTAAAACGAACTAAAACATAATATAAAAATTAAATATACTTAAACAATTAGTATTTGAGACACTTGTAAAAGCAATAATCAATAAATAAGTATATTCTTTTATTTAAACAAGTTATTGAGCAACATAAACAGTCACACTAGGTGTGTCACATGCCACGGAGGTAAAAATTCACATGTTGTGAACCAAAAATATACTAAAATAAAAATTATTGTTAAAAATTTGTTAGCAGGTTTAAATAGATAGATTTTTGTTGAAATTAAAAATCATTATTAAATGAATTGTTCCTTAAAGTTTTACTATAAAAGGCGTGTGACAGAAAAGTTACCCTTTTTGAAGAATGACCCAAATAAATTTAGCAGCTTTAAACTACATTATTTTTAGGTGAAATTTTGTAGATATTTTGAATACATTAAAGGAGATGACTGATACAAACCTTGGTCATGTCTGTATTGATGGTCATTTCCATGACGTCTATTGAAAAATTCTTTCTATATCCATGCTCATTGAAGCTAATATTGCCTGTTATACCTCGAATGTCTGTCTGGAAAGAAATGTGAATAGATTACTGTACATCATATTCCATCAAAAGTGCTGCTAATTTTGAGCATTCATAAATATCCTAAAGCACACACCCCAAGTCAAAGGTTAAAGGAAATATAATAAAAAAATTTCTCTCGTGAAGGTAAAAATTTTGCTCCAGGTTTTGCTTACTCTCAGGTTAAAATCATTTTATACTAAGTTAAAAAAAAATATAAAGAAATTGTCGTGAATAAAACTTTTATTAATACATTTATTGAATTTAGGGAATGGTGGTCTGTTTTTCCATAGAATATCTAAGATCTGTATTCCTCATTTTGGATATGTTATGTTTATTTTAATTTTAAGTTTCAAGGACGGTTGTCTTTTTTGTAATGGCAACTTTTGGGGACTCTTGCTGTTAGTTAAAATATGCTTTTCTTATTTTAATAAGGTGTTGTTGAAAAAACTTATTTTTTTTTTACAATGAACATTTTTAATGAGACTGCTAACGTGGTTTTAAACATGATACACTAATGAAAGTTTTCAAGGACTTTTTATTTCCTTTTGAATATTTTTGGAGGTTAGAAATGCTAGCCACGTTGCTAATCTCAATTCTGCTGTAAACACTGATCTGTGTCTGTCACTGATCTGATCCAAAAATTTGATTTTAATGATGGGTTTTAACAAAAGCCCTTATGGGTCACAATGAAATGTTCAACCATTGCAGATTGCATACCGAGTTTTCGTATTAAAGAGATGACTGAATCAAATCACTGCAAAACAAGAAAAATTAATTGAACTATACCCAATCTGATTTAACTAAATAAAAATATGTATTTAAAACGGATTGGAAATGTTTGTTTACGCAATGAAAGTCATTATATATAAAAGTAATCAGGTGGGGCGTTTTGTATTTTTTGCAATATAAATTATTATAGCAAATTATTAAAATTATTGCAATTATTAAAAAATCTGCTATTATTAAAAATTTTAGATTATCCAAAACCTTTTAAAGAGAGAAAGAGAGAGAGAAAGAGAAAGAATTAAAAAAACCGACGAATGTAGTGAATGTGTGAAGGTATTCGAATTCCATGTCTGCTAATGACAACTTCATTCTAGCTTCAAGGCAAAACTCCTTGCAAAGATCTTTAATTTAGTTTTCCAAGTGCTGCAAAACGCAAATCTAAATAGTTAAAATAATTCTACTTGAGGATTTATTAAAGATTTTGTTACTTACTTTATTTTTTAATGTTTTATTTTGAAAACCGTAGGTTATTATTGCTGCATATTTTTCTCTTCCAAACGTGCGACTGTATAAACAGTTTTTTCAGTCACTTCTAGCTAAAACAAATTTCAATCTTACTCAGCTCATATTTTCTAAACGTTTAATAAAAGTTGCGCTAAAGCTGGAAAATGATTAATGATATTTTCATATATTTTTCTTTCTTGAAGGATAAAGTAGGTTATTTTGCAGAAAATTGAGATTTTGCTTAAAACTTAGAAAAATCTTTTCATGAGTTCGTTGTTTCTCCAAGTTTTTTCTTTACAAATATTTTTCAACCCAATTGCATAAATCTTCGGATACAACTTTTTTCTGTAACTGTATGTAAATGTTTTTAGAGCAAGTTCAGATTTTAGTTACAGTATTTTACATATTTGGCAACTTACGTCAAATTATAGATATAAAATTTTTATGACGGGAAGATTTATAAAATGTACTTTAGACTATGTACTATTATCTACTAAATGTACTATTATTCTAATTTATAACACCTGCAATTATTTTTGTAGTTAGAGTATTTTTGGGGGGAAAAAATACATTAATGTAGTATGATTAAAGTGGAAAACCAACGTAAATAAAGTCCATACTTCACTGTAAAAAAATTCGAAAACGTTACTGGTTATCTCCGTGGAACGTTTCGGGATTTCAGAGGTTTTCACCTATTTCCCCGCAAAATCAAGTATCTTCGCAAAAAAGTTTCCTGAATTGCTAAAAGATGCACGAATGCAAACATTTCACTGGTGTGAAAGATATTTTTGCTACCAGTTTAAAGAATGACTGAGCATGTTTATAAGGTGTATCGGCTTCAATTTGATCACGGCCCGTCCAAATTGACTGAACTCCCAATGGGAGCAAATAAGTCACTGGATAGCTGCAGCCTTGCGAGGCAGGAATTGCTGGCGAGAAATATGGTTGGCTCTTGCTTGCAATTATTCGCGCAGCTTTGGCCATGGTCGCGGTAATGCTTCTGGACCTTTCTTGGTAAACCAGGAAGCTTCTAGAAAAAATACATTAAACCTATTTAATTTTTGTAGAAGGTTCACGACTGGCTTTAACAGGGGATATTTACCAGCATTTCAGGAAGGTTACTCACTTGTATCGGAAAACGTTCCTGGTTTTTGTAAGAAATGTTACTGGTTGAAATTGGGCACATCAGCTGCCTATTATTGTCCAGGAACGTTTCTGAATCGTTTTTACAGTGCATAAATCAGCAGCATTTGACCTTTTGGACCCTGGGATATGAAGTTGCTGCTCGTGTTTGTAATCAAATGATCTTTACTTTCCTGATTCTAGGCAAACAATGCTTTTATTTTGACTCTCGCATTAATTGATTTATAAAATTTCCTTTTATGAATTAAGAATAGCCATTTGATCATTTCACCCATGCGGCTAAGTATCATAAAAAACATTTATGTTATGCTTTACACGAAGAAAAAGGTGGAGTGGGTACAGTAAGACAGACGTAAATGAGGCTGAGTGAGACAGTCTCACTTTGAGCCATCCTGAATTCTGATTCGAAGGGGATGTTTTTTTTTAAATGTATTTTTATGGTCTTGGAATTTTCAAGTTGATGTTTGATTACTTTACAGGTATTTTTACCTCATCAAAAATGAATTAAACCACGCAAGCTGAAAATAGGGAATTTTCCTGACGATTCCATGAGGATTCCATTTGTAATTTACCTTCTGATTCAAAGTGACATTTCAGATAAAGTAGATCATCATAATCTGTAAATTATAGACATAACTGATGTAAAAACACCCTCTTGCTCTAGTGTAGCAGTGAGTGTTTTCTTAGGTTATTAGCATTTCAGAGGATATCCAAAAACCGAAGAGAGAAAAGATTGTAATTTACCTTCTGATTCCAAGTGACATTTCAGATAAAGTAGATCATAATAATCTGTAAATTTTAGACATAACTGATGAAAAAACACCCTCTTGCTCTAGAGTAGCAGTGAGTGTTTTCTTAGGTTATTAGCATTTCAGAAGATATCCAAAAACCGAAGAGAGAAAAGATTAAGTAATAAAGAAACATAAAAGTGTAAAAGTATCATTGCCAGAGATGGTCCTGGAATGCAAATTTTAGAATAAATAAACACGAAAACTAGAGCAATAAAAAAAGTGTCAAAAATGTAGAAAAAATAAGGTTTAGTTGACACAACTGATGAGGCAGAAAAAAGTAAATGGCGGATCTCATGTTTTATCAGATCATATTGACATAAGTTAAATAAATACCTTTGTGCTGAACAGTAAAGTAAGACAAAACAACGTTAGACGAAGCACAAATTTGCAAATTACAGCAGACACGTGTTTCGGCGTTACAGGGAACGCCAATTTTCAATGCAGAAAATAATGAGCTTATGGATGAAAAGACATCCAACAAAGCCGAAACACGTGTCTGCTGTAATTTGCAAATTTGTGCTTCGTCTAACGTTGTTTTGTCTTACTTTACATATTGACATGTGCAAAAATAATCTACCTTCTGGATTTGAAGAGCTAGGTCGTGGGACTCATGATGTTCAGAAAGAATTTGCCATCAAACTTTTTTATGTTAGAAAAGTTCTAATGGTAGCTGATACCAATGGAGACCTTTACATTTTTTTTTGTGCAAAAGGAAAACCATTATGACTGTTTTTATTTGACTATCTGTACTAGATGTTACATCCATTCCGGATAACAATTTTAAATTGTTTATAACAGCTCCTACGAAAAGAACAGACAAAAAGCAAAATCAATGTTTTTTGTGGTCGGAAAATTATATTTTTATTTAAATGTACAATGAAACTTGAATATTTTTCTCGTTAGGATTTAATTTTGGTTTTAAATGTTGAACATATTATGTTTTTATCAACACTATATCCTCTGTCTCTGTGCTTTGTGTGCTGTCTAACTGTGAGTGGCGTTCAGCGTAGAGGCAGGCAGTACCGTTCTTTTTAATGATCCATTCGTCATAGGATCGTTCATTTTTTTGATCCATTCATTCAATTCGTCCATTTGAACGATTTTGTTTATTTTAAAAAGTTGCAGGTGAGCTCTCTGCACGACATACTCACGCACATTCGAAATGTTACATTGGATCAGATAGTTTCTTTGAAAGAAAAATAACTAAAATGATCCAAAAGTAAGAAAACATGCCTATGAAAAATGAATAAAAAAAATATATTCAGGTTTAGATACATAAAACAATTTTAGTTGATTTTGTAAGATATTTCTCAGTTGACGAATGGTAAGATATGTGTTCTATTCCAAAAATCGCAGGTTCCATTTGAGTATGTTTAAAAATTAACTTATCGAATTTTTCATACTTAAAATTATAGTACTACCAATCAATAGACCATATATAACGAATATGGTAACAACAACTATATCGGTAGCTCAGCCGGAGTACCGGATAACTTAATTTTAAAAAAAATCTAAAAATATTAGGGAGCTTTAAAATTATTCCACTGCACCGATGTGAACAGAAAAAAACCCGCAACACTTTTTGAATGGGGATAAAATAGACAGTAATAATCAATCAAAATAAAAATGATAAAAAGGTAATTTTTGGAAATAATTTTGTCGATAGGAACAGTTGTTCAACAATTTGTTAGTAGTCCAAACAAGTTACACAAAACATTACTAATGGATACATTGGAAAATTGCAAGTGAACTGCAACGACAGACAGACACATTTTCCCCACCTCAATACCCTACTTATTTTTCATTTTTAATATTTATTTAATTATTTTATTTATTTTTGACATTTGTTTTGTTTTTAGCGACATTTTAAAGATGCACTCGGGCGATTTTCGAAAAAATGACCCGTGCGTTTTTTTAAATTTTATTCAAGTAACTATTCATTAAATATGTGATTAACTGTTATGCTTTGATATTATATTAAAGCATGTACTATTCCTAAACTGCATTATTTTTTGAAGGCTTTGTTTAGCTGTAAAAATTAAAAAACTTATCGTTACGCACGGGATATTTTTTCGAGAACCGCCCATTAAGCCTTTTTTCATGCTTTTTTAAAAATCTTTTTCTGACTTTTACTGGGAAAGTAGGCTAAAAATATGCGTTTTTTTCACAAGTGTATCAATATAATATTCCAAACTGCCCACCGTTCAAAAGACCGGTCGTTCATTTATTAAGGGAACGAACGGATCCGTTCCCGTTGACCCGTTCGTTCATGAACGACACATCCATGTGAACGACAATCCCACATGTTCAATGAGACAAAATTTTACGTTTTCTTTTTTTTTAATATTATCTCTAAAACTTTAAATAGCAATGAAATTTTTTGCGTCTCAGAAGTTTGTATACTTGAGCTGCATTACAAACCCACCTTAATTTTTTTCTTATCTAATCAAAGTTTCAAAATATCTTGAACTTAACATTTTTCGTCTCACTGTGCCCCACCCTCCCCTACCTATGTTTCTTCTTCGCTAAATTCTTAATTTGAATTTTATTGGCTACTTTTGAATTAACCTTAATATGAAGATTTTAAGGTTAACTGAAATTATATAGTGTTGTAACCAAGAAATCATATACTTATTTTATTTCATACATTTTATTGAGAAGCAAGCTTATAGACATGAGTCTCTTGATTAAAGAAAAAAAAAAACATAAATTTTATCGGATATTTTGGATTTGTGCTTTCGTGCCTACACTGTAAAAAAATTCTGAAACGTTACTGAGTATTTCCGTGTAACGTTTCGGGATTTTTATGGTTTTTATCCACTTTCTGGAAAAATCAAGTATACTTGTCAAAAAGTTTCCTGAATTGCTACAAGTCGCACGAATGCAGACTTCTCACTGCTGTAAAAAAAAAATGTTTAGCTCCCAGTTTAAAGATAACCTGAACGTATTTATAAAGTGTATCCTCTTCAGTTTGATTGTAGTCCGTCCAGACTGATAAGGTGTCCAAAGGGCGCAAATCAGTCTACGAACTAGCTTTGCGAGCATTGCAGGTGAGTAAAATTCTTGATACCTACTTTTAATTCAGTCTTAGCTTTCGCCATGTTTGCAACACTGTTTTTAGAGCTTATTCGCAACGCAATAAGGTGCCAAACTATTATAATGTACACCCACCTAAGTTTATTTTAAGATTCCAGATATACGACTGGTTTTAAACGGGAGGAGTTCAGAATATTTCAGGAGGCTTTCAGGATAATCTCAGTAAGATTACTGAATTTTAGCGGAAAACGTTCCTGTTTTTTGTAAGATATGTTGCTGGAAGAAAGTGGGCACATCAGCTGCCCATTAATTTCAAGGAACGTTTCTGAATCGTTTTTACAATGTACGCTTATTTCAATTTACCGAACGCTCTCAGAAGTTTCTTCCCGAGCTACCGATTCCGACTTGCTCAAGGGATACATTCATTTTATTATTTAACTGAGAGCGAAGTAAAAAACATATGTATAGTAAGTAAAAATTAGAGAAAAAAATCCTGGAGTCAGAGTTGGAGTCGGTATGTTTTCGAACGACTCTGACTCCGACTCCGACTTCACAGCCCTGGCCAATTTACTTATAAATGTTTGTATGTTTTTTTTATTAAAATGTCACTTAAATTAGGAAAACATAAGATATTTAATGTAATAATTCCATGCATGGGGAAATTTAACAACTTCTTCTTAAACGACCGATTTTAAACATAAATGTTGCAGAAACGTTAACAATGGAATATAATAGCGAAATTCTTGATAATGAAAATGGTCAAAATTTTTGGAACAACTTGCAAACACAACGACAGAAAAAAAAAATTTAAATGGCATTTTTGAGCAGTGTTAGAAAGTTGTCATAAAATGGACAAGATATGTTGTTGCTGATAAGCATTGAAAACGGATAAGCAAAAAGCTTTCTAGTTCTAGGCCAATTTTGACACACAACTTTCTTCTGATTTGCTTACTCCAAACAATGAACTTTATTCTTAAATCAACTTTGCTCACAATGTTTTTAAGTTGGCTCTACACTGTAAAAAAAATCCTAAACGTCATAGAATATTTCCCCGGAAGCAATCCGGAATTTTACGGGTTTACACAAATTTCATGTGAAATTTGAGTATATTCGTGAACACGTTTCCTGAATCACTACTGATTTCATGAACGCAGACTTGTGAAAAACGTTTTTAGCTGCCACTGTCAAAATATACTCTACGTGTTTATTAAGGGTTTCGCCTTCGGGCTCACTTGCGCAATACAGATTGATTGAGCCCAAAATCAGTGGAATATAAAGTAAACATTGTATCATTGCAAGAATTGCAGGCAAATACGTCCTTTTTTATGTGCATGCAGTTCTGCACTAACTTTGACCATACAGTAAACTCTCGATTATCGTCGGAATAGGATGACATGTAAACCACGAATAAGCAAACTCTTGGATATTCCGAAAATTAGGTAAAAAATTCCATTTAAATATCTTAAAAATTCAGAAAGTTATGAGCGATCTAAAGAGCCGAATTTCAATAATTCTTAGGTAGGCGACGTACCGTGAGGGGTCGTTCACAAGTTTGTAACATTTGCTTGCCATCTTTTAGTGTGATTCATGATCAAAACAGCTAATTTGCGAACGATCCCTTGCGATTCGTAGCCTATTAAAAAGTATTGTCAAATTCGGCTTTTTGAGACATTGAACTGGAATTTTTTTTATGAGTTAAGGAATTTAGTTGGGTATTAGATGATGAAAGTTATAAATTGATATCTTTTGCACATGCGCAGTGATAAATGAATTGTTTTAAATGTCCATATTTTATCAAATTTTCAATAATTTTATTTCAAATTTTAATATTATGCTTCTCTTGTATGCTGTCAATTTTTATGAAAGTTTCGTAAGCTTTGATGAAAAACTTTGCATTTTACGAGCCAAAAACCACCAAATAAACGTTGTAGTTTTGAAAGAAATGCTTATATCTTCGTGAATATCAGTGATACCTTCCCAAAAGTATGAAGAATGATTATACATAGTAAGCTAAACAATTTTTGAAATTTACAGCTTATTCTGAGCTATTTGCGATGAATGATGACCAAAAAACATTTTTGTTTTCCTCAATTTGTTACTGACCCCAAAAGGGCAAGGGTGATATAATTTTAATTGGAAATTGACAGCTAGAGCATACCTGTTATATGACAAAAGTTACAGAGCAATTGGTCTTTCATTCCTTGAGAAATCCTTAAAAATGAATTTTTGAAAGTGTCCCAATACATTTTGCACCTGTTTATACCGAAGTCAAAGAAACCAAACAAAATTCAGTTAAAAAACGTTTAAATAATTCACAGTAAATCGTGAAGGGGAGTGAAAGCTATTACGTTGTAGCCATATATATATATATATATATATATATATATATATATATATATATATATATATATATATATATATATATATATATATATATATATATATATATATATATATATTTAAACTGAACCATTGCTTCGGTCACTCGTCTGGTTTGCTAATTCTGTATTAGCTACCAGTTTGTTCCGCACTCTTGGCTTCCTTTAGAGGTTTTCCATCTCTAGTTCAGTGACTTTCCTGTGTCGGGCTGATGAGTGCTAATAAGCACGAAACTGCAGTCCTCGGCTGGAAATGACTGAGCTGGCGGTGTATTTCTGCTTTAGCTCTGGCTAGAGCCCCTTGAAAAAGACAGGCTGACTTATCCGACATTTTGGTTCCAAGACAGAATTGGATCCAACCTCGTTTCTAGTATTTATAAATACGTCATAATATTCGCTGGTTGCTAAGTCGTAAAATAATTGATGATAAGTTGAGTAAAATGTCACTTTAGGTAAATTTTGAAAGATAACTTCGTTTACAAATTCAGCTAAAATGTATCGGGAAATGTTTACGGTAATAAACCTCATTTTCATACCTTATTTGTTTTTAATTTGTATTAATTAAATTGTATTCATCCACAGAATAAAATAATCAAACATCAATCGGGCAACACACCTAAAGTTTGGACACCAGTTTTCTGCAATGAGGCTTTTGTACAAATGTTTATTTTTTTCGCCCGATAATTTTGGAACCAAAATGTCGGATAAGTCAGCTCCCCTTATATAGGAGCCTTAGCTCTGGCTAATGGGCGGTAATTTACTGAATCTACGTAGGTAGGTTTGAACAGGGTAACTTTTACCGCCCTCTACAAACATATCTCGAACCAACATCTGATTCCCGCCATTAAAACTCTGTGTCCAGAAAAAGTACAAAACTTTCAAGTTAAAAAATATGTTTAGGAAAATAATTTGACAAAATAAAACTGACCTTTCTGAAATAGTGACTAATTTTTTCTCCATGCTCCCATGGTGTGACTGGAATTTTTCTACAATCTATTCCTTTAGTGCCGTTGTTGTACACTTCTCCTCTACGAAAATTGTTTCTAAATATATCTGGTCGTTTTTTAAGAAGTCTACTGTATGCATCTAGAATTACTTTGGTGCCATCATAGGCTAAGGCCACAGTTGCCTGAGAATTAGAAAAAAAACAAACATATATTTAAGTATTAACAATAAATCATAAACACATTGATTTAAATATGATAACAATTATTAAAAGTAATTAAAACAATTAAAGAAACTGTTCCTGTAAATAAATTATTTTTACTGTTTGCGAAACTAAAACTTTACGCATAAATAAGCTTCATAAGATATAATCAATACTTTTAAAATATAACATACAAAATTAAATAAATCGATTGTTGTAAAACTTTGAAGAAGTTATTTCACAGCTTTATGTTATTGTTACTCTTTTGAGTCAAGTAAATATGATTTTTTTTTTATCAGAGTTTGGTTGCAAATATTTCTAAAGACGCTTCATATATATCACCAGTTTTTTGAGATAAATGTTTAAATTTAGTAGCCTATGTTGCTTAGTGTGCTCCCTAAACCAGTTTTCTCCGATAATCTTGATTATTGCGATTATTACCGGATGTATATAACTTTGACCGAAAGAAATTTTAATACTTTAGCATTATATTTTTAATGTTCAAAAATGTCAGTAATGGTTTACTTTTTTTTTTTTTTTGGTGTGCTGAAGTTTGACATGATGGTCATTCTGTTTTTCTTTTTTTTTAACCATTCAGGAAAAAATGAAAGCTTTTTAATGCTCTCTTCCACTCCAAAATTTTACACTTTTAGTATCTGGCTTTAATTTTATAAAATACTTTAAGAAGATAAATATTTATGTGCATAAAGCATTGAGAAATTGGAGCATGTTGCGCTCTTTCTTTTTTGTTTTTTAGAGCGAAACAGGTGATTGCTTTTCCGTGGCAAAATGATAAAACAATAGCTCATATGCTAATTTATGTATAGTCAAATATTTACGCTATATTATCGCATGAATGCGTTAACCCTTCATATACTAGTTTTATTAAGCAACGCAACACTTTAAAAATGTCAGTGCATTCATATTGTAAACATTTTGTAATTAAAGGCTGAAATTCGCGAAAATTTAAGTTTGCTTAATGGCGTTTTACATTAGTAAAGTGTCAAATCACGAAATAATTGCACTGCACGGAAACTGCTTTTGACACTCTTTATGAGCACTGTAAAAAATTGCAAAACGTTACTGGGTATTTCTGTGTAACGTTTCGGATTTTCAATGGTTTTTATCCACTTCCTGGAAATATCAAGTATCGTTGTCAAAAAGTTTCCTGCACTGTAAAAACGATTCAGAAACGTTCCTGAAAAGTAATGGGCAGCTGATGTGCCCAATTTCTTCCAGTAACATATCTTGGAAAAACCAGTAACGCTTTCCACTAAAAGTCAGTAACCTTTCTGAAATTAACCTTGAAACTTTATGAAGACGTGCGAAATCTGCCCTGTTAAAGCCAGTCATGTCTCTAGAACCTTCTAGAAAATTTAAGTAGGTTCAGTATAATTGATTAGAACGTTCCTATTTTACCAAGAAGGCTCCATAAATATCAGAGCGACCACGGCTAAAGCTATGCAAGAAGGAACCAAGCATATCTCTTGCCTGCAATTCCCGCCTTGCAAATGCAGTTTCTCTCTGTGGTAAAAAGTATTTTTAGCTCCCAGTTTAAAGATTAACTGAAAGTATTTATAAGATGTATCGACTTCAGCTCGATTACGGTTCGTCCATGCTGATTAAACTGCCAAAGGGAGTGATTAAGTATGAACTACGTAGCTTTGCAGGAATTGCAATCGAGTGAGATGCTTGGTACTTACTTGTAATTGTGGTTTAGCTTTGGCCACGTTTGCAATGCTGTTTATGGAACTGTCTCCATTAATCAGGAAGGTGACAAGCTGTTATATTATCCCTACTTAAGAACACTCTGAAGTTCCAGAGATACGATTGGCATTAAATGGGAAGATTTCTGGATTTTTTTCGGAAAGTTACTGAATTTTAGCGGAAAACTTTCCTGGTTTTTGCGAAACATGTTGCTGGCAAAAGTTGGGCACATCAACTGCCTATTATTTTCTAGGAGCGTTTCTGAATCGTTTTTACAGTGTACATTTTAATGCAAAATGCAAAAATTGGAGTCTTTAATAATCACAATTAAATAAAGTTTACTGTCGCAGGGTATCGATATTGAGAAACGTATCACAAACATTACTTTGCATTGTTTTATAATGAAGTAGGACGGATTACATTATTAAAAAATTATTACAAATGTAGTTTTTGGTGCGTTGAGTTCATTTTGCTTAAAGACATTTTTAACGACATGTTAGGCAAAAATAATTCATTAAAAAAATATTAAGTTAGAAAAATGCATTTATTAAAAACAAAAATAAGAAAAGAAACTAACCGAGATATGTTCAGTACCAGCTCCCGGCCAGCGTGATGTGTTTAATGTTTTCCACGTGCTTAAAAATTGATTCGTCTCTGGATTATGGGACTGGATAATGCGGAAGCCTGTAATATTAATAGCTCCAAACTCATGGACGTCACTTTTCCAGTACTCATCCATTACCTAAAAAGAGAAAAAACATATGCGTATAAATGTATTTGAAAGAATGTGTTGTACATTTTCTTAGGCTTATTTTAGACACGAACGGAGACATGTAGTTAAAAATTAGAAGGCTGGGCCGTGTGTGTATATCGCATATTTGTGTATTTCGTCTTTTGCTGCTTTTTTGTCATCTATTTTATTGTATGTTAGCTTTAATGTTTAGCTTTAAAAAAATGTCTAATTCCAACATTTCCATATTGTTAGCATTGAAACCAACACACATTTCTTCAATTATCTCGAACGGCAGAATATATATGTACCGTAAATCAAAATTGTTAAACATTTAAAAATTTCAAATTTTTACTTCACAGAACCAAATAGATTATTATACTGCGGGAAGAGCGATTTCTATCGCTCCAAATATAGCTTCTAAACTAACTATGGAAGTATTTTCTGTTGCAGTTAAGTGCGCAAAATGCAGTAATTTTTTTTTTCTTTTCTAAAATAAGGGAAGGAAAACCTTTTTCACAACCTTACCGGCAGAGTGCAGGCTTCTAGTTTTTTAAAGTCAAAAATACTAAGACATAAAAAGTGGAGCAAAAACGAACACACACGGGTTAAATAAACCCAAATTGGCCGTATAGTTAATGTAAACAGTTACGTAATGGAGAAGTGAAATATTATTATTTTTTCATAAAAAAAACGTTGCAAATGTATTCATAATATCCCTTTACCGCTAAGGGATGCAACTCACATATCACTTTCAACACTTGGGGAAGGCTACAATTTATAATCGATGACGCAGGCATCACCCTCATAAAGTAGAGCGAAAGAGCCCATTAAACTTACCAGGCTAGTCAGAAGAAAATGGTAATTTCTCCTCCCCATGTAAATATCATGGACGTGGTTGATTATAATCGTCTTCCCGTTTTCGGCATTACAATCCAGGACAATGTGCTTTCGAGCCTCAGGGCTCGAGTTTTCAATTTCACGAAGAAATTCATTGGCATCGGTGGCATTGGTGATTCTTTTCACTATTCTTACGTCTAGATTATAGTCTTCGGTGGTCAGCTCGAAAATGTGCTGCAGTTTCAAAAGGCCTGTAGGGAAGAAAAGTAATTTAAGATGAAATTCTTTCTACCACAAAGCGAACTCTCTTTACACCGAGAGATTCTTTGTATCCGCCGATTTACAGTATTGGGGAATCTTTTTTTGTGTTTGGACGAAATGACTTTCGGCCGAGTTGGGTTAAAAATATGAACAAATAGTTTGTCTGGATTCTGCTTCATTTCGCATCCTTATCCCAATTTGTTTTATTTCTTAACATGTGATTTTATTTCAGTACTCTAAATTACAATTATTTATTTCAAAGACATGGCGAAGAATTAAATTTATTAACAATTTAAAATATTGTTCGAATTCTTAAGTACATACAATCACAAAATTTTCTATCTTTTAATGTATGTTTTTTTAATAAAAAAGTGTACGTATTTATTTAAAAATTTTGGAATGAAAGATTGAACTTGTAATAAAATAGTCTATGTTAAAAAAAAAAAAAAACACTGCATTTTAACATCAGTCAACATTATTTACATTTACTTGTTAGATATCCTGTTATTGTGTTTCGAAAAAACTATTTAATATTGGGTATGCTTCTAAATGTGTAATACAATATGCCATGTGCATGTGGGGAAAAGTGAAATAACTAAATAAATTCATTTATTAATTCATTTATGTATTTTTTATTCAGTCAATTAAACTACGTCATTTATAAATTATTTCTTACTCATATCTGTATTTATTCTACAACTTATTAATTCTTCATTCACCAATTTACTCACACATTTACTTATAATCATTTATAAATTCATGCACTTTTTATGCATTCATTAATTTCATTCAATTTATTCGTTCATTTTTTAATAAATCTTTTTTGATACCTCTTTAAACTATGTAAATTTAGACATTCATCCCAAAACGTTTTGCCTAATAAATAAATTGGCCATTTTTCTGAAAAATAACAGGAAAACTTGCGAAATATATTTCTATCATGACTTTAATGTGCACCAGATTAACGACTGAGCTTTAAAGATTTACATGGTCAACGTAATTTTTATTATTCTAAATTAAGGGAAAAAAACATCCTTTTAAAATGATCCCATATCCAGTCCTACGTTGAAGCTAATTGACGGTTTAGTGCAAAAATATAAAAGTGCATAAATTACACAAGGATTGTTCATGGATTTTTAATAAATAGTTAAATGTTTACTTAAAAAATATCAAACGAAGAAGGTATCATTTTGATTTACATATCAAACAAATAACTACAGTTTCATGAAAACTGGCTTCACATTAAGTGCACAAATTTTTCATTGCATAAAAGTTATTTTATTTACTTTTAACTTGCTCTAAGAAAAAAAAAATGAACGTTGTGCAGAGCTCTTTGTCTAATGAAAGGTTATTTTAAGTTCCACAATTTATTATTTAGTCTACATATGATTTCATCCGAAAAAGTATTTACTAAGGTTTATAAAATACCGGTGAAATATATATATATATTTTTTAAGTCTAAACCATTTATATTGTATGGTAGTAGTGCGATAATGATTTTTTTTTTGCTAAAACTTGTAGTTGTCAAACTTATAACGTCATAAAAATAAATAAATAGAAAAAAAAATATTCTTTTTAATGACTTTTTTTTATATCAAAGCCTTACAGATACAGGTGAGCTATAATGATTTTTTTTTTTTTTAATTTAGGGTTCGGTTCAAGACATGCAATCAGTTTCAGCTCAAGTTATTCTAAACACGTGTAAGTTAAGTTTTTTTTTTTACAAATACTTATGAGATAGTGATAAGCAAAAGGATGTAAGTGTACATTTTTAAGTGTTGAGTAAAACGAGTTAAAAGATATTTTCGTAGGTAAGCTTTCATTGAAAAGTTCTTTTTTTCTAAATCATGCTGTATGCCAGCACCTACCAGGGCTATTGGTACTCTCTAGCCCCAAGACAGAGGAGAGGTTCACCTACCATTTGTACTGGTTATCTCAAATTTTTAATTTTGAAACTCATATCCCGTTGCTTCTCATTGCCTTAAATTGCATCTGTTTCAGGAATTTCTGTCTCAATATAAGAAATTTGAATCTTTTTGCGCAAAAGTTATTTGCAGCTTTTGAGCTTGCGTTTCTACAACTGATATTACTATAGCAGAGCATGTAAAAATGGCCTTATAAAGAACTTACATGCAAACTATGTTTACAATAACTGATACTTCCAGAACTAGGAAGAAAACATTTATTTTAATTCGTATATGTTAATATCCTATTAGAAGTTACATCATTTTTAGAAGTATTCAGTTACTATGGCAATATACTATATATCTATTGATAAATGTCCGTGCTAATATCGCTTGAAGTCAATATTCATAAAATCTCCCCATCCCATCCTTCTTTCTAGCACGTTTCCTGCCTTCGTACCCCTTAATCTACATGGTCAAAACCTTATGAACTAAAATAAGCTGAATCTATTTCCCCCAACCTCTTCCAAAAAAAAAAAAAAAAAAAACAAAGCACACGAGGGAAAAATATTACTCCAGCAATACTCACTGGAAGAAATTTACTCGGAGAATAAGTGAAGGGGCAGGGAGTAATTTTCGACTCTGGTCTTTGCTGTTTCATTCGGTTTGTTGATTGGCGAGTCATTCCAGGAGATTACCCGATTATCCGACCTTATGCGGGTGAGGATAGAGCCCCTTGAATAGGCCAGGCTGACTTATCCGACATTTTGGTTCCAAGACAAAATTGGATCCAACCTCGTTTCTAGTGTTTATAAATACGTTATAATATTCGCTGGTTGATATGTCGTAAAACAATTGATATTGAGTTGAGTAAAACGTCACTTAAGGTGAATCTAGAAATATAACTTAGTTAAAAAATTCAGCAAAAAAGGATCGGAAAATGTTTACTGTAATAAACTTCATTTTCACACCTTATTTGTTTTTAATTTGTATTAATTAAATAGCCTTCATCTACAGAACAAAATAATCAAGCATACATCAGGGAACACATCGAAAGCTTGGACACCAGTTTTCTGCAATGAGGCTTTTGTACAAATACTATTTTTTTCGCCCAACAATTTTGGAACCAAAATGTCGGATAAGTCAGCTCCCCTTATATAGGAGCCTTAGGTGAGGATGGGGAATGACTAATGAGTCTTCTGCAGAAATGCGTCAGTCTGTGAAGCTGACTGCGGTCAGAGGATCCAGATGATTAAGCTTGTGGCTTCTACCAGTCTCGGATTCTATTAGTCAATAGTCAAAGGCACTTTGATTTCAACGAGTGTTACTTGGTTGTTTGGAATAAACAGTTTGTAGCTAATCTGTTTTGTGAGAATAACAGTGAATAGAGCTGTTGAATGTGACCAATAAATTTCTTTCTCTTCTTATTGGCCTTTAAGTAGGAAATTTGGGTCATTTAATTATTCTGCACAGGTTTTCCGTCAGATCTAGTTTTTTAAAAAAATTATTTACTTTCTTTTTCTAAAAGACTTTTTTGGTTAAGTGGTTTTAAAAATAACATTTTAACTTGTAATGAATTGTCTTAAATCAAACAGCGTTTGTGGAAAACAGTTTTTATCGATACTATGTTTCTGGTTTGGCAGTAAGGTTTTTTTTTCTTTTATGTTTCTCGCTAGAAGTGCTAGCAGTGTTGATAATAGGGCTGGGCGGCATCAGGATTTTAATACCGCGATATATCGCTCTCAAAATATCGATATTTTTGATATATCGATATATTTATGTCGTTAAATTCAACATTTGAATAATATAGATACAGCAAGGATTCTCGTGTGTTTGTGTCAGAGGAAGAGGGGGGATCATGAGGCAGATTATACCGCAGAACGTTTGGAGAAATTACTTTAGAAGAATTTAAGCCTTTTTATTAGTGGGTCGTAATTCCTGGACAAGGGGATTTGGTAAAATTGAGGGGGGCAATCGCAGTCTGGGGGAATGGGCACTCCTAGTTACATTATCTGCATGTTAAGATATGCTAGAGAAACGCCATTGGACATCTTGGAAAAATATATTCCATCGGTTTATTCGAATAGTAATAGCTAAAGCAGGCCTGCCCATTGGGGGGAGGGGGGTCTTGATGCTTAGTATATAATTAAAATTATCGGAGAAGTTATTTTAAAAGGAGTTTAGTTTCTTCAATAAAAGGCCGCGTTTTGGGGGAAGTGGGATAAATTTGAGGGGGAATGGGGATTTATTCGAATAATAATAGCAATATATGAGAATAATAACAGCCCTTGTAGGGAGGAGGGAGGTTAATGACGCAGACAATGCCATTAAATTTTTTACAGAAGGATTTTAATCCATTCGAGCAGCCATGGCCAGAGCTTTGCACGTAAAAACCAAGCATATGCCTTGCCTGCGGTTCCTGCCTTGCGAATTTACAGCAATCCAGTGACTTATATCGCTCTCTCTGAGAGCTTAGACAATCTGGACGGGCCGTAAACGAACTTCAGTCGAAACACTTCATAAACACGCTTATTCAGTTTTAAAAATGGTAACTAAAAGTGTTTTTCACAATAGAGAAAAGTCTGCTTTCGTGCAACTTGTAGCAATTCAGAAAACCTTTTAGCGAAGATACTTGATTTTACGGGGAAACAAGTGAAAACCCGTGAAATGCCGAAACGTTCCTCGGAAATAATCAGAAAAGTTCCAGAGTTTTTTTAGTGTTCAACTACTTTCAAATTCGGATTGGGGTGAAAAAAACCGAATGTTAAATTTAAAAAAAAAAAAAAAAAAAAAAAAAAAAACGATCTTTTATTCATTACTAGTACATTGAATATAATATAAAATTATTTGATCTGCATAGAAACATGTACGTTTCATATATCCTAGAATGAAAATGTACCAAAATGTGATTTTGTCATTAGAGAAATCTGATTGTATTGTATTATGTGTGTATGGAAATAATTCACATGAACAGCGTTATTTCTCAGACTTCAACGATATATATGGTTGAAAAAAGAGGAATTGAAGCACGCGATTTCAAAACTATTTGATTAGTCAAAAAAATAAATACAAATACTCCTCGTTCCATTTAGCCCGTCGGCAGACATCCAACGAGCGTGTATGTGCGAAAACTTGATATTGTTATGAGAGAAGACATAAAAATAAGAATTCATCTTTTTTTTTTTTTTTCAATTTTTTAAAATTTAGTTTAGAGAGGCGTTTGGGCACATGATCGCACGGGATACATGTAAACAGTGTGCGGTTTTTTTTTGTTTTTTGTTTTTTTTTTTTTTAACAATTTGCAGCAAAAAATCTTTGAAACATTCTCCAGTGATGGCAGTGCTAGTCCAACCACTTCAAAAACTCTTAGAGCAACGGGTTACTTTTTGTTACTGTGATGGCAATTTCTTTGCTTTAGCAGCTATTCTATGTAATTTTATATTCGTCTGCCTCTCTTAAAAACACATTTTTAGCAAGCTAAAAAGTCGAAGTTCATTTCTACAAACCATTGAACAAACATTTTATTAAATTAATAATCCTTTGCTTTTGCAAGTCAGTTCTCAGATAAATAAAGGGACACTTGTGAATATTTGCATCTATGCCACATGTGAACAGTTTTCATATCCTCTCTATAATATGAATGTTAAGGTTGGATAGTACAGGTTTTAGAAAAATGCGTAAACTTTAAAATAATTATTTTTCTTCGATCAATTTACAGATATATTGTTTTTTTTTAAATATTTATTTATACTTTTATTTGTAACTACATAGTTGGCCAATAAATTAGCGTTACAGAACATTTGTTTAAAATAAAAAACTAAATATTTTAATTTAACTAAACTATTTATTTAAAATCATTTGGAACACATTACATACCTTGTATGAAGCTTAAAAGCAGTGTATAATAGGAGTAATCCTTACATAATAATATATAATTCATGTTACTCTGTCTTCGAAGTTTTTTCTTGTCTGTCCAGTGAGCAGGACATTTTGCGAAGCTTTAAAATTTGTCAGTAGCAGGGTTATATAGTTGGGCAAACAAATTCTTATTGACTCTTCAATTGAAATTGACCCATTGTAGGTTACAAACCCTCTTCAGTGTAAATGTTGACATATGTATATGCTTCATCTTAAAGAGTTATTCTTTAATATATGATGGGGATAATTCTCTTGTTTATCTCTCTCTTTTTTTTTTGTTCATATGCCCCGCAGACTTGTTCACATGTGCACATTTAATGACTTTTTTAAAAAATACTATAAAGTAAAGAAATTTAAAAAAACGTAAGTATATAAAAAAAATCCATTGGAGAAAAAGGTAATATTTAACATGGGGACACTTTTTTTCTTGGGAATTTACAGTACTTGTAAAAAGGAAAGAAATGAAAAAAAAGAAAAAGACATTAAAAAAAAAAAAAACCCTTTCCCCGATGTACAAATAATTTTTTCCCTTTTTCTTTTAATTTTTTGGACACTGGAAAATCGCGATATATACAAAGAATCCACTATACGAGTATCAATGAAGCAAAAGTATGCCGCATTCACATGTTTTGTAAAATATTGTGATTAAAAATGTGGTGGTTAACGTAATTCCTATGGCACAACATTTCAAAACATATTAAGAGTTTGTATTTTCGACTACACGGTGTCCACAAAAAAAAAAAAAAAAGAAAGAAAGAAAAGGAAACAAAAAGAATTAAATGACTACACTGTAAAAACGATTCAGAAACATTCCTGAAAAATAATGGGCAGTTGATGTGCCCAATTTCTTCCAGTAACATATCTTGGAAAAACCAGTAACACTTTCCGCTAAAAGTCAGTAAACTTTCTGAAATTAACCTCGAAACTTAATAGACGTGCGAAATCTGCCCTGTTAAAGCCAGTCATGTCTCTAGAACCTTCTAGAAAAATTAAGTAGGTTCAGTATAATTGATTAGAACCTTCCTACTTTACCAAAAAGGCTCCTTAAATAACAGAGCGACCACGGCTAAAGCTATGCAAGAAGGAACCAAGCATATCTCTTGCCTGCAATTCCCTCCTTGCAAAGCTGTAGCTATCCATTGACATTTTCACTCTCATTGAGAGCTTAATCAGTCTGGACAGGCCGTAAGCAGCTTTAGGCCGATACACTTAATAAACACGCTCATTGAATCTTTAAACTGGTTGCTAAAAACATTTTCCACAACAGTGACAGGTCTGCACGCGTGCAACTTGTAGCGATTCAGGAAACTTTTTTGTGATGATACTTGTTTTTACGGGGAAATAGGTGAAAACGTGTAAAATCCCGAGACGTTCCACGGAAATAGCCGGTAATGTTTCGGAATTTTTTTACAGTGTAATATTAAAGGCAATGAAATGATTCCTTTTTTAGATTGCATTGGAAAATTTTATTCTGAGGAGAACAAAACTTGCAGTGCAATTTCTTTAAAAACAATTCGATTTACTCAATTTTGTATAAAATGCTTACTAATATTTTTTGTATAATTGTTTTCAAATGAATTGCATTTTCTGCTTTAATGTACGCAAATGCTAGTATGCTACAAAATATCTAGTAATTTGTTGGATTCTGCCAATTATTTTGTAGTTTAAAATTTAAGACACGTATTTTTGCATCAGTAAAACATTTTGACATCTTTCAAAAAAATAACAATATTTGCATGTTTTTGCTTAAAAAATATTAAAAAAGTTATCATACCTGAGAAATTTAGGAAATACTAACTTTGCCATAAAAAATTGTAACTCTGTAATCTAAACCCATAGTAACTAATAATTTGCAAATGAATGAAAATATCAGTAGAACAATTCGAAATACAATCCAGAACGAAAAAAAAAAAAAAACCTTAGGTGGTAGAAAACACATGCATTTAATGAGCATAAGGACATAAAACAAATTAAAAATGCTTGAATAGGTCTAATTTGGTGACATATTATTTCATAATTTATAAAATAAATAAATAAATATTTTTGGTATTAAAACATAGAATCAAGAGTTCCAACTGGATGGGCCTTTGAAAAATGTAAAGAAAATTCTTTTGCTTTTATTGAAAGCAAATATTGGATATTCGATGGCTTGTAACAAAAAAAAAGTGATTTCATTGTTTTTTATTGTCATTATATGAAATTTTGATAGAATTAGAAGAGAAAAAAGACAAAAAGACAAAAAAACAGATAATGTTGTGAAAAATATTTTTTCACTTGTTCACTCAAACCTTGAATAAAAAGAAAAACTCTTATTGCATTTTTTAAATATTTTTTTCTTCAACATTATTATGGTACTTTTTCGAGATTAAAACTAAAACAAAATAATTAAATATAAAATCAAACATTTCTTGAGTATTATTATGCTTTCAATTATAAAATATATCAAGGCCAATCTATTCCGATAAAAATCTGCATAACATTCAGAATAGAAGAAAGTGATAGTCTTCTCGGCGTTAGACACTGAAATTCTTCAAATGTAAATAAATGGCATATAAAAACGTTCTTTGCATCAACGTTACAAACTTTGTCGTAACAAATTTCCTGTTTGGAACAGATGTGATGAAATATTGTTTCAAGCTATCCTACGTAAACGTCAAGTACATGCATAGAAAGAAATACATAAAATATATTTTGGAACCTTTACGAGCGCATTTTTAAATAAATCATGAAAGTTTCTGAAAATATTGGTTTTAAACGCCATAAAATAAAATTGTATTTTCGTAAGTGCATCTTTTATACATTTCTTCCTCAGATGACATCCTGTAGTTAGGCTTAATAAAGAGGTTACGCATTTTACACGTTTTAATTTGCATAAGGGATTTTGGATAGAAATTTCAGGTTCTAGCAATCATCTCTATCTCTCTTTTTGAAAAGCTACTGACGAAGTTTTGCATTTGCCATACTATTGAGATGCATATATTTATTCAATGACATAGACTTGTGATTTTTCATATCTGTTTAATTCCCTATTGCATAGCATTTATTTGAAAACCTATGTACTTAACCAGTTAGGCAGATACTTAATACGAACGAATGGTTATGGTATGATGATGATTATGGGTATTTAATAAAAAAAAGCATTGTTTTACAGTTAACATAAAGACAAAACTTCAAAGTTTCAAATGTGAACCTTACGAGAAAAAAATCAAAACTATTGAAATTGGCCTTATTAATTGGCCAAAACTATTGCAATTGGCCAACAGATTTCCACGATCAAATTCAGGATCAGAATGAATATCTCATTATATTTTTTAGTTGAATACCGTTTAAAAAAATGAAATTTTCAAGCAATCCCTTTTAATGCCTAATGCTAAAAGTTTTGGTGTACATTAAAAATAAAATATTGTCAAAATATCTGTACTATGGAAAAATTAAATGAAATGCAAGTGCTTTGAGGATGTGCAGAAACAAAATTACGCTCACGGCATAGGAGCGTGGATAATGCCTTCAAATGATGAACATTGTGCTTTGCAACAAAGACGGAATGAAAACTCAACCGAACAGTAGAAAAGGCCAAATGCATTAGTTCTGCGTAATTTCAGACTTACTTTTTAGTTTGTTTCATAATAAGTATGTTTTAACTGTCTACGACAACCCTAATGACAGTTTTACCTGTTTTTCATATTTTCAGTTGAACCTGCACTCTGCTACTGAAACTATTGACCGAAAAAATGTGTAGATACTAAGCAAAAAATGTTCTCGTAAAAAAATCGTTTATCCATGAGTTTCAAAAATGCAGTAATATCCCCATACCATGAAGGCAAAGTTGTGCGTATAATGCAACTGACGACTGAGGTTTGAAGTTTGACAGCAACTATTTTGATACAAATTTGCCAATGCGTCGGCTCCCTAGTTATAGTACCTTAGGTTAGGGGCGAGCCGCATTAGTTTGACAAAAAGTGTGAAAGCCTCATACTGCTGTCCCTTTGAACCCAAAAATAACATGTATTGGTTGGGCACGCACTGTAAAAACGATTCAGAAACGTTCCTGGAAAATGCTGGGCAGCTGATGTGCCCAATTTCTTCCAGTAACATATCTTACAAAAATCAGGAACACTTTCCGCTAAAAGTCAGCAACCTTTCTGAAATTAACCTTGAAACTTTATAAAGACGTGCAAAATCTGCCCTGTTAAGCCAATGATGTCTATAAAACATTCTAGAAAAATTAATTAGGTTTAGAGTAATTGATTCAAACCTTCCTAATTTACCAAGAAGGATCCATAAAAATCAGAGCGGCCACAGCGATGCAAAAGGAACCAATTATATCCATTGACATTTTCGCTCTACATTGGGAGCTTAGTCAATCTGGACAAGCCGTAAGCAACCTTAGGCCGATACACTTAATAAACATGCTCATTCAATCTTTAAACTGGCTGCTAAAAATATTTTCCACAACAGTGAAAAGCCTGCACGCGTGCAATTTGTAGCAATTCAGGAAACGTTTTTGTGATGATACTTGTTTTTACGGGGAAAAGGTGAAAACGTATGAAATCCCGAGACGTTCCACGGAAATAACCAGTAAGGTTTCGGAATTTTTTTACAGTGCGTGTAACCCAACTCCATATTATTCAGTTTTGGAATCTGTTAACTGTTCACTTTCCGTTTTTTTCCTTGCCTTGCTGGCATGAACTATCAAGACAAACATTGCGGCAGTACTGCTGAAGTGTAACAATATGAACAGCTCTTTAGAGCTGAGGAAACACAATAAATATTTTGGTAAAAAAAAAAAACTATTGTTTCGAAGCTATTTAAAAGTAGTCCTAGTACCTTAACGCACAGTTGGAAATAGGCGTTTTTGACAGGATGGTTTACAAAAGAGTAATGTGGTTTGACTGTACAGTCCTCGCTTCAGATTTCTCCACAGCTCAGTAACACAACCAAATTCCGGGTTTAATTACGAAAAGAAATGTCTAGAAAATGTAACATTAACTATTAATGTAAAACATGATGAACGGTATTTGTATATATTTACACATGAGTATTTTTCTGCACCAGATATAGCATCAGAATTTATTGAAAAACTATAAACCGTAAATAAAATGTGTAAAATTATTCTGCTCTCTAAGTGACGATTAAGGTTCTTCAAAGAATATTTAGTCATGATGAACAAAGCACGCCGTATGGTATTTACGAATATGAACAATTTTGTATTAAATACATTTTAAGAAATTTGTCATTGTAATGTGCTACCAAAAAGACTTGTTGACCATTTGCTTTCACCATATAAGTTAGCTAAAAAATGTTTTATTTTATATAGTTTCAAAAAACTTTTAAAAACCAATAAAGCTTTCAAAATGCTACATACTCATTGACCTCAAAAAAAAAAAAAAAAAAATGAATAAAAAAAAGAATGGAGGAAACGAAACCTATGCTATAAAACGTCCACTATCCTGAGATCCTTTTAAGAAAATTACTCCTTAATGAATATTGCTATTGGAATTACGTCTTTTATCCATGAAACTTCTTCAATCTTCATTACTCTTTATGGAAGCTTATTAATCTGAATGAAAGTCCTATCACTCTGAAAATCGCGCGTCTCTTTTCTCTTGGCTAAGTAGCCCCAAAAGAAGCCGAAGATATCTCAACGGTATCAACTCTACATTGCGCTTCTCAATCAATCATTAACATTCTAAAAGACTGCATGACCTTCTTACGGTTTTATCAAAGCCGTTTGTTTACTTTCATCTTGACAAATTTCCGGCATAATGCCTGACACACGACTTACTGCTGCTCTTACTCCAAGATGAACTTGACTATTTCATTCCAGGGCAGTGCTAACTTTTTATTTATCACTTGGATTTATTTTCTTGGAAGGACAATTTTTATTTTCTTCTCTCGTTTCTGTTGGTTTTGGCAATTTATCACAAGGTTTTATTACTGAAAAACTTTTGAAAGTGATCTTGAAGTTATAATCTAGGCATATATTATTTGGGGTAAGAAAAACGGGATTTTGTTTAATAAGAGAAAAGCAATGCGTCTTAAAAGGGTTAAAAAACTTCCTCTCTTAATTTAAAAGATGAGATACTGCCAAAAAAATAGACTAGGTAAATATTAGTAGTCGATTTATCATTGAGGAAGAAGTGTAATCGTTAAATAAATTAACACTCATTGAAGAAGTGGTGTACATAGTACCCAAGCAATACTCGCAGCATGAAGTGGGGGGGGGGGGGCGCCAGCGGTATGAGGGTGCACGCTCTGAAAAAATAACACTATGTTAAAATTGAAAAAAAAAAACACTTTTTCTTATGGGGGGGGGGCGCTTTTATAAATCTTGCAGGGGAAGGCGCAATGAAGTCTATGTAAGCTATTGAATAAGAGATAATTTATATTGCTTCTTTTTTTCTTCTTTTTTTTCGTTTCTTAAAACAACCTCTCTTAGTTTAGGGAAGCATAAAGATTCAATACTCTTTATTGTCTCCTACTTCATCTAAAACATGGTAGGTAATGTTTCTTCAAATCCACTTTTTCGGGGTTAAAAAATACTTTACTTTGTGTTTAGCAAATGAAACCCAATTCTCCAATTTTTATAAACAAAACTTTCAACTAAATATTTGCATAAAATATAAAAAAATATTTTCCGCAAACAACGGCGAGAAAAACAGCATTCAAGTTAGAAAAAAATAGAAATATTAGGTAACAAAACTTTTCATTTTAGTTAGCATTGCGTTTTTCATTAAAAGATGATAAATATTTGTACTATAATTCTAATTACTTCAAAAAAAAAAAAATAAATAAATAAAAATAGATGCGTTAAAAATGCTGAGTAATATTTTATCCTTTAAATAAAGGATAAAAAACCTGGTTTTGTGCTGGACCTGCACATAATCTTAGAAAATAAATATAATAACTACAGTGGACGAGAGTTAAATTGAAATGAGAACCACAGCAGACGGTAGTATTTCGATAAATTATAACTGTAATGCACATCGGACGATATCATTGTCACCAGGATGCGTGACATAAATGAAAAGATATGTTAACCTTTGTTTTCTAAAAAAAAAAATCTGAAAATTTTGCCTTGTTTTTCGTTGTTAGGATTGATCGTTTTGCTCATCAACTTAAAAATTTGGTATTAAAATCAAAAACTACGTGAAATGACAAATTTCATCTAAAATCATGTTAGAAGTTAAGAAACCAGAGTCGTTCTCTATGTGTTATTCGGTTGAAGTAAACGATGAACAGGCACTTAAGATAGACACATAGTACAGTGAAACTTCGTATTTAAGATGATCCATGATAAAAATGATAAAATCTTTTGATCGCTTGAAAAAAAAAAAAAAAAAAAGGATTAAATCTTTTACATTGCTTGGAATTTTTAGCACAAAAACTAATGCTGAAAATGATGCTATTTTTTACGAAGTAACAAACTGTTAAGACTTTTCGGATCAAACCTTAAGTATTAGCAGCATTCAAACCACTTTTATTTTCTTGATAGAAATCTGTTGTCCGGAAGTTTTTCCTCACAGGCGCCTATAAACTCGTTAAAAGAAACGCCCTTTCTATGTTTTCTTATCGACTTTTTTGAGAAATTAATATTTTTTTCACTTCTAGGCATTGCAGCAACTATTGGCAAAAGAAAGCACTTTTCACTTTGCTAATATAATTTTTGTTATAAAATTTAACCCTGGCATTTTACATTACAAAATATCTTTTTTTACTTTGTTAACTATTAGGGCTCGACCGATGGCATTTTTTGGCCGATGGGCCGATGCCGATGTTGACCGATTGTTCAAAGATGACCGATGGCCGATGGCCGATTGTTTTCCTCCAAACGGCCAATTGCCGATGGCCGATGGCCGATGCCGTTGGCCAATGGCAAAAAAAAAAAAAAAAAAAAAAATCAAACAGAAATAAATTGATAAAATTGTCAGGGATTTAAAGGATCATTGATTCATTTCACTTTACTTCCCTTCTACGAATAAGGAATTGTAATCACAAAAAAAAAATCTGATTTTGACCTAAATATCTATTTTACGATCACCCAATTTAAACTTCACAAGTTTTTTCGGCACATCTGTACATGCATATGCACCTAAGAACATGTAGATGACCGAAATATCCATTTTGAACGCCTCCTCAGTTAATTATCGCAAATTCTCTTCTGATGTCTTCATGCGCGTGAACTTACGTCACTCAAAAACGTTATGAAATAGTAAGTTGAAAACTTATACGTACGTAGTATGATCTAAAAGTTAGAGGACAAGTTGTATAAAACCTTACCCTCAATAGTTCACATTACCGAAGCACATCTACTACAAAATAGTCACCTTGAACGACTATGCACTTCTGCCAACGTTTGTATAGCTTTTAGAAGCACTCCTGGAAGACATTTTTCGCAACCTCCTGTAAAGCCTCTTGCGCTGCTGCTTAAACTTCATCGTGGGGAACAAGTACATACATGTTGAGGATGCACGGTTCGATTGGTCAATACTCTGATATGACAAACAAATAACGTAACGTTTCGTCGAACTTAGCTCTGTGTGACTTTTACCTGTTCCCAGCAAAAAAAAAAAAACTTTTCACGGACGCCGCTTTTTTCCGTCAGGAGAAGATAAAGCTGCATCATAGACGGTAGCGAAAAATAGATTCCAGGAGTGTTTCCAAAAGTTATATGAACACTGGCAGAAGTACATAGTCCCTCAAGGTAACCTTTTGAAGGTGGATGTGCTTCTGTAATGTGAACTGTTCTGGGTAAGGTTTTATACAGCTTGTCCCCGAACTTTTGGATCGTACTACGTACAATCTGTATAGGGTGTAGTTATACTTCTCCTTTTTTGACTGCTGTATGATGAAAGAGAAAGAACAACAGCCAAAATACAGAAAGAAAGAAAGAAAAAGGTAGAAAAACAAAGAGACTGTTTAATAACCAATTGATTTTTTTTATTATTATTGAACATATAACTAAGATTTCAGTAATATTGTAATGATGTATGGATTTAGGTACACTAAACATAGTTAAAAAACATTAAATTGTGCTGTTAAATCATTCAAAAAAAAGAATAAAACTATGAAACCGTCAACAAAAATTATGCAATTAAAGTGAAAAGATTGCACGTAGACATTTTTTAGTCATCAAATTAAACAAAAAAGGAAACGGATAAATTATAATACTAAATCAAAATAGGAATATTTTTATACTTATTTAAAATTTACGAATAGAAAATTTTGCATTTTTCAAAAAACTAAAACAGTGACATAAATTTTGCTGAAAAAAAATAGCCGTGAAAAGAGCGACGTTCTTAAAATGCAGCTACAATAAACAAACTGAATATTTACACCAAGTTAATAAATGAATACACATATACTACTTGATCTAATGTTTGCACACATAATATTGAACAATTTGATTGTTTAATCTTTTATGAAGCTTTACAAACAAGTTTAAATTAAATTGTTCAATTTAAAAATGATTTTCTGAAATTTAAAAAATTGCATAATAGAAAATGCTTGAAACTTTTCTATAAAAAACGAAAATAACTTATTCATTGATTTTATATAAATACATAAAATAGTTAGTTACAATTTAAAAAAAATCGATCGCTA
The DNA here is from genome assembly GCF_026930045.1 of Uloborus diversus. NCBI lineage: Eukaryota > Metazoa > Arthropoda > Arachnida > Araneae > Uloboridae > Uloborus > Uloborus diversus. Next base: position 13,186,719 of record NC_072733.1, on the reverse strand, counting down.
TTAATGATACAAAAAAGATGGCGCATTACCAAATGGGGGGGGGTCACCCTCTGATTTTGCAGTAACTCACACTTCGGTCCCAACCTCGGCCTATTTTTTTTAGTACAGAACCGCTAAAACCAATGCTTCGGAAGAGTTTCTGAATCTATTTCAGCACTTAGGAAGAAAAAATTCAAAAGTCCCTTCGATTTCCGAATTATGTCACCATTCAAAACGTCTTTAATCAATTTTTTACATTAATGCTCTAATTTCTTTCTAAACAATAGATAAAGTTTGAAAAAAAAATTCTCATAATATTATGAATGGTGTTAGTTTTAAACAACTCAGAAGTACAACTAGGGTTTAATTTCAGAAATTAAGGGAGTGGGAGGAGGGGCACGCAAGTGTTCTCGGAAATTCAAAAAATAGTCGTAAAAATAGAGTTCAAAATAATCATAAACATTGAGCAGAAAAACCTTTTCAAAACTTGCACCCGAGTTTGTTTTCACGTGCAGTGGCGGATTTAAAATATAGCAAATGTTGCACTTGCGCGAGAGGTCCCATAACCATAGGGGCACCTTAGGAGTTACAAAAATGCTTATGATAAATGTTTTACAACTTCTGTGATAGAGAAATAGGGCCCCAAAATATATTTCGACGGGCTCCAAACTTGTAACTCCGCCGAAGCGATACAGAAAAGACTGCATTACTGTGATTTATATTACAAATATCGAAAAATTAAAAATTACCGTCGGCTCAACAGGAATCTAACAATATGACACAAAAACCGGCTTCGCCATCTCATATTAGTTTCCATAGTCTCCAATTCGGCAATATATCACGAAATGATCGTCAGTCTGAGACGCTATATTAGTTTTGCATTGAATAAGTAATTAATAGCCACAAAAAATAAGTAAACAGGCTTTTCAGAACACCCAATCGAAAACAAAAAAGGGAAGTGCACAACTGGAACGTACGCATATCCAACATGCGAAAACTTATTCTTCTACAGTTTACCATTTTGGAGTTATGACTTATGAGAGATACATGCGTACATCCAGCAACAAGAAACAAGGCAATAATTAACTTATTTGGTACCTGAATGCAGTATCAAAAACTCTTTCAGGGGTGACTAAAACAGAAATTCATACTGAAATTTAGTAAACAATTTTATATGAAAACAACCTTTACTTTGTATTAAAAGGTAAAACATCAAAGGTCCTTTTTAAAAAAAAAAAAAAAAACATCGGCCAATTCCATCGGCTTTTCGATGTTTTTAAGGCCGATGTGCCGATGTTTCTTGCAATTTAGCATCGGCCGCCGATGCCAATGCTGATGGCTAAATTGTTGAACCATCGGCGCCGATGCATCGGTCGAGTCCTATTAACTATCACTTTTTAACTGTTTAAAATCTCAAGCTTTGTTGAACATAATACGGTTCGTTTGATAGACCTAAATGTAGGCATAGTTTAACATACAACATGATACATAAAGTTAAACAACATGATAAAGCTTATCTGCTATCTCGACAAAATAGGAAAATTTTGAACTCCTTGCACTGTAAAAAATTTCAGACACGTTACTAAGTATTTCCGTGTAACGTTTCGGGATTTTAATGGTTTTCATCCACTTCCTGGAAATATCAAGTATCATTGTCAAAAAGTTTCCTGAATGGCTATAAGTTGCACGTATGCAGACTTCTATCTGTTGTGAAAAAAAATTATCTCCCAGTTTATAGAATAACTGAGAGTATTTATAAGGTGTATCGACTTTAATTCAGTTGCCGCTCGTCCTGACTGATTAAGCTCCCAAAGGTAGCGATTAAGTCTTTGGACTACTGAGCTTTGCAAGAATTGCAATCATGACTAGCAATTCCGGCTTAATACTGCTTCTGGAGCTGTTATGTTATTCCTATCTTAGATTCCTTTAAATTCTAGAGGCACGACTGGCTCTAAACGTGAAGGTTTCAGGATAATTTTAAGAAGGTTACTGAGTTTTAGGGGGAAACTTTCCTGGTTTTTGCAAGATATGTTACTGGCTGAAAATGGGCACATCAGCTGCTTATTACTTTCCAGGAACGTTTCTGAATCGTTTTACAGCGTGGTCAAAAAAATCAAAAATTTTAATTGTTTTTGAAAGTTTAGTTTGGAGAATTTAAAAATGGCTAAATAATCGTTATTTTGCCTTGCCTAACCCTAATGTATATAGCAAACATATTTTCAAAGTAAGCTATACATAAAGAAAATTTATAGCGAATAAATTGAAACTGAAGTAGATTTACTGAACGGAAGCATAATAGTTTCCTACTCACCTCTATTCTGGCATCACTGAATAAAATATAGTAAATTGTAGTTATATTTAATGCGAGATTTTATGACATTGATCATGTTTAATGTAATATCAACCAGCATTAGTTTTGTGCTTTGAAAAATACAAATACATAAGGCTAGAAAGCTGTTGAGAAGCTTGTTTCGTTAATGATCTTAAAATTTCAGTTTTCCGCTTTTTGTCTGAGAACCATGCTTTTTTTTCTGTAAATGGCGAATTGCTGTCATTATTTACAAGCTCTGAAAACGAATGCCATAGCAATTGTGAAAGTTCATTGTGTATTACTTTCCTTTTTCCCCTTTTAAAATAAATAAAATGACTGAATAAAATAACTTAATTAATAAAATAATTATATTTATTTTATTTAAAATTGTGTTTTGTTGTTGTAGCTCAGACGAACTTTATTGCTACAGAAAAGCGCAGATACTTTTTCTTATAGAATGCGTTTTGTTCCTAGTACAGAAATAAAAGAGGATTAAGTTTCTTCTTGTTGTGCATAACAGTTTTAATTTAAGGTATGTAAAATGATTAAATTTTATCGTTTATAAAAACTCTTATTTTTAAATCAGTTGGGCTTTGTATATTCTGGCTGCCAGTTTTCGTTTATATGTTCTATTGAGCCCAAATTTGATCTATTATAAAATTTGCGTAGCTTATAAATTGGTTTCGATATAACACGGTACACATTCCTTGATTTACATTATTTCAAGGTCTCGCATAACACGGTTTTGATATAACACGGAAAATGGTTTCGATATAACACGGTACACATTGACATGATTTATGATATGTACGTGATTAATTAGATTTAAAAATGAGTAAAATTCCATTTACAAAAAAGTCTCGTATAATACGGTTTCGGTACTACACGGAACGAATTAACCGTGTTTTACGAGGGATTCTCCTGCATTTAAATCAGCTTTTTACATCAGAATTAACATGAGATTCAAAATATCTTACAGGAGCTAAACTGTTTTCAGTTGCTCAAAATTTGACGAAAATGTGCAACTAAAGGACTAAATTATCAGAACGAAGTGTACCATCAAGTCATTTAAAGGATTTTCTTTATTCATAGATTAAAATTTGTTTTTGAAAAAAAAAGCGAATGTTTAAATTGATGTACTTAAAAAAAATACCTAACGCAAATGAGACACTGGCATTTAATTAATTATTCGTGCATTAAAACTTAAAAAGAATACTTTGAAGAAATAATTGTTCATACCAAAAAGAGTTTCTATTTAGTAAAGTGAAGACTCGATCATAATTACACAACTTTTATATTAACTTTGCTATTCTCGGAGCTCCTTTTAGTGTACTTCGGGGATAAAATTAATTTTAATGAATTTTTCAGCGTTTCGAGTCTAAGTGGAATATAATTTAATAAAGCCGAATGCGTAATTTCATAATGTATTTTTTTCGGGTAATACGAGGATGAAATTGCTCAAGATGAGGAAGAATTTTAATTTCCCCTTCTTCTTAAAATTTAGAAAAATAACATGTGCGATACTTTCCCGAAATGCTCTTTTTACGTTTAACCCTCCTAGCAAAGTTTTTATGCCTGTTAGATTATTTCTTAATTAAAAAAAAGCGTAGCAAAAAATATCACATTCTCTTTTAGTTTTTGTGGCGTAGCATAATAGTACGTAATGCACGAAAGCTTTTTTTTTCAGGCAATTAATATTAATGTATCATTATGTAAATCTAAGATTTTCATAAACAACACTGTAAAAAAAATCCGAAACGTTACTGATAATTTCCGTGTAATGTTTCGAGTTTTCCATGGTTCTTATCCACTTCCTGGAAATATCAAGTATCGTTGTCAAAAAGTTTCCTAAATTGCTACAAGTTGTCCGAATGCAGTTTCTCTCTGCTGTAAAAAGTATTTGTAGCTCCTAGTTTAAAGATTAACGGAGAGTATTTATAAGATGTATCGACTTCAGCTCGATTACGGCTCGTCCGTGCTGATTAAACTTTCAAAGGGAGTGATAAGTATGGACTACGCAGCGTTGCACGAATTGCATTCGAGTGAGATGCTTGGTACTTACTTGTAATTCTGGTTTAGCTTTGGCCACGTTTGCAATGCTGTTTATGGAACTGTCTCCATAAATCAGGAAGGTGCCAAGCTGTTATATTATCCCTACCTAAGAGCACTCAGAAGTTCCACGGCTACGACTGGCTTTAAACGGGAATATTTCTGGATATTTTCGGATGGTTACTGAATTTTAGCAAAAAACGTTCCTGGTTTTTGCGAGACATGTTACTGGCAGAAGTTGGGAACATCAGCTGCCTATTATTTTCCAGGAACGTTTCTGAATCGTTTTTACAGTGAATGAATAGTACATTTTTATTACCTTGTTGGGGTTTGCAATTCTGACCTACATAGAATTGTAATCAGTACAAATAGTGGAAGCATTAATCAATTTTAATACCTTTACTAAGTCATCTATGTTCAAAATCATTTCATTTATACATTGTAAAAACGATTCAGAAACGTTCCTGGAAAATAATAGGCAGCTGATGTGCCCAATTTCTTTCAGTAACATATCATGGAAAAACCAGGAACGTTTCCCGCTAAAAGTCAGTAACCTTTCTGAAATTAACCTTGAAACATTCTGAAGAAATGTGAAATCTCCCCTGTTAAAGCTAGTCATGTCTCTAGAACCTTCTCGAAGGATTACGTTGCTTTAGTGTTATTGTTAAGAATCTTCCTGATTTACCATCCATAAAATTTAGAGCGACCACGGCCAAAGCTATGCAAGAGGGGACCTACCATATCTCTTCAGCTGCAATTCCTGCGTTGCAAAGCAGTAGCTATCCATTCGACTTTTTCGCTCTCATTAGGAGCTTAGTCAACCTGGACAGGCCGTAAGCAACCCTAGGCCGATACACTTAATAAACACACTCATTCAATCTTTAAACTGGTTGCTAAAAATATTTTCCACAAGAGTGAAAAGTCTGCACGCGTGCAATCTGTAGCGATTCAGGAAACTTTTTTCTGAAGATAGTTGTTTTTACGGGGAAACAGGTGAACACGTGTGAAATCCCGAGACGTTCCACGGAAATAACCAGTAACGTTTCAGAATTTTTTTACAGTGTACCTAAGACGAAATAAAATGTATTTATTTATTTGTGCATGCTTCCGTCATAAACTGATGGTGAAATGTTTGCGTTTGCAACCAGGCTTCTCTCGAACCAGTTTTCACCGATTTGTACACGAATAAAGGACAGAGACATTTTCAATGCCTTAACAATCATATTTTAGTGCATTGAAAATAGAGAATGCGCTTAAAAAATTTAGTCACGCATATTTCTACATGTTTCAAATAAAAATTACCTTCGTGGAAAATGGAAAAAAACGAAAGCGATTTAAAGTTTTAAGGTTTTTACGTATGGAAAGAGCGGATACAGATTCATACATAAAAATTCAATTGCTTTTTTTATTATTAAAATACGTAGAAATCAGTTTCTTTCAATTGTTGCAATATTTGTCACTGTAATAGGTCATGTAAAAGTGGATCTAGGAAATTTTGGTGGATTTGAAAAGTTCACACGAAAGATAAAAAAAGTAAAACCGAAATGCAATTTTGTCTAATTGTTCCCCAGTAAGTGGGAACAGTGTGACACATATTTTTTGAATTAGCGAACTTTGAAATAATCAAAATTAAAATGGAAAAATATGAATAATTGTTGTCGTTTGGTTCTGGTATGAGCTATTGTTTGTTAAAAGGAAAATTTCATGTCTTCTTAGTAGTTACCAATCAAAAAAGCGTATTGAGACTTTTTTTAACACAAAATCAATTGCCCCCCTCCCGTTATTGATATATAAGGAGTTAAAGTCAGCCAAAATAAAATAAGAAATATATCTGAATTTAAAGTTTTTGAGAGAAATTGAAGGGGGGGTACCACTCAAAATTACCTTCTGCATGTAGCAGGACATCTATCTGCACTGCATGTGAAACATATCTACCATTACACACTAAATAGGGAGACTTTTCTCGAAACTTTGGCAGAGCTTAAGACCTCAAATCTCGGTAACGTGGAAACGAGAACAAATAATTTATGCGTCCAGGAAACATGCTTTACACTGTAAAAAAATTCCGAAACGTTACTGGTTATTTCCGTGGAACGTCTCGGGATTTCACACGTTTTCACCTATTTCCCCGTAAAAACAAGTATCATCGCAAAAAAGTTTCCTGAATCGCTACAAGTTGCACTCGTGCCGACTTTTCACTGTTGTGGAAAATATTTTTAGCAGACCAGTTTAAAGATTGAATGAGCGTGTTTATTAAGTGTATCGGCCTAAGGCTGCTTACGGCCTGTCCAGATTGACTAAGCTCCCAATGAGAGCGAAAATGTCAATGGAAAGCTACAGCTTTGCAAGGCGGGAATTGCAGGCAAGAGATACGCTTGGCTCCTTCTTGCATAGCTTTGGCCGTGGTCGCTCTGATTTTTATGGAGCCTTCTTGGTAAATTAGGAAGGTTCTAAATCGGTTACACTAAACCTACTTAATTTTTCTAGAAGGTTCTAGAGACATGACTGGCTTTAACAGGGCAGATTTCTTACGTCTTCATAAAGTTTCAAGGTTAATTTCAGAAAGGTTACTGACTTTTAACGGAAAGCATTCCTGGGTTTTCCAAGATATGTTACTGGAAGAAATTGGGCACATCAGCTGCCCATTATTTTCCAGGAACGTTTCTGAATCGTTTCTACAGTGTACGATAATCTTTTGAATGCTTCTTATTAAAATAATCTAGCGTATATTGTTTCCAGTTTAGAAAATAAGTTTTTCTATAGGATTGAATTCTATTATGGTCACTCTAGTTCACATATATTTTGCAAAATCATTTTTACTATCATAAAAATTTTTTTCGCACATTAAAACAAAGCGGGACATCTAATAAAAGTTAATCTTGTAGCCCCAAAACACGTATCAAGATATATGTTTGCAATTTGTGACTTACATGTGCACGTTCCTCATTTATTGACATACTTCATTTAACTATTCTGCTGCATAATTGTAATGTACAATTTGGCAAAAACAGGAAAGGGTATCCATTCCAGTTTGATCTATAGCTCATGATTTGTGGAAAATAAATATTTTTAAATAATCGTGTATTTCGCGCAAGAGAAGAGTTACATATTTATTTCAACAGAGAAATAAATATGTTATGAAATCACAGCGTATTTTTCGATCACTTTTCAAGCAAAATTATATCGGTTCAATGAGATAAACATTTGCTCTGCCATTCAAATATTCTAATATTCGCATGGTTAATTTAATTTTCCTCAGGGCAATATTTTAATTCAAATTTCCCTTCATAACAAACATAAACTTCTGGTACCGTAGATGTACCGAAAGAATGTTACAAAATAATATCAAACGAAATTGATTTTATACTTGTTAGATATTTTACAAACGTGATTAAGTTTGATACGGAAAACTAATAAAAATACTTAAACTCCCTGGAGAGATTTACTTTGCATATTCGGAGATTTATTTCGTTCATCAGTTACCCAGGGAAATGTTTTTTCATATGCTTAAATATTTTTGTAATTCGTATTTAATATTACTAACTCCTTAGATGTTTTAAAATAATATCTAATTTAATTATATGTTGAAAAAATGAGCTTAAAAAATGTATTAAGCTCTTTCAGATTCCCGATCTATTTAACTTACAAGATTTGCATCAACAGTCGAGTTTTCAGAATTAACTTTAATTTTTAAGTTATTTGTGTTATAATACTTTTTTTGATGAAAAATATATTTTTCAAAATACGTTTAGTAAAAGGATAAAAAAAAATTAAAATTTTCTTTGAAGACTCGTGAAAACAAGGGTGTTAAAGTAGTTAGGCATCGTTGTTATTACTGTAGATGTGCAACATGTAGTTTTTTAGAACTGTAAAAAAGATTCGTAAATTTTGCGGAAAAAATTTAATAGCTCCACACTGTAAAAACGATTCAGAAACGTTCCTGGAAAATAATGGGCAGCTGATGTGCCCAATTTCTTCCAGTAACATATCTTGGAAAAACCCGGAACGCTTTCCGCTAAAAGTCAGTACCCTTTCTGAAATGAACCTTGAAACTTTTTGAAGGCGTGCGAAATCTGCCCTGTTAAAACTAGTCATATCTGTTGAACCTTCTAGAAGAATTAAGTAGGTTTAGTGTTCTTGATTAGAACCTTCCTAATTTGCCAAGAGGGCTCCATAAAACTCAGAGCGACCACGGCCGAAGCGATGCAAGAAGGAACCAAGCATATCTCTTGCCTGCAGTCCCTCCCTTGCAAGGCTGTAGCTATCCATTGACATTTTCGCTCTCACTGGGAGCTTAGTCACTCTGGATAGGCCGTAAGCAACCTGAGGCCGATACACTTAAAAAACACGCTCATTCAATCTTTAAACTGGTTGCTAAAAATATTTTCCACAACAGTGAAAAGTCTGCAGGCGTGCAACTTGTAGCGATTCAGGAAACTTTTTTGTGATAATACTTGTTTTTAGAGGGAAATACGTGAAAACGTGTGAAATCCCGAGACGTTCCATGGAAATAACCTGTAACGTTTCGGAATTCTTTTTCAGTGCATCGCTATCGTTGAAGTTTGTCTTTTTACCATTATACACAATTGAAATTTCGTGAGTCTGTCTTAATGACTTAAAAGGAAATGGTGTGGCTCGACTATCCTTCCGTCGCTCCGTATATTTCTATAGTGCAGCGGTCAAACGTCTTCGTACATTGTACTATGCTTTGTATAGTATATGCATAACGTATCGAAGTTCGTTCAGTTGTATGCTTGTGTAGTAAATAAAAATGTTGGCATGTGAAATGGAATCAAGGGACGTACATCCTTTGCAGTAGTTTAAAATAGCTTAATTTTTGGTTTTAATGCGAGTAATTTCTAAAAAAAATCTCATCAGTGGCGATTTAATAAAAGTTGTTTTTACGGCAAAAATTTTCCGAATTTTAGATTAACACGTTCTGAAGTCAGTTATACTTGTATTAAAACTGGAAGTGTCCCACATCTCTTTTTTTTTTTTTTTTTTGTGTGTGTGTGTGTGATCGCCTCGGTTGTAAGTTTGAGCTAATATTTTTTGGAGAACTGTTTTACAATATAGGAAATAATAATCAGATAAAAATTTCCCTTTCTTCCTAAGTTGATCTTTCGAAAATAAATTATTGTAAAACGCACCTTCGATTGTGTTTTGAGTTCAATAATACACGAATAGTTTTTTTTCTATAATAATTTGAGGCATATATGATAGTGTTTGGCATTAAAACGAAGTGAAAGCACATTGTACAAAGAAGAACTCTTTAATGATTCGCCTTATGGGTCATTCCATAGAAATGTCAACCTCAACCTGGGAATTCTTTTTTCCACACAGCCCTAATTGTGACCTATCATTTCATTCAGCATACTTTCTAGTACATGAATCCAGTAACAGTTTGCAAAAATTTCATTCAGTGATTTTCTTCTGGCTCTAAACATGCGAGGTTGTAGAAAAGGCTTAGCATACGCAAAAAGTATGCGTCTAAGTTTTCTTGTGTAATGTAAAAATTTTTGCAAATTTTTAAAAGAACTATGTTTATTCTAAAAGATTAGATGTTGGCCCGATAAAATTGATTGTTATTTTTCCATACATTATAAGATAAGTATTTTAATTAGTTTGGTTATTTCACTGAAAATATTTACGTTACGTTAGTCACGAAAATATACTATTTTCTGCTTAAAAACAAAACCAGATGATTGAACCAAACAGCAATTTTTATTTTCTTACATCTGTGTCATATCTACTTAAAAAGTGCAAAATATTTATTTTAGAATCAATAGATATAAAATAATTAGTGTGACTAACGTAATATTTGAACTGTGACTAACGTAACAGTTTGCATGTGACCAACGTAACATTTTAGAAATTGCTGCTAATAGTTAAAACTTATTTGATTTAATGTATATTTTCATGAACAATTTTGAATAATTAGGCATTCTAAATTGATTAAAAATATAAAGGGTGAAAAATACCAGTAATATTAGATTGTAGACCTTCTGTCTACTTAGAAAAATACCTTTTTAAAGGTAAAAAGATATTTCCAATTTAAAGAATTATTATTATTAAAAAAAAAGGTGAGTAAAGCAAAATTAGTATTCTGTTGAATGTGCATTCAACACAAGAATCCAAGCTAAAGAATTAACAAAAATAGAAAGACAGTATTAACAAAGGAAAACGTCTCTATTTTTTAGAAAATACAACTTCACCTATTATTAAAATGAAGTAATGGCAGCTCGTTGGAAAACATTTGAAGATGTTACATGATACATTGACAATAAGCGCTGCTGCCATATGTTTCAGAAAATGCAAAAATGATTATTTTCTAATTCAAGCATTTGCGGAGATATCTGGAATTAAACTGCGTTCTGCAAAAATGTTCGAATGCTTTTTTTTTTCAATATTGCATTTTAATTCAGGATGTACTATTCGTCCGATGAATTAGTAAACCTTAAAAAATAATATGAAGTTGAAAAGTATTACGGAGTTTCTTATGACGATAACTAGTATATAGGTAGAATACTAGAATTTGTGAAACTATCAACTTGTATAAAGTTAACTTTTTAAAACAGAGATATTTAAGATTTAATTAGCCCAAAAAAGATGTTATCCAGTTAGTAAAAGCAGTTTTTTTTTATTTGTTTATTTATTCATTTTTTTCGAACATTCAATTTGAGTTAATTGAAATGAATTCTACCATTCAACTTCTTACACCAATATAGAAAAAAAAAGAACCATAATGCAACATAAAGAAGGTTCCTAAAAAGTGTAAAAGTAATATAAGAGCAAGAGATTAATTACAAATGTTTTTTATATGCATTCATTGCTTGTTATTCGATGGTTACGTTAGTCACGTTACGTTAGTCACACACAGTTTTTCGTAAAAGTACCATTAAGGGCCAAAAAAGATTCATCTGTAAAAAATCTGTAGTATATTTTTTAAAATATATTGTTTACCTCTTACAAATATATCGGCCAATTTTAAATGTCTGCGTAAGTTTCAGAAAAATTTGCCTCGTAACATAAGCATTGTTTCTCAGGGTTGCAAAAATGTTAAGTTAGTCTCGATGCCTTTTTTGGTGAACAAATACTTACCAGCGCTTATTTTGCTTCAAATTCTTGGTAGAAATGAAAAATAGTGACCTTGTACATTTTAAATCTACACATTAAACCAAAAAAAAAAAAAAACATTTATTTTTACTCCCGGTGTAAGTAAAAAGAGTAAGAAAATCAGCTGCGAATGTTACGTTAGTCACTATGGAATGACCCTCATATCAACTTGCACTTTACGTGAACTCCTGATACACTCAATGAAAATGAACTATGGTAACTGAAAAAAGAATGAGACAAAGAATAAATCATGCCAGCGGTTTTTTCTTATCATAATTTTTCTATACCTTATAACAAGATATTAGAACCCTGCTGTTTCATGAAATAATGCATGCCGTAATTTCCTTCCCTGTTTCCGAAATCTTTTTCCAGATTTTCCGACCATTCCTTCGTCATTTCCGTTCTTGTAGTACTTTTCTTACAGGCTGGGATTTTCCCAGGAAATGGAACTCTTTCCTGTCCCGTAGGGTTTTTCTGATCGTTCCCTCTTTTCTCCATCTTTCAGTAGTATTTCGTTCACTTTCTCCAGCATCAGTTTATAAATAGCTTAATGATAGCAGATGCATCGCAATTTAGTACAGTCATAGAAAAAAAAAACGAAACACTCGATCGTATTCAAAGACTATTGACACTAGAGACACGTGTGAGGTGTCATTGTTTTAGGAATAAAAAGTTCTACATAATTATGTTAAAAAATTGTTGTTAAGGGGTCGTCTTCATATTAAAACGAGCATCAACTTCAAATTTTTCAATGAGAACCCCCTTTTTTTATCACATATTTGTGATCAGCATCCTTTTTAAACTTTGTATGCAAAGTTTTGTTTAATTAGATCCAGCCGTTACTTCAGAATCGAGTTTTGAAAAATTCCTCTCGTAATGTTAAAACGTATTTTGATATTTTTACTCATAACACAAAAACTAGATTATGCACGGCAAAGATTGTTTTTTTATATCAAAATATGAATCGACCCAATAATAAAAACGTCTTTTACAACACCTAAAATGTAATTTTAGTTTTTTTTATGAATTATTTTAATATTTTTTGAAAAAAATATGATCTAAAACCATATTAAATTTTAACAGAAAAACAATCTAGAAGAGCTTTTATGCGGGAATCCAAAATTTGAGCTCAAAATATTCAGTAGTTTTTGCACTATGCTTAAAATTTCATTTTTTCTCACTTTAGGGGACCGTATACTTTTTTAAAACAGAAATTATGAAAGTTGGTTTCTTCGTAAAAAAAGAAAGAAATTGTTCAACAAAATAAGCAAACCAATTATAACGTGGGTTTTCTGCATTAGAGTTACGTTTATGAATTTTTTAAAAAATTAAATAAATTTATTCGCTGTGTCTGCAGAAGAACAACACAATATTGCAACCGTCAGTTTTTTGTGGATATCGTTTAAACGTCAATGTGTAAATAATGCGAAACACTACTTCATGTATTCAGTAAATTACCGCCCAGTAGCCAGGTTTAATAAAAGAATATGTTATAGAACTTTTAAAATTAAAAGCTACACTTAAAATACTTCTGTTTTTTTTTTTTTTTTTGCAATAGACAGTGTAGAATTAATGGCGCTTCCCGGTAATAATTTGCTAAAAGGAAAAATTATTGCCTTGTCTAAATCGGGAAAAAGCACTCGAAAAATAGCCGACAGTGTGAAGTTTCGCCTTTAACAGTATCCAGATGGGTCAATAGGTAATATTTGCTATTAGATAAGTTTACTGGTTTTTAGGAATTATTATTCTAATTTTTTGTAAAGTGTTTGAATAATTTTCAATGTGGTAGGAGAGTAAATTTTAGTAGCAGTAGAGGGCCGCGTGCTTTGAGCCTCATTCTGCACGAAAGTAGTAGTTGTAGCTAATTGTGAACGTTTTTTTTTTTTTTTTTTGACTTCGTCAAAAATTTAACAAAACATTAATTTGCGTGTTAGATTAAGTTGAGTTTTTGTCTACTCTTAGTTATATATTAATTACTTTTTTTTTCTATTTATTTTCTCGGTCATTGTCCGTGCATTTCACATCAAAACTATTCTCGCAAGTCAAAGATAAAATTTCAATTTTTTTTTAATATTGTGGAAAAATATCGACCAAAAAAAAAGAGTTGTAAAAAATTATTGTTATCAACTACTAGATGCTTATCTTATTAAATGCATGTTTTTCAGAATCCAATATCTGAATATTCGGGTCCACCTTTATGACACTGGCACTCTAATTCAACTTTCTGGTCCTATTCTTTAAGCAAACAACCGGCCACATGGATCAGCCGCGAGGGCTGAATGTGGCCCGCGTCTCCACTGCGGTTTGGTTATCCCATTCGATGGCTGCAGTGGTTCCTAATAATGAGCACAACATCTTTGCACCGAGCATCTGGTTTAACCGGACAATGAAGCAGGTGTCATGTCATTGAAGCCGAGAGTGCCTAAAAACTGGTGGATGAAGAAAATTTATCTCACCAGTGAGATGCCGTAAGCATACAGCAAATAAATTTACTTTACCTACCAGTTTATTCGCACTCTTAGCTTCAATGAGGTGACTTCTGCATCCTGCACGATTAGTTTCGATTCCAGTCTGCGAAATCCGTAGCAAGGACGAAATTGTAATCTCTGGATAGATTAAACTCATCTGTCGGTTATATTTCGTGTAGTATTGCTATAGGTGCGCCAGCCTATAGCATCACACTATAGGAAATGTTCATTTGCAAGTATATAGTACGCGAAACAAAATCAAAAAATACTAAGCTTTGTTTGCATGTGCTAAGTTACAAAATCGGAGAAATGACAAGAAGTCTGATTTCGGTTCACCTTGGTTTAAGCTAAAATAACTTTTGTCTTTTTAAATAACGGGTTGGACCATCTCGAATCTCGTTGCTAGAAATAGCATTAACTAAAACCGCCAATTGTGTTATGCTTTTTTAATATTACGGTACTTTATGATCTTCCGCATCAAATTTGGATTTGAAACAAATTTTCTTTTTTTTTATTACAAAAAAGCCACTAGAACAATTACTGTGTTTGTCCACTGTGTTAATTCATATAGCCAAATTTTTACCAAATAAAGTTCGAGTATGAACAGTTTGCTCATTAACGGGTATTTATATTCTCCTGTTTCTGTTTTATTTTTCAGATTGATACTTCGTTCATTTTATGTATATCGAGCAAATTTTCACGGAATAAATAAACCTTGCTTCGCTCGTGTCTCCAATCTATTTAATGCTGCGTCTACCCACGTTGTGCCGTATATATATATATATATTTTTTTTTTTTTTTTTTGTGCGGTGGCACAAACTTCTGCCGATGTTCTGCGAAATTAAAAACGCGCAATTCCATTTGACATCAAAAGACTTTCTATTCATTCCAAAATAAACCTGTAACATAGGTGCAACACAATTATCAAACATATTCACATCATGATTCTAGGTATAAGGTTTGATATTTACATTTCTTTGAGGCTGATTTGCTGAATGATTATATAAGCAATCCAATAGGTTCATATTAGAAAAGGCAAAATGTTCCATTAATTTTAATTTGTCCTTATTCGATTTCCCAAACAACGATCTATACAATGGACCAGTCAAACCCGGTTCGTCATTCTTAGGTTAATCCTAATAGACAAAAATCTAAATATTTTAACTTTTTTTTCAAAAAAAAAAAAAGGTTTTTGACCGTAAATCGCTTTTTGGCGCAACATTATCTGCCCAAAAAGTATCGAATTACGGAAAAAAGAGAGAACTTCAAAAAACCATGAATTGAGCTGGATAATCTCGATCTTTTCTTTGCGTACATTCCGTTACTTGATAAGCCGTGACCTTGAAAGAAGGGTTTTCAATGTGGTGACGGTCCCTAAAACGTTTTTCGTTAATAACTCCTGTTCTACTGCACGGAATGAAGTGAAATTTCGTACCCTGGCTTTATTTTGCGGTCTAAACATAATTATGTAGCAAAAAATAGGGGTTCCTATTTGAAAATCAAGAGTTGGTGCTCGTTTTGCTTTGTATATGGTCCCTTATCAAAATTTTACCTACGTAGTTTTAAAGAAGACTTTAAACCAAGTCGGATGACACCTTTCTTTCCTTTCTAGCATGTATAATGGCCGAATAATTAAAAGTGTTTCGTTTTTTTTTTCTATGACTGTACATTACTGAGAGAAACCTCGTGTTCACTTTCATTGCTTTTAAGGGCACGGAGTATTGTGCTTGCATAGGAACTATATTTATTATGGTTTCAGTTTTCATCTTAAGTGATCTTAAAGCATTTTTCGGAGAAATGTTTACAGACTTGTAATATTACACTCTCAGAAACTGTTTCAAGATTTAATGTTTTGGAAACGACATTGCTCAGAATGTTCGAAGAGCTTTACTTCTTAACTTTTTATGCATTTTCATTGCTTGAAAGAATTTTTGTAAATTGATTCAAAACCTGAAACATTTTGAACGCTGCAAAGCTCTTAAATACAATTTTCTTCATACCATGGAGTCAATTCTGGGGAGTACGCTACACTTTGAAGAAGTTAAGTACTTATGTAGGATGGTTTTGCAAATTTCATGGTTGTTTGAGGATGATATCGTCTGTTTTAATAATGCATTCAGGACTATAATAAGTTATAACGAAGCTAAAACCACTGCGTCTTGTCCCTTCTGACTTTCATTTCTCTAGTTGTTGCGTTACTGTTTTTCCAGACGTAAGTCGATGGATTAATTGATGTCAATTTTTATCTTGAACTCTCAGCTCTTATTTGATATCTGCTGTCCTTTTGCTGACCACAAAGGACAAAAATGTATACCTTTAACTTGTTATCCACTAACACTGTCCGTAAGCTGGGTGCATTTAAGTCTTATTGTATTTTTAATTTGTATACTATTTTAAAGCTGAATTCATACATATGAGTACAGCCGTTAATAGTTAAATATGGCTCTAAGGCCGGAATTGGATTTTATTTTATGTTTTTGGAGACATCTTTCTCAGAGACTTGTCTCTTTTCTTTGGGGAATTCCACGAGTTGTTGACTAACATTTTTAAAGCAAGACAGTTAAGTATTTGCTAATATTCAACGCACAATATAAATAGTGCAAATATATTTTTACTGACTTGTATACTATTTTAAAGCTGAATTCAACGGTATAATTCGATTCAAAATTACAGGTTGGATTATATCAAATTTGTTTTTAAAAGCATTGTAACTGACTGACATGCTTACTCTTTAAAATGTCAGTCAGTTACCATGTTTTTAACAAATTCCTAAAAATCATCCAAACTATTTCGGGAATTCAATTTAACAATTAAGCTCAGCTTAAGAAATACAATAATTCAGGGGAAAGATCGTTTGCACAATGTATATTTTACGTTAAAGGTTACCAAACACTTACTGTTCGTCTTGAAAAATGTCAGTCAGTTACCCGTGGAATTTCCCCCTTGCAATGTTTGGATAATGGTTCACTGCTTTTTGAATAGTGTTATAAGTAACTAAATGCTTCTGGTCATCCTACATTGTTTGAAATAAGTTATGTAAATGGTCATCTCACTAACTTTTTGTAATGTCGGTTGAAAAGGGGTTTAATGGCAGTTGTTAAAATATCGTTTTTGGATAAGATATTTAACTTGAAATCCGTTAATTTTCGGAAACTCTGCACACTCATTACAACGACGCGTGACTTATGTCAGAGTTTGTTGTATTCGTCAGATAGTGGAAAGAGCACAAACTTCAAATTGGTATATTTTACATTCTTAAAATGAATTATAATAAAGATAGTGAAAAAAATAACAGTGCGACAAAATGACGCTGAACCGATACATATCACTTGCAACAAAAACAAAATATTCTCAACCAGTTAAATGTGAGGCGTGTTACAAAAGAGATTCGAATTACTGATTTGTTGTAGTTCTTCAAAGCTTGAAAAACAGAAATGTATCAGTAATGAAAAATAATGTTTCAAAATGACATCAAGCTCAAAGCAGAGAGCGAATACTTTGTCAGTATTACAACAACATTTAGCAATATATCCAGTTCGTAATATTTGTTGTGATTATCTTTCACATAATTTTTCTAAATGTCTGATTGATAAAAAATATATTATGTTTTTAAACATAATAGTTTATTTGTCAACAACACATTCAAAAAATAACCCAACATTGTTTCATTTACTTGTACAAAGTCTAAGAAAAACTGTAATCTCTTATTTTTCGTCATGAAATATTCAGCACTTCAGCATTTCTAGTTGATCTCCGTTTAGACGAGACTATTAGTTTTCTTATAAAAAGATCGTTTCTGCTATCATATTTAATACAATTTTCTTTACTTTCACATCGGAATCTTGAAAAATAAAGCCATAGACATCCAGTTTGAAGAATATTTGTGGCACGTATTTCGAAAAATAAATGAAAGCAAAAACTAAAATGAAGAAAGTTTAGCCGTAGTGAAAAGAGATTTGCCATTTTCTACAAGAAAGTTGAAGAGTGTTCTTTGAAGCAGAAGTTTCCTTGAAAAAAATACACAAGTTTTAGTACTTATTGACGTACTTTGAGATCTTTGGGATCAGCTTTGTTGCGTATAAGCGAGTGTCAGAGAAGCTATAAAATTTGGTGATTGACCTTTGGCGAGTTCGTTTGTCTCTATGGTTAACGCTCTTGTGAATTTTCATAGAAAAAGAAGCAAACATTTTATTCCTTGTTTAATGCAACTTTCCAAGTGAAGCTCTAACACAATCTATAGTCACTGCTAATAATTTTATGCTTAGTGGAACTATCTTTTGTGTTTATTTTAAAGATTGAAATCAAGAACCCAAGGAATTTCCGAAACTTGTTCAGATTTTCAAGTGGATCACAATAACTATTTTCTGTCTGTAATATTTATATGTACTAATGGTGAAATTCAAAACAGTTCGTTAATTAAAATTTTCAGCAATCCATTGAATATATTATGTCAAGCTAAATAAAAGTAAGGTATACAGTAAGCAGTTACGCGTCAAAAAGTTCAGGTTGAACCACATTTCGGTCTTTTACCTCTCCAAACGTCTGCGGAAGTTGCGAAAAAATTACACCCCTGACATCGGATTCAGCTTTCTCGATACATATAAGAACTATGTTTCAATTTGTTTTCTGGAAAAGCAGATCTGTTTCGTTTCCTTGTTAGAAAATAAGGTCTGGGCTTATAATTCAATCACATGATACCGAGTGGGACAATCATGACATTGAGGATAGAGTTAGCGGAACTAATTTATGCAATTTGACATTAACTACATGCTTGGACTGCAGACAGAAAAAAATTGGATCCTGGTATCTAACGTGTTGAAAAACTTCATGAACATTTTTAAAAATTAAAAAATATATATATTTAGAAATATATATTTATTTATTTCAATATTTTAATACAATTTTGAAACTGTAATTATTAATGAGACGCAGTAATCATCTTAGTGAAAATGGTAAAAAGCGTGATAATAGGGTCAAATTTAAAGCCCCACATTTGTTAGACGTAAGCTCAATGTGAGATGAATTCAAAAACTGTCTTCACTTTGATGCAGTTGTTTATGCATATAGAAATGCCTTAACATTATAAAATAAATACGTTTCAAATCAGATAGCGATGCAAATAAATAATCATGTTAAGTTCGTTGTTACCTCTTACAGCTTGCTACTTCAGCCAAGATAAATCTCTTGAATAGAAACTTGTTGTGTATCAGCAAATTAGTGGCTAAGATATTTCTTTTTACTAAGAAAACAGAAGAGAAATAAATGCGTCTTACGTTTCTACAACAGCTATCGACTTGAACAAGTCTTGCTTTGTTGCTAAGCAACATTTCAAACTATCCATGCTTTGAAGAGCCTAATTCGGCACATCAACTTTTTTTTAATTCCATTAACTGACAGTGCTAACTTCAAGAGAGCTGATTGCTTAATTTTTCAAGGTTAATTAAAAATTAGATAGATTCTGTTTACCACTTTAAGGTTATTAGTGGATCAGTAAGATACATTTTGTGAACGTAATCAAGGTTTGTTTTGTCTCAATGTTCGTTATAAATTGTTCATAACTGAAGCTTTTTGCATGTTTTGAACTACACAAAACTTAAGTTTATTATTACCCCAAAATCTCATATTTTAATGATTGAACCGTTAATTATCGTTATTTAGTTCCTTAGTTTATATAAAATATTTTTTATTTAAGGGTGCTTAGTGACGATGAAGAGCAGAATTTGGTATTTGTCAATTGACGCAACAATCACGATTTTCAGTGTCATACTTAGAGAAATTGCATTAAATACGAGTTTATAATAAGACACGTAAAAAAGCATTATGTAACACTTTGCTGTAAAATTTGAAAAAATCCTATTAATTTGTGTTCTTTCATTTGCTGTATCGTTCACGCAACAATTATAATATTTAAGTTTTATTACTTTCTTGATTTATTTTGAAACTATGTTTTTGTTTCTAACACATTACTTATCGGTAACGTTTGCAAGAAAAGTTAATCTGGTAGTGGCTAAATTCTAAATATTCAAAACAAAATCACAAAAAAAGGTAATTGCGTTGCAACGAAAAGAAAACATATAATAACTAACAGTATAATGTGTTTCAAAGATACCTGCTCTTTTTTAAAATGTTTACCTTACATTGAATAAGGAATTTGCTGTAATTGGCAAATCCATGCTTTTAGCACATATTTATGACATAACATTTCGAAGGGAGTGATTTTTAGTTGAGGATTAATGGGTACTTTAAATTTGAGGAGAAGTTCAAATAGTGTTTAAAAAATCTATGTTTTTATGTTAAAAATTTTAGTATCTATGTTTCGGAATTTTAACTCTGTACTTACAGACACTTAATGTTTTTCTTTAAACTCGAGCAGAGCAAACTGCAGAAGAAATTGTCAAACTTATTAAATTACAATCCTTACGACATTTTGTTTTTCTTCTAGCATAACTTTGTACCTTATACTACAGGCGCATTGATAACCGAAATAATTAGTAAATCATTATGTTTAGAGATTTCATTTACCAAACAAAAAATCTTTTTGTTGATAGTATGTATAAAAAAAAATCAATAGACTGCGTGTGAAATTCCTGAGAATATAAACAGTAAAGACAACTTAAAACTTATTTACATTTTATCTAAATGCTTCTAACAAGACTATACACAATTACGAGTAACATTTTGAGTTCAGGTAAAAACATAGCTAGCTTGAAAAATTACGGTTAGTAAGAATAAAATAAAATTACTTCGTTTCAATAGTAACTTGACTAGCTTTATTATTATAAGTAATTTTTACTTATTAAAATGGCTATAGCTGCAAAAGCTATGGAATTAAAGCAGATAACTGTTTAAACAAAAAACTCACATTTGTATTCGTTCTAATATGAAATTATTGAGTAGTTAAGGTTTTATTACATAAATAAAGTTAAAATTTGCAACTTCGTTTATTTGGACTAACTGGGACATTCAATCCGGAAAAATGAAAAGCTGATGATCCGGGTAATGAGTAAAAACTGTTTGCAAATAAGCAGATTTATCTTTCATAACATCAAAGACGATGCTTTGTAACAAAATTACATAGGATTGTTACTCGCAAACATTTTATCATTTTTAGTTCAGCTGCGGTGGTGCAGGACTGACGCTCCAAATGCGCCTTGTTATTTATCAGTTTACAACAATTTATTGACCGACCGATCTATAGGGAGTTTAATAATAAAGATTGAATTTTTTGGCACATTTATAGTTCCGCTCTTGCTATTATAATTTATAACTATGATTTAAGTCAATATATATATATATATATATATATATATATATATATATATATATATATATATATATATATATATACTAGCTGACCCAGCCACGCGTTGCTGTGGCAAAGAAGTTGGATTAAAATAAACTTGAACTCATTATTTTGATAGAATCAAATAAATATTTTTAATAGAGCTTAAAATAGTATAGCCGATTTTATAACATATGACATTGATAATGGGCATTATTCAATTTAAAAACGATTCCTAAATGTTCCTGGAAAATTATGGGCAGCGTATGTGGCCAATTTCTGCCAGTATCATTTCAAGCCAAAACCCGGAAAGTTTTCCGATAAAAGTTAATAACCTTCCTGAAATCATCTCGGAAGCCTCTTGAAAAATTCGAAGATCTTCCCGTTTGAAGTTAATAGTGTTTCTGGAACTTTAATGTAAACTTAGGAAGGGATACAAAAAAAAAGCTTAGCACCTTTCTGATTTATTAAGGAACTTCTATAAGCAGTAATGCAAACATAGCCAAAGCTTAGCCAGAACTGCAAGCAATTATCGAAAATTTTTACTCAGTAACGTTTCGGATTTGTTTTTTTTTTGTTTTTTTTTTTTACCGTGCAGGCTGAAGAAAGAACTTATTGAATTCAATAAGTACTAACTAAATTTTCTATGGAAAAAGCACTATACTTACGCTTAGTAAATTTTGTAAGTATAACTTCCGCAAAAAAAAAAAAAAAAAAAAAAAAAAAAAAAAAAAAAAATTGAAAGTGATAGTAAATATCGAACTAAGCGTAAACCACCATACACTTTTAGATTCTACACTACATTTTATTCACATTAGCTTTCTCTATAGTTTGTAATCAATAACTTCTTTACAAAATACACTAACTAAATTAAAAATGTATAAAAATTAAATTTTTTCAATGAAGTAGATAACATTGACTTCGAACTATTGTTTCTATTATTTGAAAACTGAAAACTGTCTAAGCACTAAGTTGTGCACAATGTTCTTGATCAACCAGTCTTTTGCTAATACGAAAAGTATGATAACTTTCCACGTGTGAGTAGGCAATATTTCGTTGCCCATAAGAGAAATATTTATGTTTCAATAACAAACAGAAATAAAACATTTTTTGTTCTTTAAATCTATTTATGGTCTTTGCAAAAGCTAAACGAATCAAAAATTGAAGCCTTTCAAATGTGTTGAAAATTATGACGCTAATAATGGATTACGTGGCAACACAAACATTTCTCCTTTAAACTTTTCCGACAAATATTGTTGACTTTATGTAGAAACGTGTACCGTTGCGTAATTTAGGTGGGTTTAAATCGCGAAAAAGAATAAATTGTTGAGCCAATTTTCAACCGGAAATCGTGTAGACGCATTCCTGGTGTATCCAGGGAATTTAAAAATTCATTTGGAGTGTTTACTGCTTTGTTTTCATCGACAATTTGTTCAGCATCAATGGAGAGCTTTTTTTTAAAGCCGTCAGTAATGGCTCATTATTCGCAATAATTGTAGCTAAGACAGAGTCATTGCTCTGTTGTTATACGTTGCAAATCAGTGTTAACTAAGTCGGTGGCCCGACTATCAAGTAACGGCATATCATAATGACTAAGTGGCAAATTTGAAATTGAAACGCAAAAACCTTCAGTTAAAACTAAAGCTTCATATTCATCGCTGGTGTAAAATCTGGATTTGGACATTTGTGTGTTTTTTAAAATTTATGAAATACGTCTTCAAACGTGAAAGTAATATAGTTTCTCCTTAAAAAATAATGATTGTGTTGGATAGTATGTCGTCAAAATTGTTTTAAACAGTTGACGAATACTGTTTCTCCTTATGTCAAACCTGCATTAGAAAGTGTCAACTCCCAATGACTTTGTGCTACCAATAAATACAACTTGCGACATGCATCAGGATATGTATTTGACAGTCGACAATTGACGATCCACAAATATTCCTGTCTGTTCGGGAATGTTTACCGAAAACAAAACTGCTACAAAACCAGCGCGATTACAGAGGCAATTATAATTTTAAAAAATTAAATTTATCTGGAAATAGACTCTCAATTAGTTCACTTTTCGTCTCAACGGCAGTGCAGAAATTGTCTGGCTATTTGTTGTACTGTATATTTTGATACAGTTCAATTTCACCGTTTCCAATACTCAGCAATTTCTTAGAAAATACTTATGCGATTAGATTATTTTGCGTTTATACTCGCATGTTCATGGCCAATCGCATTATCTCGTTCATTACTCTACAAAAAACGTTTTTTTTTAAACATGCGTTAATTTCATCGGAATAACTGGTAATGTCTGCCGGAAGTCCCCACACAGTATTCAGACAATTTCGCCTAAAAGTTTATCGTTGCCATTCAAATCTTGCATAATCCTATGATGTGCTTCGAATGAATGCTTTTACTCATGAGACATAGTACACTCATCCCAAATTATAATTTCACTCTCTTGCAACACTACAGCCATACCACGTCTTTTTTTTCTTTATTGTACACATTGTGTTTTGTTTGTTATGAATATCTAATTGGCAACTTTAAAGCTGAATGTGCTGTTCCTGTACCATCTAAAAAAAAGTAGCAGCAATGCCTGACGATGCAATTGTCACTGCAATTTTCTGTTGCGAATGTATCTTTCCAAGAATTAATGATATTAAAAATTTCCTGGGGAACAAAATAAAGAAAATAATTGTTTTCCGCTTAAATTCATTAACTTTCCTGAAATAAACCTGGAATATTTTTGAAGAATTCAGTAGTCTTCTTGGTTAAAAAGGCAGTTATGATTCTGTCACCTGCAGAGAAGCCTAAAGCAGGATTAATATAATAGCCTGGAACCTTCCTGCTTTTCTAAGAAAGCTCTCAAAGCATTAATTCACGCATTGCCAACGCGAAGACATACTCTCAAGCAAGTAGCTCGAAAGTAGTTCCTCTGCAACTCTTGCAAAGCTTCGTGATCCAGATAACTTTTCGCACTCATTGGGTGTTGAGTCAATCTGGACAAACCGCAATCACTCCGAAACCGATACACCTATTAAATACGTTTAGTTAATCTTGATACTGGTGGAGAAAAATACTTTTCACAACGGTGTGAAATCTGCAATTTGTAGCAATTCAAGGAAACGTTTTGAAAAATATAGTTGATTTTCTCAGGAAGTAAATAATAACCTGTAATATCCCGAAACGTTATATGGAAATTCTAAGCAACATCTCTGAGCTTTTTTTATCATGGTGTTTTTAGCAGTAAGTCATACGATGTTAGAGTTATATCGATGAATTAACTTACACCGCCATCTATTAAGAATTTTTAGAACTAAACAATTAATTCACACTATTATTGCATAATTAATATGAAATTTGCAGTAAAAAATTATAAAAACTATTCTATCTTTTAAGTTGGACCAAATGACACATTGATATGAAATTTGAGAAAAATCGGTTGAGTAGTTTCGGAGTTTACCCCGAACAAACATCGTGACACGAGATTTTTATATATATAGATATATATATATATATATATATATATATATATATATATATATATATATATATATATATATATATATATATATATATATATATATATATATATATATAAAGAAACACTATCATATTTTGTATTTATAATCTGGACAAGTCAACCAAAATGAACTTCACTAAAAATGACCTTTACTACTCAGTTCAATAGGCGCCACAGGCTGCTCTATGATACTGGTAGACAACACATTTGATAGCAATATAGGGATTGAATAAGAACGAAAAATTCTTTTAAAAGAAGGAAAAAATGAAAAAATCCCAAAATGCCCTGGGGCCTCATCAGGGGGTACTCCTCAAGGGTAGGGAAAAACCATGAGATGTTTCGTGAATGCTGCTGGCGAAATTTGCCTAAAAAGGCAAAATTTGATGGTTGTACGATCTTTCTTTTGATTTTGAGTTCAGGTATGAATTTTGTTTCTCTTGTGGTTTAAATGTTGTTTTATTTTCTTTATATAAATCTTGTAGCTTAAATATTGTTCTATTTTCTTTAGATAAAACTTGTATTTTTCGTTTTTAAGGTTCAATGTTTGTATTTCATGTCATGCTGATATTCTGGACTTTCAGTAACCCAATTACTTGTTTTGTGAGATGTCGGGGACTAGTGCTGCTTTTTTAGGCAAATTTCGCCGGCAGCACTCACGAAACATCTCATGGTTTTTCCCTACCCTTGAGGAGTACCCCCTGATGAGGCCCCAGGGTATTTTGGGATTTTTTCATTTTTTCCTTCTTTTAAAAGAATTTTTCGTTCTTGTTCAATCATTATATATATATATATATATATATATATATATATATATATATATATATATATATATATATATATATATATATATATATATATATATATATATATATATATATATATATATATATATATATATATATATAAACATATATTAACTCTTAATAAATTGATCCGGTTAAACCAGCGATATGGAAAAACGAGGGCCAAGTAAACGAGGTTCTACAGTAATAATTGCTTTGTAGGAGAACACAGTACTTACCATCATCTGAGTCGTAAAGATATATTATTGATTTCCATCGATAATATTTAATAATGTCTATGATTGCTCTGAGGTACTGAGGTTTCATGCTAACGCCATATTGCATAGGCCTGAAAAAGTTCGTTTGAGGCAAAGCTGGACTTAAAAATGGCATATGAAATGTATTCGTGTAAGCTGCAAGTGTTTCATATGTTGCTTCAGCAGTTGGAGCAAGTAAGGTGAAAATTCCTCTGTTGAGCTGGGAACACACTGCAAAAGAAAAAACAATTCTCGTTAGTTTGTTTTTATTGTAATTAATTGTACTTAAAATTATAACTGACATGTACTTAATTTATATGCTGAAAGAAACTAAATATATCCATGAAAATTATATGCTTGTGAGAAAAAACTTGCTTTAATGACCAGTAGAATTGAAATTGTAGCACATTATGGGCTTGTATATAAAAAAATACGATGTAAATATTGGCTCGCATCGGTATTTCATTTCTTGAGACACTGTTGCTTCAAATATTTGAATTTTACTAATTTATATATTTTGATGTTTATATATTTTACAATTTTTTGCTTATCTATCAGATTTTTTTTTTTTTTTTTTTTGCAAAAATAAAAACTTTATATGCAGATAATTTTATGAGATAAGTGTTTTAGTAAGGATATACTACTTTTGACACAGTCATTTATTTTTCCAATTGGAGTAATAATTTCAACTGGAGATGAAATTTTTTAATTGTTCTTTTCGGAAAAGTTTCGTACCAAACATTTAATGATTGTCAAAATACTTCCGAATTTATTAATAAAATATTAGGGGCTGTTTACATTTAGGACCTTTTTTGAGTTTTATTGTTAAACGAATTTTTTTCAAAATGTAAAACTTCTGATTACTTCCATCATATTTAAACAAATTGTTGTTCTAGTACTCTAAAATTTTGTGTACATATTTTGTGGGACCTATTCTAGGACTTATACATCAATTAAAGTAAAACTAGTTGATACATATTTTTAAGGGCAGGTTTTGCATCACAATTATAAGTTTTATACAAAACTTTAATATTTAATGCAGAATTACCATTTTATGAGCTAATAAAATGTATTCCATTTAAACTGTGATATTCGGCTGTAATTTAAGCCAATTTTGGAACATATAAGCCCATTTTTTAATTCAAAGTAATAACAATACCCGGTTTGGAGGAAAATCATATTAAAATTTGCATCATAGTCTTATTTATTTTCAATATGGTGCTACATTATACATTCATATGTGTTTTTGTAATCATTAAAAAATAAACTGGCCAAAATTTTGAAAACAGAGCTGTTTTCGCATGATGCTTTTCAATTCCGGACATATATTTTTGAAATATATATATATGAAATGAAAAAAACGATGATGACAATAAAAAAAAAAAATTCACTGTAAAATGTTCTCCTAACAATAAAATATCATAGTATAAACACTTGAAATGATCCATTAAAGATTTTGTATTTTTTTAAGAAATCAGAAAAAAACCCTCGCCTTTGTGAAAATAATCCTTGATTGGGGAAAGCAGCAAAAACATTGCAGCTTAACCTAACTTGCGTGAAGAAGATAAAATAAATTATCGTAAAAAGCTTGATTTCCTTTTCTGACGCTGCTGAAAATGCTTGTTACAATCGTAATTCTTGTAAATATGTTGTTATATTCATTATGCCATTAAACACGTTCCATTTTTAAGTATATGTATTTAATATATGCAATATACCATGCTCATACCGTATAACACCAGACTCCGCAGGGTCAATTTCAATATCCCAATCCCTATTTGGTAGTGTTATCAATCTCTAAACGAAAAATTCCTACACACACAACAATAGGCAGAATGTGAAGAATCAACTGCAGAAAAAAAATCAAGTCATTTAACCAATTATTAAAATATCAGGAGCTGTTTAAAGTTCATATCCGGTATCCCGGACGCCAAATCTGAATGGAATAAATCTATTACCCGTACAGCAGCGCATCAAAAAACTTGGAATAAAAAACTTATTTTCATAATGCTACTCTCGAACGACGAAGGTTAAAATGCAGACTGCCGATGCGCAAAGGAAATGAATAAAACTGAGCACGTGTCGTGTGGTATCAAATGAAAGGAATCAAGTGGAGGATATAAAGAAAAGAAAAAGAAATTATTTAAGAACTTAACTAGAATCTTATATGGACAGCGGTTTAATGCCCTTCTGATGTCTCCGACTGTCTTTTATTCCTTATGTTACTTTTTTATCAAATAAAATTCTTTAAAATAATCTTACTAATCACAACGTTATTACGTGGAAATAAACGTTTTAGTATTTCAAAAAAAAAAAAAAACCTGCGTGTGATTCAAGTCTAATTATTGAGTTTTTTTAGCAACAGTCTACGCCAAAAACTGTTTTATTTCTGGCAAAGTTCATTTTGGTCTTCGCCTGTTAATTCAGGAGTTAAACAGAAACAAATTTTGCTGTTGTCGTAAATTTAGGTCAAATGAAGCGAACATGGACATAATTGTGTTAGAAGCAAAAATAGCCTAGGATTTTCTGCAGGGACACCGCGAGGGAGTTTTGAAAGTCGACCCAGTAGAACTTTTGGTTTTATCACATAGTACGAATTCTAATATGATATTTTAAATCCATTAAGAACTACTCTGACCAAACCCTCATCCATCAAAAGATAAATTCTGACTGAAACGGTGCCTGGAACGAAGTTCAAAATCGGTCAAATCTCCTCAGAATTGTGAAAAGTGCACGCGTAAAAGTGCATTAACGCTGTGAAAAAAAATCATATAAAGATTTTAAAAAAGAAGAAAATTAATTTGAATTCTAAAATTTTGAACTCAAATTATGTTTTTCGCAATC
Organism: Uloborus diversus; assembly: GCF_026930045.1. Taxonomy (NCBI): domain Eukaryota; kingdom Metazoa; phylum Arthropoda; class Arachnida; order Araneae; family Uloboridae; genus Uloborus; species Uloborus diversus. Next base: position 13,158,120 of record NC_072733.1, on the reverse strand, counting down.
ACGAGTTGCGACAAGACCGTACTCATTGGTTACTACCCCATTTGTTTGTTTCTGGAAACGACTCCTGTCCCTCCAAGCGTGCTCCTCCTCTTGAGCGGCTACGTGTGTATAGTTGTGTATGTGTATGTGTAGGCTTGTGTGTGTGCGTATTCTTGTGCGGTATGCACGTAGACGCGTGTGTATGTGTGTAAAGGCGCGTGTGTGTATTTGAGTGTGCATGTGTATGAGAGTGCGTGTGTGTAGGAAGGACAAAACGCCACCGACCAGGAGAAACGGCTAACGGGAGGAATCGCGCCTGCAGAGGACAGTGGGGTTGAAACAGGAATCACAACGTCAAGGACGGTCAAGTGAAAACAATTAGCAATCGAGTTTGCTCAAAAAAAAAAAAAAAATCATCTTTATATTTGAAGCAGTTTTTTTCTTCCTTCGGTGCCATACTTCATAACCCCCAGTGTACTTTTTCCACACTGCAAGTGTGTATTTCAGAACCAAATTCCACATTTAATTAATGCGTGTATATGGTGCTATAGTAAAAATCTATATCTCACCCTAATCATTACTCATCTATCTCATTTCTAATTTTTTTTCGATTACAAAAAGCAACAGATAAACAGATAGGGCAGACGATAAATAAGTTAAACAATACAAAGAAATATACATATCACAGACGATAATAAACACATAAATACTGAATGAGTAGTAATAAGTAGATAAAAATTTACAAAAAACAGTATCCAATTACTGAGCTTTGGTCAGGAAACCAAATCGTTGTATTTAATTCTCAGAAACCAGTTCGATTAATAGGCATTTAGTGACCATCGTTTGTTCCTTTTTTGGAGCCTTGACTCCCCTTTTCCTATTACATCATCCATTTATCACATCCAGCTGGAAAAACAATAATCTGACCTAGTTTACGATCCAATAATTTACGCCGCCTGGTATGTGGATCCCACTTTGATATCCAGCTGTTACAGGCGGGATGAAAAAGTACCTTATAACTTTGATCGGTACAACAGAATCGCTTGTAGGCTATTATTTTTATCAGCACATTCATTCGCCTAACTTGTAAATGCTTAATTTCTTTCAAAGGCTGAAGACACTTGAGGTGTTCAATGCAAACTGCAATTAATTAAAAACGCTTGTTTTAATACACAATTTATTGAATGTCAACCTATTATTATTAAGCTTCAACATGCAAAACTCATTTCGTTTTCTATACAAAAAAAAAAAAAAAGAAAAACAAGAGATCGAATTCCATGATGAAAACGTATACCGTATACCGAAGAAAACAGGTGTGAGCTTTTACATATACATAAAAAATCATATAATTATTGTAAAATATTTCTCAAACTTAGTTTCTCATCCTCAAAATAAATTATTCAAAATTGTAGTTTAATCAAATTGCTTATTTTTTAAATGTTAGCTTGTTGTTTTTTTTTCGCAATTTATAAAGTATGTTACATGCGATAAGCGCATTTTTAAATCGCTGTATGTCACTTGAGGTGGATTTCACAAATATATCGAGCACGTCACATTTATTGTATCTTTAGGGCATAGTGGTTTCGTATTTAGTGAATAATTTTAATTTCAGCCAAAAATGAAACATAGTTGAATATTTGTTTCAATTTTTCTGGAGATGAGCTTTGCATTGCATTAAAAAGTTTCCCAGAGTTTTAAAATATATTTAGAAAATAACTATTGGAGTGCCAAGAAATTGATTTTCACGTACACTATATAATCAACAGATAAACGTATATAATAAACTCATTAATCAAGAAAGATAAATATCAACTGCCTAAAAAAAATTTAATTTTGGCGGTTTTAGAAGTAATTTATCGCATGTTAAATGCAGTTCATTTTCCTACCCATGCATTTGAAATGCAGACATATAGGACAATTTCTGACAACCATCAGTGCTTGCTTGCTCAAAAAAAAAAAAAGTTTATGTAAATCCGAACATGTGTCCCCTGGAATCATACCCAAAACAACGATTCGCGTAATATTTTATGAGAACTGTTCATCACCGCTTCACAAAGTTCAGAAAAACATATCGTCACCTCAGAGCAACATTAAGATAGGATATAATACCAGAAATAACACTAAGCTGCTCAATCTTACTGTTGTTCTGAGGCGACGATATATTGAAGCATTGTATCACGTTATTGGTACGTAATGCCATGTCGGGTTATTTACGTTGCAAAAAAAATTTAACTGCATTAAATATTTTTTTTTTTTATTAATCTTGTCCCTGTGATTATTTGAATATTCTATACCTGAAGAAAGAAAATAAATATCTGGTTTTACGAAAGAAAAAAAAATATTGGAAAGGGAAAAATATTTCAATAAAAGATTTAATACCAAGAAAAGTATATACGTTTCTCCCCCTTTTTTATCTTTTATGCGTGTAGGTACAATCTTCCAGCGTGTGCTAACTCGGAATACTGAAACACCAATAACGGCAAACTCTTATGTTTCCAATAAAAGGTGCGCAATGTTTTGAAGTAAAATTTCAGAACCTGCGTCAAATATATATCTGAAAATGAGTTCGATAATGGCAAAAAACTTATCATGACTGTGGAACACAAGATCGATCAATAACTATGAATATTAGGCAGACATGAAAAGTGGTAGAAAGAAAGACTTTGGTATTCTGACTGAAATTTCTATCCCCAAGGAATTGTGCTTTCCTTCCATTCGATCCTTTTCGAAATGAAATGCTCCTCTAGAACAGCAGACGAAGTAATATCCGTTCTCTTTCGGAATTTTCCTCGGTTTCCGTTTACAGGGTCTCTGTCTGAAGTCGTGGAGTGGCTACGATATATGTTTGATTTTACTAGCTCAGTGCGAGGAAGATTAAAAGAAAGAAAGGTTTTTTTTTTGCTCGTTTAAATCAAAATTTTCAATTTTCAGCGAAACTTTGACATTTTTTGTTTATTTCTGGTTGCTAAATGTTATTATTTTTTGTGTTGCAAGTTTTTTTACAGTGTTGCTTATAGTATCTTGTCAACAAAATGTTTCGGGTTAAAAATAAGCTCTTTTTGGGGGGGGGAGTTGTAGGGGGGTTCATGTGTTTATGTTTTTCATTGATAAATTTGTAGGATTTTTTTTTCTCGGCAACAATTGCGAACGTGTATGATGCTTCATCACAAGCATCTGAATAAAAAATTACATATTTTAAAATTATGCTTCGTTTTATGATTAGACCAGTGTTTCTTTCAGACTTTTTGCTCCGGGGGGGTCTTTAAAAGTTGGAGGAATGTCGTATTTAAAGGGGCGGGGCACTTTAAGAGTTCGGGGGGGGGGATCAAGGGTGTATTTAAGGAGCGGTACATGACCCCTCACCCCAAGAAATAAATTTTAAACTACTATCTCTGAATAATTTTATAACTTCAATTTACGAAGTTACCTTCATATTTGGCTTGCCCGCCCCTCCTCAAATAAATCCCTGTATGCGTCCACGGGCTTGACAATATGAGTTTTAAAAAACACTCCTGATGCATTATATCGCTCCCATAAAAATGTAACAGATCAAAAGACTGACAGTACTGCAATATTATATTTAAAAAAAAAAAAAAAATTGGAAAATCCCAAAAAAAAAAAAATGAAAACATATCTTAATCATTAAAATATACACGAAACCACTCTAAGCGAGAAATATATTATCAAGTTTCACATTGACTGTCCTCCGCCACACTGTAACTGCATAAGAAACTTTTAAAATTATAAAACACGCAACGGAGCATGAATATATCATGTAATAAAAATTATTTAAAATTGAACACAGTTTTAGAATATTCGTTGAAAAGCTTTCTCTAAAGTCGAAATTTGTTCCATTAGATTACCTCACAATTCCTAAAATTGACAATAACGTGTAATAAAGAAGTGCAAATAGTAAAGAAAAATTACTCTCACCAAGTTTCACAGAAAAAAAAAGACAAGGAAAATGATAAGATCCCGGATTATGTACACTTAAAAATCATTAAGAAATGCATGCATATGTATGCACTAAAAATACTTAAAATATTCACTAAAAGCTAAAAAAAAATATGCGCTAAAAACAAAAGAAATACTGGCTCTTTTTTTTCCTTTTTTTAAATTTACGTGAAGAAAGAAGTGAAGAAAAATCTTATTAAAAACGCAGTAATATGCATTTAAAAAATACCGTTTTGATGCATTTATATGCATTAAACGTCAAAAGGGGGTCAAAATTAGCAATTACATATGCATATATGCTAAAGACGGTTTCGTAATATGGGCAAAAATAAAAAAGAACTAATTAAATAAATAAATCTAACTAAAGATAAAACTAAGTAAAAAAGTAGGGTTTTTAAAAATTGAAATATTTTTAATTTTTTGCATTGAAAAAAATGGATAATATTACTAAATTTGAGCGCAAGTTAACAGTTGTCAAATAAGCACGCTTGAGAAATTTTCAAAGAGTTATTTCTTTTACTTAAAATTTAAAAAAAAATGTTATGAGGATAATGTAATGGGACTCCAAATTAGTTTCAATTTAGGAGTTCGATTGCATCGTAAACAGGCATATGTAAGGTCTATTTATCATTAAGTAGATAGAGATTTTATTTAAGAAAACATATGATTTATGGATGTTCATAATCTTTTTTCAACAACTTCATTAAAATTAGTTTTGATATAAAGCTGACAAGCTAAGAAAACTTGGAGAATGACTTCTGAACACACTTGTAAATTACATATTGGAGTTCATTCTTTCATACAATTTTCAGAATGAAGAGTACAATATCGCACCTCGGCAAGAAAAGTGACACAACTCAAAAAACAGCAATGGAGAAAATTAAGGTTTTATGCAATAGTAGTTTTAAGATATTTAGTCTTGAATATTGCAATACTTAAAAAAAAAAAAAAAAGGAAGTGGTGTTTACTGGATAGTTTTTGTTGTCTAAATGAATAATGCATCTTTAAAGTTCGAAAATGTTCTATCTAAATTATGAGATTTAAAGAATGTGTCACTATTGGTTTTTTCGTTTTTACGCTACCATGCTACCAGTTATGAAAGCTAAGTTTGTAGTAGTTTCTGTGGTAAGAAAGAGGTTTTAAATCAGTAGTCAGTACATTTTCCCCAAATTTTGAGGTGTGTTACTTTTCTTGCCAAGGTGCGATATAATCACGGGTGATTATTGTAAATAAGTTTTTGAACTAAAGGAAAAAAAAAATTAAAAAACAAAACTTTCCCTCAAAATATTTTGTTTTTGACTCTGATTGCAAAGATGATCACACTAAAGATATTAAAGACTTCTGTTCGCACAGATTTAAAGAAGTTCACACTTTAGAGGGCTTCAAGCTCAAGAATGATTACGAAATTAATCTATTCTTGACAAAACATCCGCGTAGATTTTCAAAAGTTATCGTCGGCCTAAACTGTAAGATGACATGGTGGGGGTGAGGGAGGTGAGGTGGTAGTAAAATAGGCCGAGTTTAGACATTTCTTTTGAAAAGAAGACAGCAATGACAGCATGTTACTTGCCACATAAAGGAGAAGCGAATATTGGCATTATAGGCATTATAGGCATTTCCATTACAGTCCGCCAAAGATAATTCACAGCCCAATATCACTTCCGCTCCATACAATGATAATTAACCAGAAAACTTTTGATTTCCAATAAGATGTAACATAACTCCATGAGTGCCCACAGAGTGCCAGAGTACATGTCCTAAGATTCCGATACGAACCTCACCAATGTATTGTGTGAGTTAACAACTAGATAGATAATAGAAAAGATAGTTCCAACCACCTCATACCTATAGACAACAACAGAAATAAGCGAACAACAAACGAAAGAGGGTAATAAAAAGGGGGAAACATATCTTGTTCGTTAATTGCATGTACAATTCCAGGGAAAAAATGTACATTCTGCAGCTTGTTGACAGCTAGGGACTTTCTGTTGACAGTGACAAAATTGAGGCCACAGAGGCCGACCCCCTCCCCCGATGATAAAATTCTGAATTTTCTGTAATTTCCCTTAAAAAAATCTTTACATAGTAAAACAAGTGTAATCTAAATTTTTCTCCGGGAGGGGGGGGACCAGTTGGCCTCCTTCGGGGGGAGGGGCATTGCCCCCCGGGAGAGATGCTTGGAAGAAACACTGGTTCAGACCCTTCAATATAAAACAATCCCAATTATTAAAAACAGTTTTTGAATTATAACAATAAGGTCATATCGCGCAAAACAAACATTTTCCCCCGCACATGGAAGATTTATATGCAATATCAAAACGATCAATAAGCAAAATATTTTGTCTAAGAAGTCACACTTGTGTGTTTGGTATCTTACAAAAAAAGTTTATTATTTTTTTAAATACTTCTTTTGACGCGAATTTTTTTTTTGTCACGTCTGGGGGCAAAGTATGTGATTTTCTGTGGAATGGCCCGCTATTTGTTTCTTTTTGAAACTAACGCTAAAAATAACTAGTAGGAAATAAAAAACAACATATTCGAAGCATAAAATGCTAAAATCTTGAAATTTAAAACTGATGTCCAAAAGTGTGTCCCGCACGTGGCGGGTAGACTCCATTTTAAAAACAAAAATTTAAAAAGAAATGAGAAAACACATTTCTTAGCAAGTCACACGAAGCAAGTACTTTAACATGGTTACGAAAGCTTTTACTTTCAACCGATATTAATTTGCACTCATAGAAAAAAAAACGAAACACTTTTAATTATTCGGCCACTATACATGCTAGAAAGAAAAGAAAGGTGCCATCCTTCTTTAAAACTACATAGGTAAAATTTTGATAAGGGACCATATACAAAGTAAAATTAGCACGAAGTCTTGATTTTCGAATGGGAACCCATATTTTTTTGCTACAAAATTATGTTAAAACAGCAAAATGCAGCCTGGGTACGAAATTTTCTTGCATTCCGTGCAGTAGAACAAAAGTTACTGACGAAAAACGATTTAGGGACCGTCGCCACAATTAAAACGCTACTTTCAAAGTCACAGTTTACCAAGTAACGGAATGTAAGCCAAGAAAAGATAGAGGTTATCTTGCCCAATATATGATTTTTTTTAAGTTCTCCTTTTTTTTTCGCAATTCGATACTTTTTGACCGATAAAGTTACGCCACAAAGCGATTTAGGGTCGACAATTTTTTTTGTTTTGTAAAAACAGTTAAAATATTCACTGATTTTTGTCTATCTGGTTTAACTTTAGAAAGACGGATGGGGTCTGGCTGGTTCCTCACATAGATCGTTGTTTAGTAAATCGAACAGTGACAAATTGAAAGTCATTTAACTTTTTGACTTTTCATAATATTAACCTATTGAATTGCTTATTTAATCATTCTGCCATTAGTCTCATAATGTAAATGTTGAACCTTATATCTAGAAAAGTGATACAAATGTGTTTGATAAAGGTATTGCACCTATGTTACTGGTTTATTTTGGAATGAATAGAAGGTCTTTTGATGCAAAATTGAATTCGCGTTTTTAATTTCACTGACATCGGAAGAAGTTTGGGACATCGCATACGAAAATATAAGAAATATACCGCACCAGCGTGTATATCGTAGTATCAATCTGAAAAAAAAAACAGAGACAGGAAAATATAAATACCCAGATCATATTTTTTTCAAAAATTTTTATCATAATTCATAAAAAATCTAAATTTACATTTTAGCTGTTGTAACTGATGTTTTTATTATTAGGTCGTTTCATATTTTTATATGAAAAAACAATCTTTGTCGTACCTAATCTAGTTTTTGTGGTATGTGTAAAAATTTTAAAATACGTTTTAGCATTACGAGAGGGACTTATCAAAACTTAATTCTGAAGTAACGGCTGGATCAAATTAAACAAAATTTTGCATGCAAAATTAAAAAAAAAAAAAAGATGCCGATCAAATATGTGAAAAAAAGGGGGATTCCCATTGAAAATTTTGAAGTTGATGTTCGAATTAATATGAAGACGACCCCTTAACAGCATTTTACTAACATAATTATGTAGAACACATTATTTCTGAAAAAAAAAAAAAGAAACACATCTTACACATATCTCTAGTGTCAATAGTCTTCGAATACGAACAAGTGTTTTTTTTTTCTTTCTTTCTATGACTGTACATAGCATATGAAATTATGAGGATAATTTAATACATATTGCCCCACTTGTGACTGTATAATCACTCAGTAAAGTTTTCTCCCGATGGTTTGATTTGCTGTTGTTCTAAGCAGCGTGTGTATTCACGGTAAGCTGTGAATACACATACACCCAACACCACCTTATGAAATTGGAGCTTAAGATGCTAGTAGTACTTTTAATAATATGAGTCTTCTCCGTCTAAAAGTCATAAATTTAAAGAAAAACTATCTGTAAGTCTTTTTAATTGCAATATGAAAATTAAACGTTGTCCACAATGTTACACTTTATGGGCCGCATTATCTAAATCAGCTTTTTCCCTGTTTCTATGTTTCAATATACTCTTTAAGAATATTTCCTATGTTAACATGCATAAATGAATCACAATTTTAACGCTTTTGTTTTTCATCCAATAACAACGATTGAGATACTATATAAAACGTAAATAACCATAAGACGTAAAATACATAACGGAGCGAAAATATTGTTACAGCAAAAAAAAAAATATTCCAGCTTTGCAAAAAGAGTTAGAAATACATGTTTCGCATTTAATTGCAAAAAAATGAATAAAAATAATATCATGATCTTGATTCTGTATATCATTTCAATAATGCGGTAGCCATAAATAATGAACCAAGAATGTGTCAACTATTAAATTTTGTCTAAAATGTCATTAGTATAAAAATCCTACTGCAGCCTCAAAGCTAAATTAAACTTGCAAATGAGTGTTTGATGTTAAAAACAAAAACAGAATGACAAAACGAATTTGGCGAAAGCCAGTTAATTTAGAAACTATGCTTTATTTTTCACATCAAAGTATTTGTGTGGCTGGTTCGTTTAATGTCCCTCTCTCTTTTTCAATGAATTAATTTGTAACAAGTGTCGATTTTCAATCAATGAAATTACCCCCGATGATTACAACTATGTATGGAATTATTCACGATATCGACAACCATTTCGCCATGATTTGTGCAATAATTCATTTCGTTATGAATCAAAAATTTATAGATTTCGGACCAAAATACCTGGAGAAAGGAATAAGAATACCAATCACAAGGTTAAGTTTTTATGCCATAAAGGAATTTTATTGAAAGGAAATCTTCTGGTGCATTTCGTGTGAAAATGTTGCTTAATGAATATTAAGCAACATATAATCTTTCTTCTTTAAAATAATCATTTATCCTTTGAAAATGATTATTTTAAAGTTTATCATGAGAAGTGTAGCATTTCATAGTTATGTTTCAGAAACACGCTTTTTCTGTGAGCAATTGCTAGAATTAAATATCGCCTTTTATTCTGCCTTCCAATTTTTATACATTCCGATCGCTACAGGACTTTACGAGACAACATAAATAAAAATTTGGCCCAACATCCTATACTCCATCTGCAAATAGTTTCCTGCAGATAAGGAAGGGTGGCCCAAAGCGGGTAGGTTTTCGAAGAACGCTCGAAAATTATAGTTTTTGGATTTTTATCGTAACAATTTCGGTTTTATTTTCTAGTTGGGTTTTTGAACTTCAAAATAAAAAGTGATTTTTGTATTACTTCAAACCCAATATTTAGACATACGGCGGTGTGTCAGCCAAGTTCGGGAATCAGTCGACACATCTGCTAGTGTGTATCTTACACGAAACATTTCAAGCTACTATTGACCCCCCCCCTCTCATTTCTCAAAAATTATTCATTCTACGTGCTTGAAATTTTGTATGTCTAATAGAGCTGCATAGCAGACCTACACTTTAAAAACGGTTCAAAAACGTTTCTGGAAAAAAATGGGCAGCTGATGTGCCCCATTTCTGCCAGCATAATATCTTACAAAAACCAGGAACGTTTTACGCTAAAAGTCAGTAACACATTTCTGAGATTATCCTTAAACTTTCTGAAAAATTGAGAAACATCCTTTGTTACAGCCAGTCATGTCTTAGGAACCTCCTTGATTTACCAAAAAGGCCCCAGAGGCATTCGAGCAACCACGGTCAGAGCTTCGCAAGTAAGAACCAAGCATATCCCTTGCCTGATATTTCTGCCTTGCAAAGCAATCCAGTGACTTATCTCGCTCTTTCTGAGAGCTTAGTCAATCTGGACGGACCGCAAATGAGCTTCAGCCGATACACTTAATAAACACGCTTATTCAGTTTTTAAACTGGTAGCTAAAATTATTTTACTATAGAGAAAAGTCTGCTCTCGTGCAACTTGTAGTAGTTCAAGAAACTTTTTTTGCGAAAAAAATATACTTTACGGGGAAATTGGTGAAAACTCGTGAATTAAATAATAAATAAATCCTAAAATTCATGAATGTACCTCTTATAGTTATGGAATTATTAAGATCTGAAAAGTGTCATTCTTTACACTGACTGACGCACTCACTCACTCATCAAAATGTTAACGAACTTCCAAGTGTCTCACATGCTTGAAATTTGGCGTAAATATAGATTTTCATGCATATGTAAAGAGAAAAATCTAAAAAGTCAAAAAACTACATTCAAATAGCAAGAAACTACGCTATTTTTTAGGAGCATCACGGCGTAATCATTTCACCACGCGATTGCAAAATATTTCGCCAAATAAATCAAAACAAATGGACTCGTCAAACGTTGCCAAAACAAAGTTGTTGAAGTTTTAAATTAACAATTTAACTTCTAACCAAAATGGGGCTTTAAACAATACTTTTAGTTCCGCTAAACTGAAAAATGATCCATCAAATAGTTAAAGTTGCCAGTCTAGAGTTAAGCCTTTAAAATCAAAAATAACCAGCTTTAAAATATATAAAAACGTTAGATCTTAATTAAATGCAAAATTTTATAGAAGGAGCAAAAATGGCCGCAATAATTTCAACAATTGAGAAATAGTTTTCGCCAATTCTGCATATTTTACGCGATCTACGTTATAATAATCCCCCCGAACAATAAAGAAATTCCAGACAGATTTTGAGATGAGTCTTAGCAATTTTCCTAATTGTCGACAAATTTGAGGACGCTAAAGCCAAGAGCTAAGGTACTTTGGCCTTGCTGATAAACGGGGAAAACAGACGATTATTGCCCAAAATTGACGATCGCGTCAAGTCCCCAGTTATCGAAATATCTTCAAAATTTCCAATTAAAATTAACCGCAAACCAGCGCACCGTAAAAGCAGGGAAAAAGGAAACCATATATTTATATACACTTTTGCATTTATAATTGTCTAAATTAGAATATAACCTTTGATTTAGTTTTGCAAAAGTAATGATATCCCAGCAAAACATAAATGTGAAAAAGAAGCCAAGTTCGGTCTAAATGAGGTTCGGGGTAAACGGTGTCACCGACAAAAAACAGTTCAGATCGAAACGGTTACCAAGTTCCATAGAAGTTCCTCATAGATTTTCGATTTTCCCATAGTCTTCAATTCATTTAGAAAACATTTTTTCTTTACTTTCTTTGATATTGGATTTAAAACTTGGCAAGTTTGAAAAAAAAATAGTGATGACTATATAAAACTTGCCGCAAGTTTAAAATCCATTATCAAAGAAAGTAAACAAATTGTTTTCTAAACGAATTGAAGAACATGGTAAAATTCAGCATCTATGAGGAACTGCTACAGAACTTGGTAACCGTTTAGATCTGAACTTTTTCTGTCGGTGACACCGTCAACCCCGAACCTCACTTCAAACGAACTTGGCTTCTTTTTCACCTTTATATTTTGTTGGGTTAATTTATTATCTAAATTGACAAACCTTTAAAAAATCCACTTTGCCCTACCAGGGAGTCGAAATCGGGTAAGCTTAACTAATTGTGGTTTGGTACATTTGCCAATCAAATATGAAGTTAATGATTAAAATAGTTGACTAGCTACCTGCCATAAAATAAAAAAATATATAACAGTTGTACTTATCTGATTTAAAGTCAGCACATTAGTTTGTAAGACATACCAAAATAACTGATTAAATTAACAGATTAATTAATTGCCATCCTAAAAAATAACTTTTTAAAGTTATATTTATCCTATTGAAATAGAAAATCTAAGTCAGCACACGAGTCAAGAAATTATAAATAAATATACATGATTAAATCCTATACCCGCTTTGCCCGACCCGCTTTGTCCAAAGGTACGTTTTTTATTTCAATAACTCCAACTTTAAATTTAAAAAAGAAACACACGAAATGACTATCGTAGTTTGTAGGTGGATGGTGTCGGAATAACATATTATTATAGACATTCAAAAAAAAAAAAAAAAAATAGCTAGTCTTCGACTAATCACAAGTTACAAAAGTTCATTTTTTTAAAAAAGAAATATATCCTTTTTTATTTTGAGCCTGGTTGGGACTGATTAAAACTCAGGGGAGTTCATGAAAACACGACATGCGCATGTATCGCTGCTTACACACCATTGGGTGGCACACGAAGGCCTACCCGCTTGGGGCCACCCTCCCCTATATCTCTAAATTCAATTGACTTTTTATCGATCCAGGATTGAACACTAGATAGCAATTGATCCCGAAGGTAATTAAATCATTGATTAAAAATTTAAAAACAATGTTTTCTTAAAATTTATTTTTGAACTATATAACATTCCTTTCCCTCTAATATTAAAAAATATATATATTTAAGAAAAATTTGCTCATGAGTAAAATTTATGATTTTAACATTCCAAGACGAGCTGAATGACCAAAATTCAGCCATCAGTTTTAATCTACATTACGTTAAATGTTACTCCTTTTCCTAAAAATAGAAAAATCTGTTCCACTTTCTATTTTTCTCCCATAACTAAAGAATATTATGACATTTTGAAACTTTAGACAGCATCGTTCTTCATTGATGGCGAGTTTGAAAGAATATTTGCGGAATCCATTAAAATAATAACAAAAAATCGAAAGAAAGGAATTTGATGCTCGGTTACGAATCATTAACTCACAAATACGTTAAAGTTGCATCGTTTAAAATTTCCTGAATTTTTTGTCTGGTGAAAAAAATCTTGATACACACTATTTAAAAAGGGTTTTTCCTAATTCTTCTGAGAAGAAAGAAAAAATAAAAGTCCAGAGGGGATTAAACGTTTTTTTTTTTTTTCATATTCCTATTTTTTCTTCCCTCTAATGTACACTTTGAAGAATTCAATCTCTTAACAAATTGTTTTATTTAATTGCAAAATTCCATGAGAACTCCCATGCAATTTTCATAAAAAGTACGAAGTATTTCAAAACGTTTTTTGCTGTTGGTAAAAAGGAAAGCCCTGTGGTATTTGCTCGCATAATTTAGCTCTTGTTTAATAAACCATTATATTAGAAAGTTTAATCTAGGACGTTATTAGTGTTTGCACCGCACTGGAAAAAGTTATGAAGAGCTTGGAAGTAAAGTTGAATTTCTTGTTCGTCAGGTGAGAGAGAGAGATTTGTAATTGAAAAAAAATGTTGTGGTAGATTGCAATAGTATTGAACTTAAACAAACCTATGATTTTTAAGGTTAATCAAGATTTTAAAATTTTGTTCTAGCAAATGTATATTTGAATGGATATTTCAATAAATATTAAAAATCACCCAATGTCCGATGGGGAAAGGAATACAGAATATACATTTTTCAACCGTAGATTATTCCCCTTGTCTTAGATAAATTGAGACATAAAATTTTGTGCATTAAGTACAAAACTACACTCGAGAAAATTTCGACTTTATGACTCTATGTTGGCGAATGAAACCATCTTTCTTTTTACCCTAGCGCAAGATTTCTCTTTCTTATTTTCCAATTTGCAGCACACTTCAATGAATTAATTTTTTTCTCATGGCTCCCTAATTTATCTCTATTACATATAATGTGATCGTCCGAAATCTGAAAAATGCGGACAATAGCCGGTGAATATCAACATTTACATGCCGAAGACATCAGTGAAAGACCGAATATTTCCGGTGAGCACCGGTTTAAGTCGACATTTTCATATGTCGGTCTTTCACAGTAAAATATATTGATATCATCAACACTTCGCAGCACCTTTTGTTTCTCCTTGCAGCACTCCAGGGTGCCACGGTACCAACTTGGCGAGCATCTGCCCTAGCGAATTTTTTGAAAGCCCCATTTATTTCCACATGAGGTTGAGGTACGTAGAAAATCACACCATACATAATCAGTTTGGAGCCTTAAGAAGTTCTACATCAGTAATACTCAATGTTTGAACCCAGTACCGTAGAGAGCCAAGGCGAGCCCCTTGTCAGTTATGTTGCTCCCCCCCCCCCATTTCCCGAAAACAGAAAGAAAGAAGAAAAAAAAGAAAAGAAAAGGGGAAATCCAGAAAAAAAGGAGGAAAGAAAAGGGGGGAAAAGAAAAAAGGGGGCTGGGAGAAAACAATCAAAGGAACTAACTAGAAAACAATTAACCCTATTTTAAGTGCTGCACCTGTAAATACCAAAAGAGTAAATTTACTTAATCATCATGTTTTCTCTTATTCGGAATCCCCTCCTTTCTTTCTTCCTTCCCTTTTTTTTTCTTTCTTTTTCTCTTTCCTTCTTTTCTTTGTAATTTCGTTTTTATTGATTTTTTTTTAAATCTCCAAAATAGATTTAAAAAAAAAATAAATTTATTTCAGTCTATTATTTTTAACGCAGCGTTTATTTCTCAAGTAATCATACAGTAAGGCATCTTGCATTAAACGTTCGCAGGTTGGAAGCTTTGTTTAAACTGAGGTAAGAGAAAACTCAAGCATTGAACAAATTTTTAATACAGAAGACATCTTATAAAACCCTCTTTTTGACACGTATTATTCGTTTCTTATTTATAAACAAGACAATACACTTTTAGAACTGTATGCAGCTGTAGTAAAAACGATTTTGCTCTTAGGCCAATCAATACAAAATCCGAGAATTAGTAGGATCAATACATCCGTTAGAGTTGTAACCTTGGATCGCAAAAAGTAATCAAGTGACAATTTTGGAAGTATCAAATATAATACATATTTCAGTTCATTAAGAGCGAGGAATTGTTTTTTGCTTTACGTAGCTAAATAGGTTGCTGAAAGTTATTAATTAATGATACTTCTATAGTTTTGCTTAACTAATTAAAGCTGATTGTTCATTATGAACAAAATCTAAAATTTGAATGTTTCTTAAAGAATACGTACTTTCAGTATTCATATTGCTCAGAAAATTTTTTTCGCAACTCTTAGATACTCTTGTCAAATTCTCCCAATTAGTTGAGAAAAAAATTACTTTAATATTTGAAAACTACTGTACTTTTCAACTTTCAGTTCTATAAAAAAAACTCCCCATAACAATTACAAATGATTTTTTTAAACAAGAGATATTCGTTTAAACAGTTCACCATTACTCAGCTGTTTACTTTTTCGTAAATTTAAAAAGCAACATTTTAATGATTTTATATCTAAAAAAATGTGTGCTTTCTTCAAAACATTTTCGCATTCTTTTACTGCGTATTTTTAAAACCAAGAATTAAAATTGAGTAATAAAAGTAATTAGTGACACTTTCAAACTTAGCAACATCGATTTCTTCTCGCTGCAGGCTTCAATAAAATTGCTTCGCATTATTATTATTATTATTTTATTTTTTTTTTTACTTTTTAAATAATTTTATTGATTTTAGGTTTTACGACTTTGTTCATGAAAGTGGCTGAAAAGTTTATTGTTTAATAACTGAATTTAACATTTTAGATTATCATATTTTAGAACAACTGCATAGAATACTTTTTCTGAAATATTTCTAATTCAATACAATAATTGTTCAGAATTTTCTTGCAAGATTTGTATTAAAAAATTCGAAAAACATGTTATCCTACAAACCAAATACAGATCTATAATGGAGTTTAAGTATTTTTTTAATACAAGATTTTATAAATGTCATCCTAAAATTATTGACGCCATTTCAGTAACGGGTACTTTTAAAGCAGTTAAAACATTTAAACCACTGTACTGATTCAAGTACAAATTAAGACTATTTTGATACGCTATCTGCTCATTGTACTAATGCAAGAACACTAAACTATACATTTTCTGGAAACTATCTTCTACCTCCACTAATACCATCCTATTTGAAACTTTTATAAAACTAAATAATAAAAACAAAATGTATAAGGGTAGATCAATCACATTTTTAAGCTCAACTACTGCATACTTGAATACTGTAAACGTTACAAGTATAGTTATGGCTGCTCTTCTTTTGATAAAAAATAGTTTCTACACACAGTAAATATCCAAACCAGTTGTAATTAAGATAATGAAAAAATATATAAAAAACAAGTATTATTCAATAGAAAACGCTAAAAATTCCATTTCTGAAATTTTTATATAATTTCGTAAATAGTAAAATATATTCCCCTTTTGATTTCACTTTTTTTCCCTAATTATTTCTCATTCAGAACATTCCGTTCAGTTGTAAATTTTTAAGTTGTAAATTTACGAATTAGGCTTTTGTGCATTTTTTCTTTAAAAAATTAAAGAGGTTTTCAGATGTGTTTTTTTTTAAATATTGTTAAGATGGAAAAAGCTACAAAAGAAAGAGGCGTCAAAACAATTACTTTAAAAAGAAAGAAACATCATTTATATTCCGTCTTGACACAGGCCCAAAGCTCACGTGAAAGAAATTTTGCGTTTTTTTTTTTTCCTTTTTAACGAATATCTAGATACGCATTTCGCTATATGATTAAGTTAAATTGCATTCTTCCTTTAAATTAACTCTCTTGCATCACGCTGGCGAATGTAGAAGTCGAAGTCATTTGTCATAGAGTTTTTAATTTATAAAAGTATTAATTTCCTGAAACTATTTCCGAAAACTGCTTTAAATTCAATGCAATTATAAATGCAAATTTAAATGCAATTATTCGAAACACAGTTCTGACACATAGGTTACGAAAACGGATTTGAAAAGTAGAGAAATTTTTTTAACACTAAGCTTTTTGTTTTTAATGAATTCTTTAAAGTTGAAATTTGAGCTTTGAATCTGATATAAGTTATTATTTTAAAAAACTCAAATGTATAGTTTTTTCATGTTAATTGCAGGCTTTGAAAAGGATGAAGTAACAATTTACAGTTATATTTTAGGTTCTGTCTGATTATGTGTTTAGCTTTGAAGAAAAATATTAATTTCATTCACTTTTTTTTCACACTTTATAATTATTTCCTAAAATATTCATTATTTTCGAATAAAAATCACCGCAAAGGGTGATAATGTGGAAGAGGAAGTCCTCCCCCAGTCTAGCTATTTGTGAATGAGCTTTGTCCTGTTAAAAAATGGGTCTTATGAGCCAAGCCATGAATGCCAACACGTGTGACTAAAGAATGGTACAAACGTACCGTCGAGCTGTTGTGGGGTTTTGGATTAATATTCGAGATGTCCATGTATCACATGTCATGACATTCGATTGTATTACCCCAGCTGACCAAGTCCTCCTCGTATTTGGGATTTACCTGTTTTAAATCATATTTCTGCTTTAGTTTTGTTATCAGTTTTTTTTTTAAACAATGCTGTCCTTACGTGTGTAAAATTTCATTCCATTCTAACTTCTTCTTAGTCTGTTGATTTTTTTTGTTATAGAGTGTATGTCTCATAGCATAATCTTAGCAGTGTTGCAGGTTTTCTGTCAAACAGAAAAGGATGACCCTTCAGTCTCCCCCCCCCCCCAAAAAAACCGTTCCTTCAAGCGCTAAGGAGCATTCCCTGACTGTTATCTCCCTCCCCTCTATGAAACGAATTGATGTGTGAATCACATGACTTCCTTTTACTCCAATTTAATGTCATTTCCCCATTAATGGCAATTTTAATGTGATTCAATTGTTTACTCTCTAAATATCACCAACAGTGGCCGAATTAAAACCAGAATTTAAAAAGAAAATCGCCAAATTTGTCGTCAAGTTGGCGACAAAACTTGGCAACCAAAAGACTCGCGATATATCGCCAAGTGTCCGACAAATTATATCACCACTTGAGTTTACATCGAAATTAACAATGATTTCCCCCCAAAAATGGGAAAAAGACCCCCTTAGGAACATCCGAATGCAAACAAAAGGAAACGTGCACAGCTAGGTCCCACTAGGAGTCTACGTACCAAATTTCAAATTTCTAGAATATAGAGATACATACACACATACCACATACGCACATACATACGTACATACGGACGTCACGAGAAAATTCGTTGTAATTAACTCGGGGTCGTCAAAATGGATATTTCGGGTGTCTGTAGGTTTCTAGGCATATATCCACGTGTAGTCGGGTTGAAAAAAAAACTCAACATTCATTCGGGGGTGAGAAAAATGAAAATTAAGGCCGATTTTTGAGTGAAGATTTTTTTCGCGAATACAATACTTCCTTTTTTGTAAAAGGAAGTAAAAAGAGACTGAATATCTTAAGATATCCTATTAAAATTTTAAAAGGTGCATTCTACACCATGACCCTCTTCTTGAGCACCTTTTCGCCATTCTTAATGATAGCTACTAAGTCACGTATCAAACTGCTGAGTGCTATTGATTTATAATTGAAATTACAAGAAAATGGTATCACAGTCTCGTTTTATCCAGTCCTTTTAAAATATACACAAAATATGATTCAAATTATTTTTTTGAAGAAACATTACCATTACTTGTGATTTTTTTTTTTTTTTTTGATTAAAAGTTTTAGTCATTTTAACGAAAACTTAAAAGAAAAAAATGCACCTATCGTTTCACTTTTATACACAGCAAAGAGCCAAGGTAAAAGTAAAAAGGGAATCTTTCAGTACTCGTCGAGGTGCGTTCGAACTCTGCGATGCGTAAAACGTTTTTTAATTCTTCTGAGCATATTCATAAGTTAATTAAAAAAAAAAAAACGGAGAATATAGGCGAAGGATGAACTGTTTATTTAAAAAATATAGACGAACTTTGATTACCTAATTGTCGTCAAAAAGCCATGTTTACATTTTTAAAAGAATAGTTGAAAAGAAAACATTTGAGAGAAAGAAAACTAGAATATTTAGGACTTGGAAATGGAATCTATCATTTTTTTACATAAACCTTAAAAACAACAAACAATGCATTTTATTTAAAACGCAAAAACAAAAAAAGTTCCGATTTTCAAATTGTACATAACATAAAACTTTATTTTGAAAGCAAAACTTTCACCGGAAAATCTGAAGATGAAAATATTGACATTACTCCCAACTGACTTAATGCACTCTAATAAAAAAAAGAAAAAGTTCTTAAATCGCTAGGAGACAAAACTTTTGTCATCGATCAATTTCTTATAAATAACGTAACAAACGATCTACCGGCATGGTTAAAAAAAAAAATAGGTTTCTGAAAGCATAAAACTTGCAAGGAATGAGGCCATTGTCAAAACGGCGGAGCTTGGTCATTCTTCATTTTTTGGTCTTCGGTCAGGGTGATATGCACTGGTGGAACCGCTTTGCTTTAACTTCTTGGATTAGGGCTGTGAAATATGTGCATTTATTAACCTCTTCATCTGTATTTGAAATAGGGAAAGGTCAATTTAAATTTCAAATTTGTCTGCGCAGGGTTATTTCTTGTTTTTAATCATTCAGTTTATATTCCCGTATGTTTTGTATTGCTTTTCCTGGTTAAAAGTGAAGGAAACTTATTTTAAAACCTGCGTAAAAAATGTTCAATGACAAGTCTTTTTACTGCAACTTGAAATTGAACAAGGATATTTTTGATTATACTTTTTCAGTATTAAATATGTTCATGCTTCTGGGTGGTATTTTGTAAAATTTTACTCCCAAAAATAGAGAATTTAGTACATTCAAGTACGGAAACCAACATTGGACAATATATAAAATAAAACTGTGGTTGGCATATACCCATGTGTGCGACATCATAAAGGCTTTTTTTTTCCTGATTTCGCACATGCGCAATGAAACATTTATTGCTTTAAATGTTAATATGTCATCAAAGTTTTCATAGTTTTTGTTCCAAATTTTAGTGTAATGATTATTCGAGGTTCGATTCGAAAGTTTGTTAAGGTTTGGCGGAAAATTCTGCGTGTTACTAGCAAAAAACATACAAACAAACATTTTAACGAAAACATATAAATTTATTGTATATTGTAACACAATTAAGTGCTGAGATTTACAGCGTTTTTGCAACTATTTATGATAAAGCATTAGCAAAAAAATGAAAAAAAAAAATGGTTACTCAATTTGCCAGCTGGTTTTCCAAATGAATGGGTGATCTAAATATTATTGAATATAAATATATATATATATATATATATATATATATATATATATATATATATATAATAAAAGTGAAAAATATTGAAAAGACCACACCAAAAGCCCATAGATGCGTAACGCAGCAAAACTAAAAAGCCAAGTAAATATAAAATTAAGCAAACAGAATTTCAAATATTAAACAAATTATATATAATTAATGATGATAAAAAGGAAAATTACAAACAGCTATTAAATAGGAATATATAAAGTATGAATCCAGAGCTCATTAGCCGTGGAGAATTCATTAATTATGGTCAAAGACCAAAAATTTAACTTTGAACTAAAAGAGAATGTTTAAGCTCCAGTACATGCAATATAGAGTAACATTGGGCAAAAGCACCACTTGCTAAACTAAAAACAATAAACTAGAGCTCAAACCTAAACCTCTAGGTTTATATTTATTATTAATTATTATATTATAATTATATATATATATATATATATATATATATATATATATATATATATATATATATATACATACACATATATATATATATATATATATATATATATATATATATATATATATATATATATATATATATATATATATATATATATATATATATCTATATATATATATATATATATATACATACACATATATATATATATATATATATATATATATATATATATATATATATATATATATATATATATATATATATATATATATATATATATATATATACATACACATATATATATATATATATATATATATATATATATATATATATATATATATATATATATATATATATTATTGTTATTATTATTATTATTATTTACTTTTGCTACATTTTTAGTAAAAATTACAAGAAATCATAATTTTAGCGCGAAAAATGTAGCACATGTACTATTAATCAAACTCCTTACTTCTTAAAATTTCAAGCACACTTCCTCGCATGTGCTCTTGATTCATATCATACCCCAGCGTTTCATTATCTGTTTTTATTGAGTTTCTCAGAAATGCACACACTTCGCGTGAAGGACCATAAAAATAAATTGCTCCTCGACTCCAAAACATAGATATAGAGCACCTTAAAAAAATGACTTCCCCGTTCTTATGTAAGAAACGTTTTCTCCAATAAATCGACTTTAATGCTTGTTTGAAGTACTGCTCACGCTGAGCGTAAATTGTCTGATTTTGACTCGTATGGGTTGATAGATGACAGGCGTGAATAGCCCCTGGTGCAGTTTGTGACTGCTTTCAGCAAAGCCCTCCTACTGTTTTTGACACCATTTCATTGTCTATATCTTTCTGATATTGCTCCGAACGGTTGAATAGTCGAAAAATGTTCAATGGAAAAAATATTTATTAGTTTTATTATTATTATTATTTTACTTATTTAACGTATATTGTGTTAGTACATAATTGTTTTATTATTAAGCACATGAAAGGATGACAGGAAAAAAATTAATTTTTTTCTTATTGATTTTTAGCATTCATTACATAAGGAAAATAAATAATCTGTGTAACAGCTACGTTGAAAGACATAATTGCTATCGTAATTATTATGAATTTTACAGAATGATTTTTATGGACGTGTAGGTTATAAAAGTCTCACGATAACTTTTTTAAATTTCATAAAGACTTATCATTAATAAAACTTTAATCAATTTTTCCAAAGGGTGAACGACATTTTCAAGAATATTTTTTATAATAAAAACACAATTAATCGTATATTTTTTATACGTTAGGTTATTTCCAATCATCATTAGTTATTTTTGTGTATTTTTAAATTAACGAAAACTCTTATTTTTCATACACTGTTGTGAGAAATTAAAAGAATTTTCAGATATGGTCAGTTATCTCCAGAACTATTGGGCTGACTTTAATGAAATTCAGTATGTACATACATTGAAACAAAGCAAAACAAATAACCGTCCAAGATTTAAAATTCACAAGCATTATCACAAATAACACTCGTTAGAGTTAGATGGTATAAAACAGCGGTTGTAAAATTGAACAACAAAATGGTTTAATGGGGGTATGGCCCCCTCTAACAAACCTATATACCTTGCAGTGTGACTCCATAACTGAAATGAAGTAGTTTATGGGATTCTGGGGCAATTGTTTCCACTCGTTCAACAACGCTGTTCTCAGACTATGGATGATCCCCGGAGTGGTGTTGCGAGTTGCTATTGCTCTCTCCCGAGAGCGTCCCAGACATGCTCTATAGGATTGGAGTCCAAAGATCTGCTTGGCTAAACCCTCCAGTGAATATCCTCCCCTTCCAGAAATTCGTCGTCCAGAAGAGCTCTATGTGGCCCTGCGTTAACATCCATTAAAATTACCCCAGGACTGTCAGTACCTGTCAAGAGGTGAATATAGGGCTCCAAGACCACATCTTTATTCCTCGCAATTGTCAAAGAGCCTCTCTCAAAGACATGGAGGGGTGTGCAGCCACCCAACATGATGCCTGTTCAGACCGTCAAACCACCACCGTCATAATGGTCGATTTCGCGAAAATTGGAGGGTAGATAGTGGGTTCCTGCTTCTATCCAATGAACGCAAGACAATAATAGTTGGTTAAGCTGAACCGGAAGCCGCTACCTGTGATCCAATAACCACGAAATCGACCATTATGGATGAGGAGATTTGACGGTCTGAGCAGACATCATGTTGGATGGCTGTACGCAGGGCCGATCCTAGCAGGTGTGCAGAGTGTGCACCGCACAAGGGCGGCCGAAGCAAGGGGCGGCCGCAGGCCGCATCATGTAGTTCTTATAATCAAGAAAAATTCCTCAAGAATTTCTCACAAGATAACTTATAATAAGTCGAATAAATATGCTGAATTTTAAATGTTCAGTTATCAAAGTAAGTGTCGATTTCCCGACAGCATATAGCGTAGTTTAAGAAAAATAGAACGTTTGGAAACATTGTGTTCGTTCATTGTCCATTAATATTTACTCTTTACACACATGCTTCATTTGGTTGCAAAAATTGTGACAGAACCGGTAATCAGACATGGATACAGGGGAGGGGAAATGAGGGAAATGGCCCCCTCCTGAAGCATGAAAGGGTGCCTTCTAAAAGGAGCACCGAGGGCGGCCACTAATGTTTACCCTCCAAGCTTTTATAAACCTAAACAATGAAGACATTTTTTACTTATACAAATAAAAGTTATACTGATTAGATATTCTCATCATAAGCATTTCAAACAACAAAATCTGTGTTCAATAATCGTGGATGCGTGGGAAGAAAGTGGAAAATTGCGACTCCTTTGAGAGTCAAACATATATGAATGACAAACTAAAATTTTGTAATTTCCCACTTTACGGCAATTTTTTCTAATTAAAATTCCGAATGAGCTGCCCGGTTTCAGATCAGGTAGGAGGACAGGGCTCTTGCCCTGGGCAGTAAGTTTAAACGAAGATCCAAAAGGATGCCACGACCTCTTTGACGAGACTAAAGATGGCTTAAAATTGCGTTTCTAGGATTTTAATTTCGGAACATTTCACTGGTTGAACCACCGATCTTAAGGACCCAATTAAGCCTCTGATTCACCCCTTCCACCCTAACTATTAATATAGCCTAAAAATGTTGGCTCCGAAATCTAAAATGTGTTTTTAAAGGGCAGCCTTTCCTAATGTCATCAAAAATTGCTTAATAACATTTTTCGGATTTCGTTTTCGAAATTTTTGCGATGGACATTTTGCAATTACTACCAAAGACAGTCTCAGTTAGCGTCTTTAGAAAGGCCTCTAATCCCACCCCCTCTCAATTTATTGAATAACAAACTAAAATTGCGTTTTTCAGACTTTAGTTTCAAGAACTTTCCGGGAAGGACCCCGATCCCCTTTTCTCTAATGTAATCACTATACCTCAAAATTTCGTTTTTAGACGGTTCCGTGGAGCCACAGAACCCTTCCTGCCTAAACTAGCTTGAGAATGACTTCAGTTTCTAAAAACAGTTCGTGAGGGCACACTGAACCCCCGCCCGCTCTTAGTCCCAACGTTATCAAACAATGCCTAAAATACGTTTTTGGGACTTCAATTTCTAAAAAATTCTGGAGGAGAACTGCTTGGCTTATGTAACTTTTCACCGCGCTAGTGCATACTCATCAATCGTCAAGGTGAGGTGGACAAAAGTCTATAGTTGTATTTTTCAGATATTAATACCGAAAAATATCCTTAAGATCCTCCGAAGCTTCCCAGTATCGTTAACGTCACCGAAGACAGTATAAAATTGCGCTTTTAGAAACATCCGCTTGGAGCCTCAAAACCCTTCCCTCTAAAAAAAAATAGCCTATAATGGATTTTAGTTCTGAAAAATATTTCGGTTCGGGATATTTTCACGTTTCCCCTATCGTTTTCAAATATAGCCCAAAATGGGTTTTTTAAACAATAGTGCCGGGAAATTACCGGAGGAAAGCCAACAGATCCCCTACCATCACCAAAGACAGCCTAAATTTGCGTTTTAAACTTCAATTTCGAAAACCTTCGATGGGAGACCATTGAATCTCTCTCCCTCTAGCAAGGTTAACAAAGGTAACTCAAAATTGCGTGTTTAAAACTTCAGTTTCGGAAAGTTTTCGGTTAGAGCGCCGATCTTTCCTACGCTACGGTCACAAAAAATAGCTTCAAACTGATTTCAATTTGGAAATAATTTTAGGAAAGAGCATCAACATTACTATCTCCTGAAGTCTCGAAAAAGTTCCTAAAATTGCGATATTTGACTTCAATTTCGAAAATTTCTCCATGCATCTTGAATATACCCGACTCTTTTGTCCTTGCAACCGAACACAACCAAAGATAACCTAAAACAATTTTTCATACGCCAATTTCGATGACTTTCTCTGAGTAATCCCCCCTCCCCTGTTTCCCCCCCCCCCCCGTTTCCCCCTCCTCCGTCCTTCCTCTGATGTCACCGAAGACAGACTATAAAATGCGTTTTTAAGATTAGTAAATTTTGGTATCTATTACTTTCTTCAAAGATATACATTGTACCTAAGGAGTTTCTTACTATAAAACTTTTCTTCCTTTTTATAAGTTCATCATTCTTCTGTTTTTTTTTCCTTTATATTTAAAATTGGAACTTGGTATAGAAATTTGAAGAAAGATTTAAATGGACGTTAAAGATGAGTCAAAATATGCAAATTACTCTTGAGGGGCGGCACATTAGGTCTTTGCACATGGGCGGCCGACACCCTAGGATCGGCCCTGGCTGTACGCCCCTCCATTTCTTTGAGAGAGGCTCTGCTACAGTTGTGAGGCATATGGATGTGGTCTTGGAGCCCTACGCCCACCTCTTGCGGGGCGCTGTTAGCCCTGAGTTAATTTTAATGGATGTTTACTCAAGACTACATAGAGCTCATCGGGTCGACAAATTTCCTGAACGGGAGGATATTCACAGGATAGATTGGTCAAGGTGATTTCTAGACTCCAATCCTATAGAGCATATCTGGGACGCTCTCGGGAGGGCAATAGCAACTCGCAATATCCCTCCGGGGACCCTCTACAGCCTGAGTATAGCGTTGTTGAACGAGTGGAAAAATTTGCCTCAGGATCCCATAAACTGCTTCATTTCAAGTAAGGAGTCACACTGCGAGGTCTATATGTCTGTTACAGGGGATCAGAACCTAACTAACCCATTTTTTTTGTTCATTTTTGCATCCGCTGTTTTATACCATCCAACTATAACGAGCGTTTTTTATGACCATGCGTGTGTATTTAAAATTTTAGATGGCTATTTGGTTTGTATTGTTTCAATGTATGTACATAACAAATATCTTTGAAATCGGTCCAGTAGTTCTAGAAATAATTGACTAAATCTGAAAATTCTCTTAATTTCTTACACCAGTGTAGTAAAAACACAATTAATTGTATATTTTTTTATACATTAAGTTATTTCCAAACATCATTCGTTAGTTATGTGTCTTATTGTACTAACGAAAACGCTTTTTTTTTTTTTTTTTTTTGCTATAAATCGAGTTTCATAATAATAATATTTTATACAAAACGGAAAACTGAGTTAAAATTTGCTTTTACGGTATTGGGATTAACAACACGTTTTGCTGCAAGTTCTGAGATTTCAGAACACTAGTCAAAACACTTTTTTGAACTATGAATTTTACACTGCAAAAGTGCAAAACATCGCATTTCTTTACATGTAAACGAGTTTTAAAATTTCGTTTTGGTGGATTTATTTAAGCATTTGTTTTTCAACTTTTGCAAGTCACCCCTCCTTGTAATATGCTATACTGACGTGATAAGCGCAAAAGTCATATCTGCATCTGAGTTTAAGATGCGAAATTGCCGTTTAAAGTTGTGTGCCTCAATGTATGTGATACAGATGCAACGTTTTCAGATTTTTTTAAGAAAAAATTCCCATTTAAAAATGACCATAAAGCATTGTATTTAGACAAAATATGTGACAAAGAATTACTTGGTGACCGTAACTCAATTTTTGATAGAAAGCTACTTTTGGGCTTAGCACGGCAGTATGGCAGGTATTTAATAATTGCAAGACACTTATTTTGTAAGAACGGACGCATTTATGTTCAAAGTTTATCAATAGTTTAGAAACCTATGATGTTATACTGCAAAAATAATAATTATTATTATCATAATAAGTGTATTTCACTTACATTTAACTACCAGAACCTGTTCGGCCACGCTTAAAAGAAATCATTTGCGAAGACATTACAGAAGAATTTGCGTAAGTAGATGCAAAATCACACTTAACTTATTAATCTAACGTTAAAAATATTTCCGACGCAGCACTGCCCGCGTTAAAATTTCAAAGAAGTCCTTTAAAAAGAAGTCATTAAAATTTTTAAAAAGAATAACATGTTTACTAGAAAAAGTGCTTTCGTTTCAAAAGCAGAGAAAGCAGAAAGTAAGAGCCACAAACAACAGTAACTATTTTTCTAATCTGCTTAGTAAATTTGAATTACGACACAAGGAACAAACTTCATCTAAGACAAAAAAAACCTTTTCGATTGGTATAATAATAGAAAAGGAAGAATTATGTTCGTTTTTTATCAGCAAATTGAAATAAATAATGCTGATTAATGAATTGGATTGAAGCAGTACTTACAGGATCAAGTTTAAAGTGTTATAATTCATGTTTTAAGGCTCTTAAAAATCTTAAATACATTTTCTCTCGAGCAAAAAATCAAGGTTTTAGATGATTATAAGATATTCAGGCATGCAATAATTTTTTGTTGTCCACGATTTAAATTGTATCTTTTTTAAATTATTATGTTTAAATAGAGCTAAAAAAAGTCTAGGTACACACCACCGCTCATGTAGTGCCAAATTTCAAGACTGTAGGTGCTTTAGGGTAAACTGGGCATCTTGTAAAGAAAAACCAAATCGTATAGAACATTCCTAGAGCATGATGTGCTCTATTAAGTAAAACGTGAATACTTTTCTCGAAAATATTTATTAAACACATTGAACTTTTTCCTTCAAAAAAAGTGTATTGTTTTAAATATAAGCAAAACAATTATAAATTTTTCTGAAAAAAGTATGTGATACTCACTATATCAATGTTTGTGCAAACCTTCGTGGGACAAACTTTACATAATGTATGTTTATTTGCGTAAGTTTTTAAAAACATTTGTATATATTTTTTTACGCTACCTAAAAATAAACTCAGATTTCACCAGCTTAATTATGCAATCAATAAAGCTTTATTTAAAGTGGTAGTACTTAAGCATTAGACTTCATTTAATTGAATACTCTAAATTACTCCCTAGAGATCAATATTTCAACCTAACGTAGGCAATTCAAATTACTTACAATAGAAATTTGGAATGAACTTTTGCAATACGAACCGAGTTTGTCCTAATTTAAATTATAGATAGCGTTCAACCTGTTAAGCATTCTGTAGGTGGCATATTAGACAGACGGTGAATGGAAACAAAACTGTTGGTGATTTAAGATTAGGTATGAAGAAGGAGATATACTCAGAGTCCCGCGTGTTTAACAAAAAATTCTTTAAGTTTAATGAATTTTCATTTTCCTCCTCATCAGGTTTAGAAAGGTGTGGTGGACCCAACAATATAAACATTAACTTTCTGCTAAGAAAACGAACTTTCACTTCCACCAAGAAATAAGAACTTTCACTTCCACCAGAAATAGTAACTTTCACTTCCACTCAGCAATGCGGCAGAAAAACAGACGCCATTGATGTTTCAGTAGCAGTTCGTCTCCGCGCGTGTTAACTTGTGTCGTGCAGAACGGCTGGTTGAATAGTTATGTTCGCGTTTACTATTTTAATTGTTTTTAACGTTTTAGCATTTACCAGTTATTAAAAAATAGTTTAATGTTTAACTAAGAATGTTTGTCATCTTTTGAGATGGTGTTCCCCGCCCGGACAGTGCTCTACACGCAACCATCAAATTGATAAGTAAAGTCGCAACCAAAGAAGCGACTTAACTGGCGACCGGCGGAAACCTAAGAAACTGGTTTCAGCTCGTTTATTAGTCATGTGGGTAATTTTTCATTTGATCTACACCGTTTCCATTTACCCCATGAATACAGTATTATAGGGTAAATGGAAACCGTGTATAATTTGATTTTTTGCTGAAGTTCGTTTTTTAATTGACCTATGCTTACATTTGTAATATTCAGCAGAAAGCATGCAACCACAGACTGAGTGCAGAACCTCTGAAATATCAAACTGAATGTGTCTAGTGCGATAATCTACCGACATCATTTTCACGGGGAAATAAACGGGGTGCTTCCGCGTATCGTGTCTGGGGTAAAATTAAACACAATGCGGTAAAAGGACACGTGATTTAATTCGCTGAAAATAATCTTAAAGTTAAATTTTCATGCTCGTTTTCTTTTAGAGAATGTGGTCTTTGACCATGATGAAAAAAAAATGTTTTGTATCAATTCATTCAACAAAAAGGAAAACATCTAAAGATCTATTTGAGAGTTTCCCTTTACCCCAACTGACCATAATTTAGAGCTGCAACCTGCTCGCTTCGCTGGCTACCCCACTGGTGGGAAAGAAATTGCATTGCTCTTACGGATTGCACACTGTAAATGTTTTTTAAAATACATTAAAAAAAGAAAAAAATGTTACGTTACATAAACACTTCTTCAAAAACTACGGATCAAGCGTCTCGACAACACCTTTACAGAAAAATAGATCCGTGTTTCTTATCAATGCGTGTAAATGTACTTTTTCGAAGTTGTAAAATACTAAAAAATATTATTTGAAATGTACTGCTTCTACTTTACTTTTAATTTATTTCTTGTTCATTCTAATGATCTTTAGTCGGGGCTCATTTCTTTGTTTTGAGCGAGTTTTTCTTTTTTTTTTTTTTTTTTTTTTTTTTTTTTTTTTTTTTACCTTTAAGTAAACTTAGTTAAAACGATAATTTTTTGTGGAATGTGAGCATTTTTTATTTTTACTTAAAAAACGATCTTCATTCTTAAAGCTAGAACTTATGCGATTATTTTTTAAAGCCACTGGGGCATTCTTTTATTACTGCTTTTTTTATAAAAATATAATGGATTCTTTTAAAAATTGAAGTCAAGTAAAATGCGAACATTTTTAAGTCTCAACAAGATTTTAGATTTCGTAACCTTTCACCATCTTTTTACAAGATTCAAAAAGATGGCATGGAAAAAAATTTCGTTTCCTTTTTTTCAGACATGAAAGGAAATGAAAATTCTAAGTAATATAGTTGCTGGTGTTTCAAAACCACTTCTGTATAGAAATGGAAATGGTCTTAGACTGCATTTCACCTTCTGACTGAAAAAACATACACTAGAAATATTCTGATACAAGATTATTTTTTCTTATTCACCTAGGCGTTGAGCAGTAACAAAAACCTCCCAGCCTAAATCATTTTTATAGTCAAAATAGAGTGCATTTATTAGGCGTTGTTCAATGCCACAGTTGAGAAAGTTTTTATTGTTAAACTAAACAATATAACTTACAGCATCTTAGAATGAAGTTCTTAATTTTTAGAACAGCAAAATATATGATATTTAAAAAATTTACTACTCATTCGTATTGTCCATAATTATCTTAGTTAATTATACTGAAAAGTTCAGGCTTTGCAGATTCTGCTTTGATTCGAGTTTTGCCGTAGACAAATTAGAAGCTAAATTTAATTTCATCTCTGGTCTAAAGCTTCTTAAAAACTAAAACGTGAAGCAATTGTTTTTCAAACAAAGAAATTTTAAAAGTAAAAATATACTATACAATAATCAATTAACCAAATAAACGAATAAATCCAAGTTACCGTATTAGTAGGGTATTATTTTGGTTTTAAATGATATATCGGATGTATTGAAATCTAATTATTGTTACCGTAGTAGTAGGGGGAACGTGGGCTAGAGTGAAATGGCAGGACAAAGTGAAATTGTAATTTTTTTCTCCGTTTTTAGCGCCACCTATTTGGTGATATATTTTGATCATGTAGTAACACATATAATGTTTTCCAGTCAAGAAAAATTACCTCTGAAGTTCAAAAAATATGATAATACAGGCAATTTTCAAAAATTGATGCTCATATTGTAATATTTTTATGCAAGTCAATTATTTAAGATATAATTAAATGGTAAAGTTCTTGTCGTCTCGTCGCTTGCATTTTAAATATTAATTGAGACCTACTAATATTTGTTCCAGTATTTATCTTTTTAATATTAAGCTTATTTGTGTTTTAAATGATTTGTACAGTAAGTCAAATGCACATGGAGAAAAGTGGAAGGGGCAGAGTAAAATAGTTCGTTTCATTTACTTATTCAATTCTGAATCAAATTTCTTACGCATTTATTTATTAATTACTTCATTTGCATTCCTTTATTTAATAATTCCCTTGTTTATTTATTCGTTTACTTATTTTCTTATTCATTCGCTATTTTATTCACTTTGATTTTCATTTGATTTTTCGCATACATTCACTTATAAATACATATTATTTTATTCGTTTATTGCTTCATTTCCTTTTCATTTATTCATTCATTTTTATTTACTCATTTTTTTTGATCAAAAATAACTTTAATAATTGAATACAAAATATTTCATCGAAAAAATATCTTATTTTTCACTTTGTCCCTTGAAATGAGGAACTAACAATGTGTTTCATCTTTTTTTTCTTTTTGGAAGTACAAATTAACTGCCAAAAATGTAAAAAATATATTGTTTAATAAAAGCTTTATTTAAAAATATATTGTTATTTTTTATGTACCGTAATTTTCAGAACAAATCAAAGATTCGTTCATTTTGAAAAAATAAGTTATCTCAATTATTTCACTTGCCCCTCATTCCCCTACACTAACCCCCAAAATATGTGTAAGAGTCATTCTCAGAGAAACGGAAATTTTCATATCCCTGTAATAGTTTACGAATGTTTATGACTTATACATATTTTTAGGGGTTCAAACACTTTTCAGGATAGAGTTTAAAAAGATCATGAAAAAAGTTAAATTTCTATATCTAATTTTAAATGTCTTTAATGCAAGTCTAAAGTACCCAAATGTCATTTTTTCACTTGTCCTCAGTGTTATTAAAAAATAAGCAAATATTATTTCTTAGCAAACAAACAATGAGTTCACCTTTTTGTGATTTTTATTTCAAAATATTGAAGCATTTAAGTAAAAAAAAAAATAAAATAAATTTTGTATTAAAAATCAGCTTACCCAATTATTTTAAGGTTTGTCCCCAGCGGTTGCAACTCGTTAATTTTTCTGAACTTCATAAGCTCAAATGACTGTTCTTATAAGAATTACCCGTATGCAGCAATTTTCAATTGTTGGGCAATAATATGTTGTTTTT
The DNA here is from genome assembly GCF_026930045.1 of Uloborus diversus. Classification (NCBI taxonomy): domain Eukaryota; kingdom Metazoa; phylum Arthropoda; class Arachnida; order Araneae; family Uloboridae; genus Uloborus; species Uloborus diversus. The sequence continues at coordinate 13,126,070 of NC_072733.1, read as the reverse complement.
TCTTATTTTTTCTAAAGAAATACTATTTTGTGACAGTTCTACTACCTATATTTAGTAGTACACATACTTTTCTGTTTGTAGATTATTAAAACGTAGCTATAGGTTATTTGCAGGTTTTCAAAAGTGAAAAAAAAATTATTTCCATTCGGAAATTAATTCTCGTTGACATATTTTAAACATAGTTGTCTACAAATACGATAGTAAACATTCATATTGCTAGCAATTTTGACAATTTATTTTACTACAAAATAAGAGAACTGGTGTTTGTGCTACGTCAGATAAGTCGAAGGAGTAAAAAGCCGCAGAATAACCATAAAATATAATTTCTTGGGCTCAAATTGCCCACGGAACATTCCACCAATTATGGTAATCTATAAAGTGGATTTCATTCAATTTTCAAGAGCTGCGAAATTCGAGAAGTAGTAGAAAATGGAAGCCATAATTACAAGTGAAGAGATGGCACGTGTTCAACAACGGAAAGTGAGTAAATTAATCGATAGATTGGGAGACGTGGTGGATTAGATTTGCTTCTTACCTAAGGGAATGGTTTGTCTCTGCCTCTGTGCAAGATAATAGTTGTGTATATTATGAATAAGGAATAAATACAGTTCTTGCTCCCTAAAAAGTATCTTTAACATTTTAGATGAAATAAGAAGTTTTAATGTAAAACTCTTTCTACTACGGCGTTAAAATTAAAATAGTAAGTAGAACTGTTTTTACAATACTGATTTTTAATTCATGCTTAATTTGGGCAAAAAAAGACCAAGAGCAGTTTTTTTATAAATAAATAAATAGTAGTTGCGCGTGTGAAGATAAATAATGAAAGCAATTTGGTTTAATTGCAATGAAATTTATCTGAATCCCCAAAACCAACTTCACAAACCATATTTATTTTATAGTGTATATTTAAGGCCTTGTGACAGCGCTCCAGTCGAGTGAGAACCATAGAGTAAAAATAAAGAGTTAGCAAAAGGCTCTTCTTTCATCAAGGCTGTACGGATAGAACAACAATAGCTTGGCGAGTGGATCGGCCTTATTTTCAGCCAAGTGCAGAAGCTTAGTTAAATATGTAATTTAATTTCCCGATGGTAAGGTGAGAAATATGCGAAACATAGAACCTAACCACCACTTATTGAACCACTCCTTTCGTTTCATGTTGAGTCAAATTCCACCTTGAGGTTAAAAGAGCACTTCAGAGTTTATATTCAGTCTTTGGGAGGAGTTCAATTCAGATTTTAGAGTGGTTCGAGATGTCGTCCTTAGCAAATATTTTGCTAAAAACGACGGTCCAAAACAGACGGCCTTGAAAGGAACTACAGTTAGGAAAAACCTAGCCTGGAAACGTCATAATGCTATAAATAGGATCTGTGTAACCTTCACAAAGCTGCCAGGTTAAGTTTGCCCTAACTATAATTGAATAAGATTAAAACTTTTGTATTGCTTTGCATGCAAACTGTTTTAATACATACTTCAAATATTGATTCATTTCTGCTTCGTATGCATTTCGGTGATGACAGGACAATTTCTGGGCATTTTCCTACAGCTTGGCCCCCACGATCGCTGGACCTAAATCCGTGTGACTTCTGGTTGTGGGGCTTCCTGAAAGATCGGGTCTATGGTGAAAGCATACGGACGGTGCCTGAATTAAAGGACAGCATAAGGCGCCAGGTTCATGCTATTGATAGGGAAACCCTTAGTGCAACTATAGCTCACGCTATAACATGTTTTGAACACGTGATCCACGCAGATGTAATGCACATTGAACAAATTCTGTAAATAAAATCGATTTTTGTGACACAGTCTCCGTCTTATTTGATTCATGCGCCCTTTTCCACCCTGGCGGTAGATTTTTGAACTAACTTTTTTATTGCATAATCCTACTCCCCATAGTCTATATAATCTATATTCCAAGTTTCATCGAAATCCGATGTGTAGAACGGTCACTAGAGGGGTCTAAACAGGGTAACTTTAATTATAACCACCCTGTATTTTTATTACGCTTTATTTTCAGTTACCAATGACAAAGAGCTCTGAAGCAATAACTGTCCAATTATTAGCAGTAAGTTACTTAATAAACGTGAATTACAAGTCACATTCACACTGTAAAAACGATTCAGAAACGTTTCTTGAAAATAATGGGCAACTGATGTGCTCAATTTCTTCCAGCAATATATCTTACAAAAATCAGGAACGTTTTCCGCTAAAATTCAGTAACCTTACTGAAATTATCCTAGAAGCTTCCTAAAATATTGAGAACTCTCCCCGTTTAAAACCAGTCGTATCTCTGGAATCTTAGAATAAACTTAGGTGGGTTTACTATAACAGTTTGGCACCTTACTGCGTTTCGACGAAAGCCCCAAAATCAGTTTTGCAAACATGGCCAAAGCTAAGACAGAATTGCAAGTAAGTATCAATAATTTTCCTCACCTGCACTTCTTGCAAAGCTACGGTTACCACGTAGGGCGCAATCATAGACTGATTTGCGCCCTTTGATCGCCTAATCAGTCTGGACGGACCGCAATCGAACTGAAGAGGATACACTTTATAAATACGCTCAGATTATCTTTAAACTGGGAGCTAAAAATATTTTTTACAATAGTGAGAAGTCTGCAGTCATGCGACTTGTAGCAATTCAGGAATTTTTTTTGACAAGTATACTTGATTTTTCCGGAAAGTGGATAAAAACCATAGAAATCCCGAAACGTTACACGGAAATACTCAGTAACGTTTCAGATTTTTTTTTTACAGTGCATGGTTTGGTACTCGTTTCGCACGACTATCTCATGTCGAATGCTTTCTAGCAATGAGTCATTTTCTGCAAATAAATATCATTTTCTTCTTCACGTTCCTTATTCAGTTTTTTATTCTGAATGCTTTAAATTATTTATAAAAATCTAAATTTTACAATTTTCAGCTTGTTTAACTTTAGTAATAAACATTATAATAAAAAAGCTTTAAAGTTGTTGCTATTGCTGTTAAAATTTCTACGTAAAGAATTGAATTAAAACTCGTATTTAAAGTCCAATTGTATCTATTTCACATTCCAAATTCTCCATATTCCATTATTCCTCAGGCGGAATCAGTTTCGCATTAGCAACTTCATTTCTTCGTATCATAGCCATTAAATGGACCATTTTGAAAGGATAGATATTCTTCATGTACAGATAGTTCGTGTTTCACCAAACTACGCCTGATTGTACTTCATCCGCGGGACATTTTCCAAGGAGGCAATTTGTAGAGTTACGTTAATGTTTGAAGAATTTAAGTGCAGTTAACATTATATTTAACTAAATAATGCAATGCATTTTCCGTTTTAGTTGAGCTAATAAGAAACACTAATTTGTAATTCCAAAACATATTTCTTCTTTTTTTTTTCTTTTTTTAAATCATCTTTATGGTTATTAGGAAAAACAGTATGACTTGTGGATTAACAAATTAATTCTTTTTTTGTGCTTAGAATGAAAGATGAATTTAAGTTGGTTTACTTCAGAAATAAAATAATTTACAAAACCTTTTTAATCATTAAAAAAAATCAACTTTAATGCAGAAGTGTATAAACTACAAGCGCAAAGTCGTCCATAAGACTGAAAAGTAAAATCAACAAAAATAAATTGAAATTCTGCATTCCATCCAAAGACAAGCGTATCAGCCCGTATATTCTTTAACCAATTAAATGTCGATTTGTTTTATCTTTCTTCTTTGTACGATGCCTAAATTGATTGATTTAAGTTATTTTGGTGGCTCATAATTTGCGGAGCACGGATGTCGTTTCAGCGTTGGTAAGTAACAGGTTAACAGCGACCGCAAACTATCAACCACGAAAACTTTTAACATATAATGTCCGGTCTCCTCAACAGCACCAAGTTAATAGGTCTGTATCTTTTGCCGTGTACGAATTTGGTAACTGCAGTTGTCGTTTCTCAAATAAGTGAATAAACTATGGGTGGCTCTATATGAATAATTGCATGAAACATGTTATGTCTGCCACAGTAACATTTTTATGCTGTTGAAATAATGCTTTTCCAAACAGTTACGAAGTAGCTATGCTCAAAATACATTTGAAGCAGAGAGAAGCAAAGGGATGCAAGTGGGCATTTTCAAGTTTTGAGTAAAACGCGTATAAAGATTACGTCCTAGGTAGGCTTTTATTGATTGTTTTCTAAATCACGCTGTACAACAGCATTTACCAGAGCTACTAGTACTATTTCTTGCCCCAAGACAGAGTAGGGGTTCACCTACCATCATTTGTACTGGTTATCTCCAAATTTTTAATTTTGTCACTTGCATCCCTTTGCGTCTCACTACTTCATTTGTTCATGCTGATTCTATAGATAGACGACATTATAGAAAAGCGGTGCCGTTTTCTCTCTTTGTAGTTAAACTTCCCAAAGGATGGTTTTTGGAAACTAGAGCTTCCAGGACCACATTTTTTGCGGGATGACTTCATGGTGTCGACAGGTTTTGCGTGACACACTCAGTTTTCGAATATACGACCCCAAGTAGCACATGTAACCGACTGCGCTATTGAAATTGGGAGGGTTTCAATAGCGCATTGTTTAGAGGATTGTTTCTGTTTTTGTTTTCGGGGGGGGGGGGCACACCCTTGGGGTGCGTCTTCAAAAAAATTGCGGGACTTCACCTTTGTTCTTGGGGGGATGGCACCCTTGGTTCAAACGTTGCATAAAAGTTTTAAAATGTTTGTCACAACGTTTAAAAACACTTTAAGCGTTTATTTAACGAATTGTGCTACCTGAGACAGGCTCTAAAGCTGAATACTTTGTTCATGAACCCAGGTCTCATCCGACCGTATTGACGCAGTCCAAATGATGGCTGTATTTACATGTTTTGCCGTTTATGTAAAAAACCAACTGTGTGCGAGCAAAAAAAAAAAAAAGAAGTAATTTGTTGCTATAAGTAAAGCTCATTAATATTCTTTCACTCTTTGTGTGAATCGTTTCACGTTCAACAAAAATACACGCACTGAATGTATTTTTAGTTCAATTTTGATGACTTCGATGTGTAGAGTATTTTATGTTTAGAGTGTTAGAATTATTAGTCTAGAGTTCAAATTTAATTGAGGAAACATTCTTTTGTCTTTTTATATATTGCTAACTAATCATATTGATGATATGTGTCATAACATGTTTTGGTTCACCGTTTCTGAGAAAATTCTGACCCGAGCTTATTTTCTAATTCTATCCTCAGTGTTTTTTTTAATGTAAATATTATAACTCTTAAATAAAGTTGTATTTATCCATTATTTTAACTTTAAAATATAAATATTGTTGTTTGTTTAAAAATCAAAGTATTGGACAAAACCGTTTTTATAACATTCAAGCAATATATATCAGTTTCCAGCTGCGCCACCTACAGTTAAAGTTACATTAAAGCTTAAATAGATCCCCTTTTTTTAAGAAGAATAAATTAAATAACTATATTGTTTTCCTTGTGAAGCTAGTTTTCGTGTCTTGGTTATTTATGTTTGTTTTGTGTGTTATTATTGAAATTAAAAACAAAAAAACTTGTATTTTCCCCAAGTATAATTCACACAACTTTTGCCCAGTTGCAAAAATTCAATATTACAAAAGTAACATTTTCAAATGCAGAAATTAGGAAAAGTTGAATTCCTCACAAAAGTTGGATAGACTCTAAAGATTTAGACCTCAACGACTTAAAAAATCGTTGGTAAATTGTGGCATCTGATCTTGTGCGTTGGATGAGTCTTGTCGCAACTGTCATGGCCTGTCGTAGTCTGTAGTGCAAATTAAGATAGTAAAAATCACGGCACAGACTTTGGATCATAATAATGATCCTTTTATGTTTCTTATGTGGCAGTGCGTATAAATATCATATACATTAAACATTATAGTGCATAAATTTAGTAAATATCGTGTGAAATGATTGATTTTGTGTTCATTTGGTAAGGAAAAAAATTCGTAATATGACGGTTTTGAGGAAACCATACTGAATGAGGAAGAGTCTAACTAGTCTTCCACTGCAGCAAACAATAGAAAATATGGCTGCGAAGAGCAAATAACTCGTTTCTACTATTTACGGCTGTTGATGGACAAATTCTGGTGTCCACATCCATTTGGCACGCCATATCAACACATGACGTGAGTACCGATAAACACGTCCAACGTTAGCCTATAAAAGGCAGGACCCAAGACTGTTATAATCAATATGAGGACACATCCTGTTATTCTGCAATGTAAAAAAATTCCGAAACGTTACTGGTTATCTCCGTGGAACGTTTCGGGATTTCAGAGGTTTTCACCTATTTCCCTGCAAAATCAAGTATCTTCGCAAAAAAGTTTCCTGAATTGCTAAAAGATGCACGAATGCAGACATTTCACTGGTGTGAAAAATATTTTTTGCTACCAGTTTAAAGAATGAATGAGCATGTTTATAAGGTGTATCGGCTTCAATTTGATCTAGGCCCGTCCAGATTGACTTAAGGCTCCTATATAAGGGCAGCTGACTTATCCGACATTTTGGTTCCAAAATTATCGGGCGAAAAAAATAAACATTTGTACAAAAGCCTCATTGCAGAAAACTGGTGTCCAAACTTTAGGTGTGTTGCCCGATTGATGTTTGATTATTTTATTCTGTGGATGAATACAATTTAATTAATACAAATTAAAAACAAATAAGGTATGAAAATGAGGTTTATTACCGTAAACATTTCCCGATACATTTTAGCTGAATTTGTAAACGAAGTTATCTTTCAAAATTTACCTAAAGTGACATTTTACTCAACTTATCATCAATTATTTTACGACTTAGCAACCAGCGAATATTATGACGTATTTATAAATACTAGAAACGAGGTTGGATCCAATTCTGTCTTGGAACCAAAATGTCGGATAAGTCAGCCTGTCTTTTTCAAGGGGCTCTAGATTGACTGAACTCCCAATGGGAGCAAATGAGTGACTGGATAGCTGCAGCCTTGCGAGGCAGGAATTGCCGGCAAGAAATATGCTTGTTTCTTGCTTGCAAATTTCGCGTAGCTTTGACCGTGGTTGCTCTAATGCTTTTGGGGCTTTCTTGGGAAATTAGGAAGGCTCTAATAACATACATAAAACTTGTTTCATTTTTCTAGAAGGTTCACGTCTAGTTTTAACAGGGTAGATTTCACAATATTTTAGAAAGGTTACTGACTTTTATCGGAAAACGTTCCTGGTTTTTGTAAGAAATGTTACTGGTTGAAGTTGGGCACATCAGCTGCCTATTATTTTCCAGGAACTTTTATGAATCTTTTTTACAATGTATATGTCAAATGTTCAAACACTAAAATATGCACAACTCCAATATCTTATTCCTATGTAATGAAGCTCAAAACTAGTGCAGCTAATCATAATTTCATGAACTGCTGTAGTGTCGTCTCAGTATAATGGTTTATCTTGTACATTCTTTTGCAAAACGAACTAATGACAAAATAATCACAACATAGTCTTTTACCACACTTGATAAACCTTACTGGGAAAAATATCAACCTTGTTTGAAAATATATCTTAATCTGGCAATTTTTCTGTAACAAAAAAGAAATAGTATAAGTTATTTAAAACTTTCTTCTTTTCCCACGAAGTTTATTCGCCTAACTGCTTCAATCGTTCCTACTAAACACCATCAATATGATACATCCAACGTATATCAATTCTGATATGTGACGACTAAAAAATTCGGCTCTTTTTTAAAAGTTACTTCCAAATGTTCGCGAAGAATAAAAAAACATGTTAGCAGTTGAAATTAGAGTAGCAAAATGAGGAATTATCTAACTGTATCTATTTCACATTCAAGTCGCCCCGATATCCCATTACTTTGCGGGCAAAGTATGTACGATATCAATGATCTCATTCCTTTCCTTCATGACCGGTAAATGGACCGTTTCGTAACGTTAGATTTACTTCGGGAAGCGAAGAACCATTGTTGAGTATTCTATGCTTCATTAAATGTATTTCAAACAATTTTCGCTCCAAGAATCATCAATGAAATAGAAGCTAATGTTGGACTAAAACTGTGCTCTGGAGCACGAATGGAATTTGACGTTTCAGTTTCATAAAGATTACGATTGGTTATTCCTTTGAATTTTAGTAATAGCTGGTTAGTTGTAGTTAATGACAAAGTTGTTAACTAAGTGGTTAGCTTGAGAACGGGGAATTGGGCTCTCACGGGTGAGCAGTGCATGGATAATTACTGTCTTTCCAGAGCAAGAGACCATGATCGAACTGAATAAGCTAGTGTTCTTTATCATTTTGATAATGCAGTTGCAAATTTGTTTATATTATGATTAAGACTAAATGCGAAGACTTGAATCACAAATGCTAATCAAGGTACCTACTGCAAAACTTGTTTAAACTTCTTGACAACACACAAATTTATCTCTTAAATTAAATGATTTTGTGTATTAGTTAGATTCTTTTGAATTGTTACAGTAAAGTCAAGACATTTAGATGATCTCGAAAAACTGAATTTATATAGATGTTTTTCTCAGAAAACAGCAACTCTCAAAGCGTAATGGATTTTATCCCACCATATTACATAAAATACATTTCTGAAATTATTCTTTCACATTGTAATTTCATTTTCACGTAGTCATATCGCGCTTTCCTATTTATTGAAAATCATCAGAGACCTTAGTTAAAATATGTACTTTTAGTTTACATTTTTTGTTACTACATTCTTACATGTTTCGTTAGTTATGCAAGTAACTTGCCAAAGATTTACTATGAGCATAATCCGTCCTATAAATTAGTTTTTAAATCAAAACACTACTAGTTAAAAAAACATTTTCGTTTTGAACGAAATTGTCGGAATCGTTCTCACTTTGTAGCTTTCCTGGTTTTCACTTAATCAAGGGGCAGGGTGATGCAGTTCATAAAAAATTCTAAGAAGACACCTCCCATTAGGAACAAAGGCAGAATCTCAGTTTCACTCAACTAGATTCTCTTTAAATCCGTGTCCCTTTGATTAGAGAAGACCAAGTGAGAGGATAAATAAAATAATAATAATAAAGCTCAAAAAAAAAAGAAAAAAGAAAAAAAGAAAGAAAAAACAAATATGCGAAAACTATCTACATCAATAAAATCTATCAATCAAAATGACAATTACCGTACATAATGTTTACAACATTTCTATTCTACATCCACTGAATATTAGAACATAGTGTCGGAACAATTTCATACGAACTTACAACTCCTGCGCTGTAATAGTCATCGTGAATGGAAACAGTATACGTATTCGTATTTTGTAAGAAGGTACTTTTTCTTTGTTATTTTGGAATCCTTTCACTTTCTTTAGAGTTAACACTATACCAACGTGAAGGGGATTATTTAGGACGTTTTAAAAACTATATATGAGGCAGTGAAAAGCAAAGGGATGTAAGTGGCAAAATAAAAAATTTGGAGAAAACCAGTACAAATGGGCTGTGGACCCCTCCTCTGTCTTGGGGCAAGAGATAGTACTAGTAGTCGTAGTAGGTGCTGTTATGAAGCATGATTTAGAAACAAAATCAATGAAAGCCTAGCAAGGACATATCTTTAAAGTCGTTTTGCTAAAAACTTGAAAATGTCTACTTACATCCCTTTGCTTCTCACTGCCTCATATGTAATTATTCTTTTACAACTGATCCTATCTCGTTGTGATGAAATATGTCATACTGTTTTTAAAAAGACATAAATCACATTTTTTGCTATACTTTTATATTACTGTTTTTTAAAAGAAATATTTTTTGTTTACTGTGAAAGTGTCTTCTTTATCCCATTTTCCTTTTGGATAAACCTCTTAAAAGATCATATCTTGTTCCTCCCCGAGTTATCGCTATTACTTCTATAAAGCATTGATCTAAAGTGAAAAGGAAAACATAAAAGAAAGACAAAAGAAAAAAATAGAAGACGTGCCTGGGACATTTTTTTAAAAGTTTATTAGATGGGAAACATTTTTATTTTATTTATTTTTTTTTTCAATTATTTTTGGAAATTATCGTTCAGATCAGGTGTTTATTATTTTTTTAACAGCCTATTCGTTTACTCTTTTACAAACAGAGACTTAGGGGACACGTACATTTTCTATGCATAGCCCTACTGTAAGTCAATGGCTAAACGTCATACTTTTAAATGAATAGGTATTGACCGCATAAAAGTGAACGATAAAATTCGTCGTTAGAATTTTCTTCTGAATACAATAGTAAGATAAATGTTGAAGTGCACGTTTAATTTGTATCTACCAGCTGTTTTATAAGTTTCAACATATTCCAGATGAAGTAAAATAACAAAGCTAAACACCAGACTCAAATAATAAGTTTCGTGAATTTGAAATACTTAAAATATTTATTTACATCAAAGTACGATATTACATAGTCATCAATTGATAGCTATGAAATTTTATAATATTTTAGGATAAAATATATGGCTCTCTTTCAATATTGAAGTGATAACTTCTTAAGGGAGGATAAACCAATTTGTGACATAACGCGCATAATGGGGTAAATTTAATTATAATATAGAATGCGAGAAACGCAGGATATGCGAAGCCAATGTGGCTCGACTTGAAGGCGCCGGCATCGCGAACCGCATCGCGACCCAGTGGGCTTAGGTTCGAGTCAGCCAAGAGGCAAATCTCCAAGGGCGTTTTTCGGAGGAAATCCTAAACATTGCTAAAAATGATTTGTAAAAAAACAATATATATATATATACATATCATTGTCATGTTTTTCTTATAAATTAACCAATAATCATTATATATTATTTCTGAAGCATGTTTTTTTGTTCCTACGCGAGATCTTCCTTATTACTTGATCGATTTATTTGATTTACCCCTCATTTTAAAGCTTATCGTGCAGGCTAATGAAGAAAAATACACCCACGTTCTAAGATTTTTTTTTTGTAACAAAAATCTGTTTTAAAGCACCGAACTGAGGTTTTTGGTTAATTTTATAAGTTTAACTTGCGCTGAAATTGCCACAGCTAATTGGCCAGAGCTGATTGGCTCGATAGGCAGAGCATTCGACTGGTAACCAGCAGAATGAGTGTTCGGGCTCAGGCCGAACTATATGCATAAAAAAACACAGACTAATTGCGCATTACATAAGCATTTAATATACAATAAATAACACAAGTCAAGCTATAAAAAAAAATGAGATTGGAATGCTCCTTTCTGTTACGAAAACTTGGTGCAATCTGCAGCTAAATTGTAAGGATCTTTTTTCTCTTCTGTTTTTGAAACTTAGGGCTCCGATCAGAAAACTAATGCATAATATAAGCGAAAATATAAGTATCAGGTTTAAGATTTCAGACTGCAATAGAATAATTTTTGCTCGGAAAAAAAATCGTATACTGAAATGTAGATTCTTCTGATGACAGTTTTTGACGATTTGTACAAATAAAATAATTACTACCCCAAATTGAAATTACGCTTTTCATTTAGTTAACCTATGAATATTTATTAGAATACGAAGCGAAGCATTAAAATTACAAACAACTCGATGGGTAAAATATTATTTTTTGTTTCTCGTTCGGAAAAAACAAATAGCCAGTCACATTTTTAATACGTTCGAAAAGCTACGTTTAAAAAACGAACTTAGTTCAACTGATTTTGTATTTAACCGCGCGGTTAAATGTTAAATTTGTGCTGCCTTTTAAGCCATAACAGTTCAAGCAGCCTGCGATAACAAATTGTATAAATTTTCAAAAATAAAAACACTTCTTTTCAATATCTTATCTTAGATATTATTTCTGTGGATAATTTTTTATGTCGGTATGCGAGATCTTTCTTCTTTCTTGAAGAAATTTCCCCCTCATACTACAGCCTACCGGGCCAGCTAATGACGAAAAATAGACCTACGGTCTAAAAGTAAATTTTTCGGAAACGCCTCTTGCTGCTTCAAAACCTTAATCAAAGGGTGTTCTTTCTTTTTTTTTTTTTAAAGTTTGAACTCCGTTCAGATAACTGAGCATAATCTATCTATACTAATAATATAAAGCAGCAGTGTTTTGTTGTTTGACCATGTTTGAACGCGCTAATCTCGGGAACTACTGGTTCGAATTGAAAAATTATTTTTGTGTTGAATAGTTCATTCATTGAGGAAGGCTATCTATTTAATAATATAAAGCAGTAGAGTTTGTTTGCTTGAACGCGCTAATCTCGGGAACTACTGGTTCGAATTGAAATATTTCTTTTCTGTTGAACAGTCCATTCAATGAGGAAGGCTATAGGCTATAATATAACATCACGCTACGACTAATTGGTGTGGAGCAGCAATAAAAATGTTATGAAAACGGGAAAATTTACATCATAATATAAAATGTTTGGAACGCAGAATATGAGTAGCCATGGTGGCTTGACCTGAAAATGTGGGCTTTTCGATCCAGTAGACATAGGTTCGAGTCAGCCATGAGGCAAATATCGAGAGTACTTTTCAATGAAAATCCTAAACGATGCAAAAAAATGGTTCGAAAAAAAATATATTTTATATCCGTATCATTGTCTTATTTTTCTTAATAATTAACTAATAATATAAAACTGAAGAGTGTTTGTTTGAACGCGCTAATCTCAGGAACTACTGGTTCGAATTGAAAAATTCTTTTTGTGTTGAATAGTACATTTATTGAGAAAGGCTATAGGCTATTTTTTGAGTGATAACTTCTTATGGAAGGGTAAACCGATTTGTGACATAAAGGTGCAACTCTCGTCTGGCATTCCTTTCGTTAGCGCATGCGACAGAAGCGCGCATGGTCGGGTAAATTTTGTTTCTTTACTCTTTGGGTCAGCTTTAAGCGTTAAGTGATAGTAGAAAATAACAGAAGATGGATGACCTTCGCAACATAACGCTATCTTCTAACGAAAGATGAGTTTAATAATACAATATAATACCAAAAACATTGTAAGCAATATATATTCAAAACAGCATTTAATCTTTAAATTTATTTTCAAAACAAAAAAATTTTTGCAATTAGTTATACTAAAAATATATCGCTTCATTTTGGGTTTTGAACTGTGATATGGTGTACATATTTTAAACTAACTTCATCGCCGCAGACTCCGCAACGCGCTTCCGCTTTTAAACGTATTGTGCAACTAAAACGTCAAAATATAAGTGCAGGAGGCGTAGCAGTTTATTAGAATGATCTTGATTGCATAAATATTGTCACTCCAAATATAGAATTACATGTTAATAATGCTACAGGCTTTAATACGTTCACACAAAAAGATATTGGTGAAATGTGTTGTAATGTCTCAATGAAGCAAAGAAACTATATATATACTAGCTGACCCAGCCACGCGTTGCTGTGGCAAAGAAGTTGGATTAAAATAAACTTGAACTCATTATTTTGATAGAATCAAATAAATATTTTTAATAGAGCTTAAAATAGTATAGCCGATTTTATGACATATGAGATTGATAATGGGCGTTATTCAATTTAAAAACGATTCCTAAATGTTCCTGGAAAATTATGGGCAGCTGATGTGGCCAATTTCTGCCAGTATCATGTCAAGCCAAAACCCGGAAAGTTTTCCGATAAAAGTTAATAACCTTCCTGAAATCATCTTGGAAGCCTCTTGAAAAATTCAAATATCTTCCCGTTTGAAGTTAGTCGTGTTTCTGGAACTTTAGTGTAAACTTAGGAAGGGATACAAAAAAAAAGCTTAGCACCTTTCTGATTTATTAAGGAACTTCTATAAGGAGTAATGCAAACATAGCCAAAGCTTAGCCAGAACTGCAAGCAATTATCGAAAATTTTTACTCAGTAACGTTTCGGATTTTTTTTTTTTTTTTACCGTGCAGGCTGAAGAAAGTACTTATTGAATTCAATAAGTACTAACTAAATTTTCTATAGAAAAAGCACTATACTTACGCTTAGTAAATTTTGTAAGTATAACTTCCGCAAAAAAAAATAACTTGAAAGTGATAGTAAATATCGAAACTGATTGTAAAATAACCGAATGTAGAAACTAAGCGTAAACCACCATACACTTTTAGATTCTACACTACAGTTTATTCACATTAGCTTTCTCTATAGTTTGTAATCAATAACTTCTTTACAAAATACACTAACTAAATTAAAAATGTATAAAAATTAAATTTTTTCAATGAGGTAGATAACATTGACTTCGAACTATTGTTTCGATTATTTGAAAACTGAAAACTGTCTAAGCACTAAGTTGTGCACAATGTTCTTGATCAACCAGTCTTTTGCTAATACGAAAAGTATGATAACTTTCCACGTGTGAGTAGGCAATATTTCGTTGCCCATAAGAGAAATATTTATGTTTCAAGAACAAACCGAAAGAAGACATTTTTTGTTCTTTAAATCTATTTATGGTCTTTGCAAAAGCTAAACGAATCAAAAATTGAAGCCTTTCAAATGTGTTTGAAAATTATGACGCTAATAATGGATTACGTGGCAACACAAACATTTCTCCTTTAAACTTTTCTGACAAATACTGTTGACTTTTAATGCAGAAACGAGTACCGTTGCGTAATTTAGGTGGGTTTAAATCGCGAAAAAGAATAAATTGTTGAGCCAATTTTCAACCGGAAATCGTGTAGACGCATTCCTGGTGTATCCAGGGAATTTAAAAATTCATTTGGAGTGTTTACTGCTTTGTTTTCATCGACAACTTGTTCAGCATCAATGGAGAACTTTTTTTTAAAGCCGTCAGTAATGGCTCATTATTCGCAATAATTGTAGCTAAGACAGAGTCATTGCTCTGTTGTTATACGTTGCAAATCAGTGTTAACTAAGTCGGTGGCCCAACTATCAAGTGACGGCATATCATAATGACTAAGTGGCAAATTTGAAATTGAAACGCAAAAACCTTCAGTTAAAACTAAAGCTTCATATTCATCTCTGGTGTAAAATCTGGATTTGGACATTTGTGTGTTTGTTAAACTTTATGAAATACGTCTTCAAACGTGAAAGTAATATAGTTTCTCCTTAAAAAAAAATGATTGTGTTGGATAGTATGTCGTCAAAATTGTTTTAAACAGTTGACGAATACTGTTTCTCCTTATGTCAAACCTGCATTAGAAAGTGTCAACTCCCAATGACTTTGTGCTACCAATAAATACAACTTGCGACATGCATCAGGATATGTATTTGACAGTCAATAATTGACGATTCACAAATATTCCTGTCTGTTCGGGAATGTTTACCGAAAACAAAACTGCTACAAAACCAGCGCGATTACAGAGGCAATTATGATTTTTAAAAAATTAAATTTATCTGGAAATAGACTCTCAATTAGTTCACTTTTCGTCTCAACGGCAGTGCAGAAATTGTCTGGTTATTTGTTGTACTGTATATTTTGATACAGTTCAATTTCACCGTCTCCAATACTCAGCAATTGCTTAGAAAATACTTGTGCGATTAGATTATTTTGCGTTATATACTCGCATGTTCATGGCAAATCGCATTATCTCGTCATTACGCTATAAAAAACGTTTTTTTTTAAACATGCGTTGATTTCATCGGAATAACTGGTAATGTCTGCCGGAAGTACCCAGACAGTATTCAGACAATTTCGCCTAAAAGTTTATCGTTGCCATTCAAATCTTGCATAATCCTATGATGTGCTTCGAATGAATGCTTTTACTCATGAGACATAGTACACTCATCCCAAATTATAATTTCACTCTCTTGCAACACTACAGCCATACCACGTCTTTTTTTTTCTTTATTGTACACATTGTGTTTTGTTTGTTATGAATATCTAATAGGCAACTTTAAAGCTGAATGTGCTGTTCGTGTACCATCTAAAAAAAGTAGCAGCAATGCCTGACGATGCAATTGTCACTGCAATTTTCTGTTGCGAATGTATCTTTGCAAGAATTAATGATATTAAAAATTTCCTGGGGAACAAAATAAAGAAAATAATTGTTTTCCGCTTAAATTCATTAACTTTCCTGAAATAAACCGGGAATATTTTTGAAGAATTCAGTAGTCTTCTTGGTTAAAATGGCAGTTATGATTCTGGCACCTGCAGAGAAGCCTAACGCAGGATTAATATAATAGCCAGGAACCTTCCTGCTTTTCTAAGAAAGCTCTCAAAGCATTAATACACGCATTGCCAACGCGAAGACAGACTCTCAAGCAAGTAGCTCGAATGTAGTTCCTCTGCAACTCTTGCAAAGCTTCGTGATCCACATAACTTTTCGCACTCATTGGGTGTTGAGTCAATCTGGACAAACCGCAAACACTCCGAAACCGATACACCTATTAAATACGTTTAGTTAATCTTGATACTGGTGGAGAAAAATACTTTTCACAACGGTGTGAAATCTGCAATTTGTAGCAATTCAAAGAAACGTTTTGAAAAATATAGTTGATTTTCTCAGGAAGTAAATAATAACCTATAATATCCCGAAACGTTACATGGAATTTCTAAGCAACATCTCTGAGCTTTTTTTATCATGGTGTTTTTAGCAGTAAGTCATACGATGTTTGAGTTTTACGATTAATTAACTTACACCGCCATCTATTAAGAATTTTTAGAACTAAACAATTAATTCACACTATTATTGCATAATTAATATGAAATTTGCAGTAAAAAATTATAAAAACTATCCTATCTTTTAAGTTGGACCAAATGACACTTTGATATGAAATTTGAGAAAAATCGGTTGAGTAGTTTCGGAGTTTACCCCGAACAAACATCGTGACACGAGATTTATATATATATATATATATATATATATATATATATATATATATATATATATATATATATATATATATATATATATATATATATATATATATTTTTTTTTTTTTTTTTTTTTTTTTTTTTTTTTTTTTTTTTTGATGCTTAAAAAAAGTGCAGTTGAAAAAAAGCACACTAATCTAAATAGGACATTTAAAATATTTTTTGAAACAAATTTATTTCATTTATTTTGTTCAATGGAAATAAACCTTTGAATGCAGAATGTACAAAGAAAAAAAATTTCCATGTGCATTTCGGGGACTGTTCATAGTTGAGCGAAAATAATTTTTAATCGAAATGTGAATCTGAAGAAGTATCTAGCTGTGTAAACGATACAAATACCATATTTTTTCTCTGGAATTCCATTAGAAATGTCAATGAAGACATGAATAAAAGCTTTAGAAGTACTCTCTATCAGAAACAATGCTATAAATTACAAATGCAAAGACAAACTACATTAAAATCTCGCCTGAAGCATTAAAAAAGTCGATGTCTGGTTTCAGATACGTCTCATTCCCAGAAGTAAAGTGTGTTTTTTTTTCTATTTTTTCTCCGGCTTAGTCCCTGAGAAATTTCCATTAATTGCACTTTTTTTTATTTAGCGCAATTTTCTCAGTCTAAAAAAAGAGAAAAATGGCAAAGTATAGCGCACAAGCATTATCATTTTGGTTTCTATTCTTCTTTATTTTTTATAAGTGCACTGCACGAATTTCTCAACTAATCTTATCGCTAAGAAAACATAGTAAATTTGCTAAATAAACAATTTGTATTTATGAATTATTTCCCGTAAAACTTCATTGTCAATAAAAAATTAATTGGTTGAGCGAAATATTTTCAAATCTACTTTAGTTTGTTATGCCTTGTCATAACTTGTCAAATAAACATTGTTTAAGCATATAATTATTGTTTAATGAAGTCTTATCTTAGTATTCTTTCACCTTTGAATGGTAAGTTTATCTGTTAGAAGTAGTAGAGAGCATATTATGCCCGTAAAATAAGTAAACGTACAAATGAGGTACCAATGTGTTATTACTAGAAAATACTCATCAGGATCAAATTTAAAACATTAAAGCAAATTGTTTACATGGATTTTTTTCCGAAGCATAAACTACAAAATATATCTGTAATCTTCGCAAAACACACAGCTTCCACTACAGATTTATTTCCCACTTTATTACTCATTACATTTTAACTAGCATTTCAATACATAGGTATTACAATTTGATACTGGGAAAAGTAAAATCATAACAGGAAAAAAATAATGTGCGTCACTGGACGCTCGACAGAAGTGATAACTTTCATAGGATTAAATTATTATCATCATTTAATCCTATGAAAGTAACAATTGGCGTATGGTAGCTATAGTAAGCAACGAAATTTTTGCATTGTATGTTATCTAAAGATCTTGCAAAGACAGCATCAAGTACAGTTCCGTGACTCGTAGGGGCTTCTTCTGGCTTATTAATAATTTGAAATTGTAATTTGGATTGTAGAAAAGATAGTAAATTTTTAGATCGATCAGAAGTAAAATTAACATTAACTTCTCTGGTTAAAATGAAAAAGGAATTGTATAATAACCTTTATTTACTATATATATATATATATATATATATATATATATATATATATATATATATATATATATATATATATATATATATATATATATATATATATATATATATATATATATATATATATATATATATACTAGCTGACCCAGCCACGCGTTGCTGTGGCAAAAAAGTTGGATTAAAATAAA
Source organism: Uloborus diversus (assembly GCF_026930045.1). Taxonomy (NCBI): domain Eukaryota; kingdom Metazoa; phylum Arthropoda; class Arachnida; order Araneae; family Uloboridae; genus Uloborus; species Uloborus diversus. The sequence continues at coordinate 13,107,607 of NC_072733.1, read as the reverse complement.
CTTTTACTCATTATTTTGATAGAATCAAATAAATATTTTTGATAGAACTTAAAATAGTATAGCCGATTTTAAAATATGTGAGATTGATAATGGGCGTGATTCAATGTAAAAACGATTCATAAATGTTCCAGGAAAATTATGGGCAGCTGATGTGGCCAATTTCTTCCAGTAACATGTCATGCCAAAACCCGGAAAGTTTTCCGATAAAAGTTAATAATCTTCCTGAAATTATCTCGGAAGCCTCTTGAAAAATTCGAAAAATCTTCCCGTTTGAAGCTAGTCGTGTTTCTGGAACTTTAGTGTAAACTTAGGAAGGGATAAAAAAAAAAGCTTAGCACCTTACTGATTTATTAAGGAACTTCAATAAGCAGATATACAAACATAGCCAAAGCTTAGCCAGAACTGCAAGCAAGTATCGAAAATGTTTAATCAGTAACGTTTCGGATTTTTTTTTTTTTTTTACAGTGCAGGCTGAAGAAAGTACTTATTGAATTCAGTAAGTACTAACTAAATTTTCTATGGAAAAAGCACTATACTTACGCTTAGTAAATTTTGTAAGCATGATTTTGGCCAAAAAAAAAAGCAAAAATACCTTGAAAGTGATATTAAATATCGAAACTGATTGTAGAATAACGTAATGTAGAAGCTAAGCGTAAACCAACATACACTTTTAGATTCTACACTGCATTTTATTCACCTCTGCTTTCTCTATAGTTTGTAATAAATAACTTTTTTACAAAATACACTAACTAAATTAAAAGCATATAAAAATTAAATTTTTTCAATGAAGTAGATAACATTGACTTCGAACTATTGTTTCTATTGTGTGAAAACTGAAAACTGTCTAAGCACTAAGTTGTGCACAATGTTCTTGCTTAACCAGTCTTTTGCTAATACGAAAAATATGATAACTTTCCACTTGTGAGTAGGCGATATATGGTTGCCCATGAGAAAAATATTTATGTTTTAAGTCCAAACCGAAGGAAGACATCGTTTGTTCTTGAGATCTATTTATGGTCTTTGCAAAAGCTAAACGAATCAAAAATTGAAGCCTTTCAAATGTGTTTGGAAATTATGACGCTATTAATGGATTACGTGGCAGCACAAACATTTCTTCTTTAAACTTCCCGGCAAGATTGTTGACTTTTGATGAAGAAACGTGTACCGTTGCGTAATTTAGGTGGGTTTAAATCGCGAAAAAAAAAAAAAAAATTGTTGAGCCAATTTTCAACCGGAAATCGTGTACTCGCATTCCTGGTGTATCCAGGGAATATAAAAATTCAGTTGGAATGTTTACTGCTTTGTTTTCATCGACAACTGTATAGGCTTGTTCAGCATCAATGGGGAGCTTTTTTTTCCAGCCGTCAGTAATGGTTCATTATTCGCAGTAATTGTACCTAAGACAGCGTCATTGCTCTGTTTTATACGTTGCAAACCAGTGTTAACTAAGTCGGTGGCCCAACTATCAAGTGACGGCATATCATAATAACTAAGTGGCAAATTTGAAATTGAAACGCAAAATCCTTCAGCTAAAACTAAAGCTTCATATTCATCTCTGGTGTAAAATCTGGATTTGGACATCTGTGTGTTTGTTAAACTTTATGAAATACGTCTTCAAACGTGAAAGTTATATAGTTTCTCTTAAAAAATTATGATTGTTTTGGATAGTATGTCGTCAAAATTGTTTTAAACAGTTGACGAATACTGTTTCTCCTTGTGTCAAACCTGCATTAGAAAGTGTCAACTCCCAATGACTTTGTGCGACCAATAAACACAATTCACGACATGCATCGGGATATGTATTTAACAGTCGACAATTGATCCACAATTATTCCTGTCTGTTCGGGAATGTTTACCGAAAACAAAACTGCTACAAAACCAGCGCGATTACAGAGGCAATTATGTTTTAAAAAAAATTAAATTTTTCTGGGAATAGACTCTCAATTAGTTCACTTTTCGTCTCAACGGCAGTGTAGAGATTGTCTGGCTATTTGTTGTACTGTATATTTTGATACAGTTCAATTTCACCGTTTTTAATACCCAGCAATTGCTTAGACAATACTTGTAGGATTAGATTATTTTGCGTTTATACTCGCATGTTCATGGCCAATCGCATTATCTCGGCATTACGCTATAAAAAACGTTTTTTTTAAACATGCGTTGATTTCATAGGAATAACTGGTAATGTCTGCCGGAAGTCCCCAGACAGTATTCAGACAATTTCGCCTAAAAGTTTATCGTTGCCATTCAAATCTTGCATAATCCTATGATGTGCTTCGACTGAATGCTTTTACTCATGAGACATGGTACACTCATCCCAAATTATAATTTCACTCTCTTGCAACACTACAGCCATACCACGTCTTTTTTTTCTTTATTGTACACATTGTGTTTTGTTTATTATGAATATCTAATAGGCAACTTTAAAGCTGAATGTGCTGTTCGTCTACCATCTAAAAAAAGTAGCAGCAATGCCTGACGATGCAATTGTCACTGCAATTTTCTGTTGCGAATGTATCTTTGCAAGAATTAATGATATTAAAAATTTCCTGAGGAATAAAATAAAGAAAATAATTGTTTTCCGCTTAAATTCATTAACTTTCCTGAAATAAACCTGGAATGTTTTTGAAGAATTCAGTAGTCTTCTTGGTTAAAAAGGCTTTTATATATATAGATATATATATAAAAATCTCGTGTCACGATGTTTGTTCGGGGTAAACTCCGAAACTACTCAACCGATTTTTCTCAAATTTCATATTAATGTGTCATTTGGTCCAACTTAAAAGATAGGATAGTTTTTATAATTTTTTACTGCAAATTTCATATTAATTATGCAATAATAGTGTGAATTAATTGTTTAGTTCTAAAAATTCTTAATAGATGGCGGTGTAAGTTAATTAATCGATATAACTCTAACATCGTATGACTTACTGCTAAAAACACCATGATAAAAAAAGCTCAGAGATGTTGCTTAGAATTTCCATATAACGTTTCGGGATATTACAGGTTATTATTTACTTCCTGAGAAAATCAACTATATTTTTCAAAACGTTTCCTTGAATTGCTACAAATTGCAGATTTCACACCGTTGTGAAAAGTATTTTTCTCCACCAGTATCAAGATTAACTGAACGTATTTAATAGGTGTATCGGTTTCGGAGTGATTGCGGTTTGTCCAGATTTACTCAACACCCAATGAGTGCGAAAAGTTATCTGGATCACGAAGCTTTGCAAGAGTTGCAGAGGAACTACATTCGAGCTACTTGCTTGAGAGTCTGTCTTCGCGTTGGCAATGCGTGTATTAATGCTTTGAGAGCTTTCTTAGAAAAGCAGGAAGGTTCCAGGCTATTATATTAATTCTGCGTTAGGCTTCTCTGTAGGTGCCAGAATCATAACTGCCTTTTTAAACAAGAAGACTACTGAATTCTTCAAAAATATTCCAGGTTTATTTCAGGAAAGTTAGTGAATTTAAGCGGAAAACAATTATTTTCTTTATTTTGTTCCCCAGGAAATTTTTAATATCATTAATTCTTGCAAAGATACATTCGCAAGAGAAAATTGCAGTGACAATTGCATCGTCAGGCATTGCTGCTACTTTTTTTAGATGGTACACGAACAGCACATTCAGCTTTAAAGTTGCCTATTAGATATTCATAACAAACAAAACACAATGTGTACAATAAAGAAAAAAAAAGACGTGGTATGGCTGTAGTGTTGCAAGAGAGTGAAATTATAATTTGGGATGAGGGTACTATGTCTCATGAGTAAAAGCATTCATTCGAAGCACATCATAGGATTATGCAAGATTTGAATGGCAACGATCAACTTTTAGGCGAAATTGTCTGAATACTGTCTGGGGACTTCCGGCAGACATTACCAGTTATTCCGATGAAATCAACGCATGTTTAAAAAAAAACGTTTTTTATAGCGTAATGACGAGATAATGCGATTGGCCATGAACATGCGAGTATAAACGCAAAATAATCTAATCGCATAAGTATTTTCTAAGCAATTGCTGAGTATTGGAAACGGTGAAATTGAACTGTATCAAAATATAAAGTACAACAAATAACCAGACAATTTCTGCACTGCCGTTGATACGAAAAGTGAACTAATTGAGAGTCTATTTCCAGATAAATTTAATTTTTTAAAAATCATAATTGCCTCTGTAATCGCGCTGGTTTTGTAGAAGTTTTGTTTTCGGTAAACATTCCCGAACAGACAGGAGTATTTGTGGATCGTCAATTGTCGACTGTCAAATACATATCCTGATGCATGTCGCAAGTCGTATTTATTGGTAGCACAAAGTCATTGGGAGTTGACACTTTCTAATGCAGGTTTGACATAAGGAGAAACAGTATTCGTCAACTGTTTAAAACAATTTTGACGACATACTATCCAACACAATCATTATTTTTTAAGGAGAAACTATATTACTTTCACGTTTGAAGACGTATTTCATAAAGTTTAACGAACACACAAATGTCCAAATCCAGATTTTACACCAGAGATGAATATGAAGCTTTAGTTTTAACTGAAGGTTTTTGCGTTTCAATTTCAAATTTGCCACTTAGTTATTATGATATGCCGTCACTTGATAGTTGGGCCACCGACTTAGTTAACACTGATTTGCAACGTATAACAACAGAGCAATGACTCTGTCTTAGCTACAATTATTGCGAATAATGAGCCATTACTGACGGCTTTAAAAAAAAGTTCTCCATTGATGCTGAACAAGTTGTCGATGAAAACAAAGCAGTAAACACTCCAAATGAATTTTTAAATTCCCTGGATACACCAGGAATGCGTCTACACGATTTCCGGTTGAAAATTGGCTCAACAATTTATTCTTTTTCGCGATTTAAATCCACCTAAATTACGCAACGGTACTCGTTTCTGCATTAAAAGTCAACAATATTTGTCAGAAAAGTTTAAAGGAGAAATGTTTGTGTTGCCACGTAATCCATTATTAGCGTCATAATTTTCAAACACATTTGAAAGGCTTCAATTTTTGATTCGTTTAGCTTTTGGAAAGACCATAAATATATTTAAAGAACAAAAAATGTCTTCTTTCGGTTTGTTCTTGAAACATAAATATTTCTCTTATGGGCAACGAAATATTGCCTACTCACACGTGGAAAGTTATCATACTTTTCGTATTAGCAAAAGACTGGTTGATCAAGAACATTGTGCACAACTTAGTGCTTAGACAGTTTTCAGTTTTCAAATAATAGAAACAATAGTTCGAAGTCAATGTTATCTACTTCATTGAAAAAATTTAATTTTTATACATTTTTAATTTAGTTAGTGTATTTTGTAAAGAAGTTATTGATTACAAACTATAGAGAAAGCTAATGTGAATAAACTGTAGTGTAGAATCTAAAAGTGTATGGTGGTTTACGCTTAGTTTCTACATTCGGTTATTTTACCATCAGTTTCGATATTTACTATCACTTTCAAGTTATTTTTTTTTTTTGCGGAAGGTATACTTACAAAATTTACTAAGCGTAAGTATAGTGCTTTTTCCATAGAAAATTTAGTTAGTACTTATTGAATTCAATAAGTACTTTCTTCAGCCTGCACGGTAAAAAAAAACAAAAACAAAAACGAAACAAAAAAAAAAAAAAAAAAAACAAATCCGAAACGTTACTGAGTAAAAATTTTCGATAATTGCTTGCAGTTCTGGCTAAGCTTTGGCTATGTTTGCATTACTGCTTATAGAAGTTCCTTAATAAATCAGAAAGGTGCTAAGCTTTTTTTTTTTTTTGTATCCCTTCCTAAGTTTACACTAAAGTTCCAGAAACACGACTAACTTCAAACGGGAAGATCTTCGAATTTTTCAAGAGGCTTCCGAGATGATTTCAGGAAGGTTATTAACTTTTATCGGAAAACTTTCCGGGTTTTGGCTTGACATGATACTGGCAGAAATTGGCCACATCAGCTGCCCATAATTTTCCAGGAACATTTAGGAATCGTTTTTAAATTGAATAACGCCCATTATCAATCTTATATATCATAAAATCGGCTATACTATTTTAAGCTCTATTAAAAATATTTATTTGATTCTATCAAAATAATGAGTTCAAGTTTATTTTAATCCAACTTCTTTGCCACAGCAACGCGTGGCTGGGTCAGCTAGTATATATATATATATATATATATATATATATATATATATATATATATATATATATATATATATATATATATATATATTTATATATTATTGTTGTTAATATAAATTCAAATTCTTTTTGGCTTGTCCCGATTATTCACGGATCGTGTTTTCTCGAACTAAAAATAGGATATTAACTGAGAGTTTGATACGTATTTCGAAAGGTCTAAGTCAGTTATGCCGCTGATGTTGCAATAACAATTTAGTTGTGATATTTGTAGTTCATTTCTTCTACTTTACACGTTTAAACATTGGAAAAACGTTCTCGAATTTCGATACATACCAGTTTAGATCAAATGTAAACCAGCCTTTTACAATTCAAATTGTTTGCATCAACCATAAACATAAATGTATACATGAACGATCCTTTTTCTACATAGTGTCTTTTCTTTGATACACATTTTCTCTAACAGATTGCCAGGTTTTATATACCGTCATGATATAAAGAAGAAGGATATGTGTAGAGCCAGTACCGCACGAACTTCTCTACACTTGCATTATCATCAAACTGTTGCCCTCCTAGGTCTTTTTTGAGTGGTCCATACAAATGGCAGTCTCAGGGCGATAAATCTGAACTTCACGGAAGGAGTTTCCAGAGGTGTTTGATCAAATGTCTTCAACTTCCCCTGCTTTATAACGGAAGTATGCGACTCTGCATTTTCATGGAAAAGAATGACGTTACGTATGGCTTGCCGTCGATGCGTGTTGAAATATGCAGCTTATGCTTCATCCAAATTAAGACAGTAATAGCCTGAATTAGTTGTTTTTTCTTCAATAATGTCAGGAATGGCAACAATGATGTCTACAGTGATTTTTGTCCGTGTTCTCCTTTCACCATGATCGTTTTCTGCAGATGTTCTTCCTGCAATATATTTTTTAGCCTACCAATACATTCGAGCGTGTGAAGTGTTACTTCCACAAATTGTAAGTAAAGTGTTCTCAAAATTTCAGAGGCTTTGCTACTGATGTGTTGCGCAACAGACGTGTGCGCCTCTTGCTCATTCACGGCGTACCGAGCACAAAAACCCTTCTTCAAACATCCCCACTCACATACTAGCAAGGCACCACCTCAGATGTTTTACTAACAGCAGCGTTAGAGTTAAACTCCGATTTATATTTGATCTACCGTTGCATTTTTGTAAATTATCATTAAAATGTATATATTTGGTAGTTGAACTACGTTTAACCTATCAACTATCTGCTAAATGAAGTAAAAATAATATTCATGGATAGAAAAGAATCCATAATAATTTCAGAAATAATTCTTAAATCCGATTCCTGTTGTGCCTCAGTTCTGCAAGTCCTGCTGACATACTCAAGAACACATTTTACAGAATCAAACAAACTTTGTGCCTATGCTAAGTAAGATATTTTTTCAAGAAATACTTATTAATGTTGCAGTGCTAAGGCTTATGAAATTCTCAAAACTGAAATTGTTGATCATTGTAGATGTTTAAAACTATGTATTTTTTCAGTAATTTGAGGAACAAAAGTTCTTTAGTACACAAAATGTTAACATTTAATCCGGCAATCCTTCCGAATTTAATACAATTGTGAAATTGTAAATCAGTAACATAATATAAAATTTCTGGCAGAGCTACATTAAACTCATAAAAGAAATTTTCTGCGACGTTTGTAATGATATTCTGGGGTTCAACATTTTGGAACGTAACATGGAAGAATCGTTATAATAGGCAATTAGGGAAATAGCTCTAACTTTAGACATTCTCTCGGGGTGAGAAAGAACAACTGTTCTGTATAAATGCATTGAATTTTGCATAATTTATTTAATATACAATTGGCGTAATTTACGATGAAACTCTCGCTGGCCTCTGTTTGTGAAGATTAATGGGAAAATTGAAGAATCGAAAACTCTAACGTTCATTTAACTGTTTTAATACATACCAACAAAATTTCATTGATCAATGTTATTTTATACTGATATGTGCTTATTCAAAATTCTGGTGTAATCTTGCTAAATTTGGCATTTATTAAATAAAGTTTCCTATCAATTTCCAGAGAGATCTATGGGCTTGGCGAAAAATCGTTAATATAACGCTGTCATAAAAAATGGCGACAAAAATTTGAGCCAAATTTGGTCATAAATAGCCGAATGTCAACAAACTCGAAAATATGTAAGTCGAAGGTATAAAAAAGGTGTTGAGGTTTTTTTCTGTACACTGTAAAAACGATTCAGAAACGTTCCTGAAAAATAATGGGCAGCTGATGTGCCCAATTTCTTCCAGTAACATATCTTGGAAAAACCAATAACGCTTTCCGCTAAAAGTCAGTAACCTTTCTGAAATTAACCTTGAAACTTTATGAAGACGTGCGAAATCTGCCCTGTTAAATCTCTATCTATATTCATATCTCTAGAACCTTCCATAAAAATGAAGTAGGTTCAGTATAATTGATTAGAACCTTCCTACTTTACCAAGAAAGCTCCATAAATATCAGAGCACCCACGGTTAAAGCTATGCAAGAAAGAACCAAGCATATCTACTGCCTGCAATTACCCGCCTTGCAAAGCTGTAGCTATCCATTGACATTTTCGCTCTCATTGGGAGCTTAGTCAGTCTGGACAGGTCGCAAGCAACTTTAGGCCGATTCACTTAATAAACACGCTCATTGAATCTTTAAACTGGTTGCTAAAAATATTTTCCACAACAGTGACAAGTCTGCACGCCTGCAACTTGTAGCGATTCAGGAAACTTTTTTGTGATGATACTTGTTTTTACGGGGAAATAGGTGAAAATGTGTGAAATCCCGAGACGTTCCACGGAAATAGCCAGTAACTTTTCGGAATTTTTTTACAGTGTAGTTATTATTAAACTATGAGAATAAGTTATGGAAAATTACATAAAATCCACACAAAAAAAGGCAGAAATATGAAATAGTAGTTTGAAATGCTAAACAAAATTCACGTAGATTTCACTATTGTTAATATTTTAGGGTTGTGGAGAAAAAAATCCTAAACTGTGTCAACCTGAAAAATATTTTGTCCAAAGAGATGTATAACAAAATAAATAAAAAAAAAAAGATATGTATGAAGATTTGATGAAATATGTTTTCAATCAAGTGTCTGTCATGCTACTAAAATGTGATTCACAACTGACTCACAAACCATGCTTCTTCAGAGACTGCTATATTTTTTCTCTGCATTTTATACAGAGATTTTTCAACTAAGATTCAGTAATTATTGTGTAGTAAAAGGACTGAGATAAATTCTAAAAACATTTCAAAGCGCTTAAATACTTTTTGCATCGCTTGCCAGAAGAAAATTTTCTGTAAAGATTCGCCACTTTATTACTCTTTCGTGGCCATTTTTATGTAGTGATAAACTTTTGGTACTTCTTGGACTGGATTGTGTTCTTTTTTGTTGTCAACTGAAAGCATTCAAAGTTCTTTTAAGCTTGAAGTATCTTATTTGTAACCAAAGAAAAGAGCAAGACACCATTTTTTTCACACTTATCATTTCGTCGAACTTTTATTCGAAAGCGATTTTTGCTTTTTGTCTTATCAATGATAGTTTCTCACAAATATTGCTTGTGTACGCCAAAATCTGATTTATGTTTTTGAACAAGGAACATTTTGCTATCGGAAGAATTGTTAAGTAGTTGATCATATGGAATACCGAGGGTTGTTCTTAGTGAAGCTTTCGCCACTTTGTATATATTTTTCTTCATCATATTGCAATTGTAAACACTAAAGATATTTCATCAAATATTAAAAAATAAATTACTGACTAAATTTATAATTAATTGTTAAAACTGCAGTCTGTTAATCGCATTTTCTACTCTCAATTATATCTATTCTCATATTTAATTTAAATTGTGACCAGTAATTAACGTGTTGAAAAGAAATCTCAATTTCTCGAAAACTGTTTGGCATATCAAGTTAAAACTTAGTGGTTAGATTCAGTGCGCTGGCAGTTTTTTTTTCTTTTGCGCAGTCTCATTGAGTTTGCTTTTGTTGTTTATTTTTTAGTGAAAATGTCGAGATATAGCGATTCTAAACACATTTTCATGGTTCGAACGTACACTAAAAAAATTCCGAAAAGTTACTGGCTATTTCCGTGGAACGTCTCGGGATTTCACACATTTTCACCTATTTCCCCGTAAAAACAAGTATCATCACAAAAAAGTTTCCTGAATCGCTACAAGTTGCACGCGTGCAGACTTGTCACTGTTGTGGAAAATATTTTTAGCAACCAGTTTAAAGATTCAATGAGCGTGTTTATTAAGTGAATCGGCCTAAAGTTGGTTGTGACCTGTCCAGACTGACTAAGCTCCCAATGAGAGCGAAAATGTCAGTGGATAGCTACAGCTTTGCAAGGCGGGTAATTGCAGGCAAGAGATATGCTTGGTTCCTTCTTGCATAGCTTTAACCGTGGGTGCTCTGATATTTATGGAGCTTTCTTGGTAAAGTAGGAAGGTTCTAATCAATTATACTGAACCTACTTCATTTTTATAGAAGGTTCTAGAGATATGACTGGCTTTAACAGGGCAGATTTCGCACGTCTTCATAAAGTTTCAAGGTTAATTTCAGAAAGGTTACTGACTTTTAGCGGAAAGCGATATTGGTTTTTCCAAGATATGTTACTGGAAGAAATTGGGCACATCAGCTGCCCATTATTTTTCAGGAACGTTTCTGAATCGTTTTTACAGTGTATTAATCGAACAGAAACAACCCAACTGTGACTCAAAGAAAGTGAGCGACTGAGATTAAGCTTAAGACTGCAGACACTCACTTCTGAATGATATGTCGAAATTTTGGGAAATCAGTTCATTTCAGCAATTTAAGGTGAGCTCGATTTCTAAAGCACGGAAGAGCACTTTAATAAGCGGATTTTGGCTTTATGGTACATGAAATCTGAAAATAAGGGAAATAATTAAGCACCCTATCCTCCTGACTTGAAGCCCAGCGATTCATTTTTGTTGTGTTATATCAAAGGCTAAGTTTACTCTAGAAACCCCAAGAGCATTAAAGACCTGAAAACTGCGATTCAAACTCTTATTGAAAGCATTGAAACTTCGCTCTTCAGCGAGTGATGCAAAAATTCGCTATTCGTTTTCCCCTTTTTATAGCTAGAGATGAAAGACACATCGAATATGTATCAAATTCCCATGTATTGAACTTTGTTTGAGAATTAAAATATAATGTTTTGAATTAGTAGTTTTCGAGAAGTTAGTTTTTAACATGAGCGCGTTAATTACTGGTCACCCTGTGCATTGTAACAGGATGTTTATTCAAAACAAAAACGCCTACTTTTTCATATACCATCAACCATTTCCTAGCTCCAACATTTTTTTTAATTATTTTTTTCTTTCTTTTTGAACCTCATTAGCTTAGGCTTAAGTTGATTCAAAAAATATCAAAATAGTTATTAAACAGCTCATTGAAAATGCACTTTTAATGTTAAAATAGACATTGTTCAGTATTAGTATGGAAAAAAGGGTGTGGTTTTTTTTTTTTCAAATAATCAGGCGTTACAATTCATTATTTAACTTAAAATAACTCTAACAGCTAAATTAAATATCACATATATAATCAAAGTGTGATATACATCTACGGAGGGGAGAGTGGAATTCAAGTAAAAGAAAAAAAACCTTCTACTATTATTTCCTCGAAAATTTCAGAACTAAATGCCAAAACAATTGTTTGTAAAAATAATTATACTAAATATTTTTAAAAGATATTTACTTTTAGACTAACTGTATAGAAAACATTAATTTTTCTCGCCATGATACATCTTATTTAATTAATCGCTACAAACAAAGCTAAAAATACAAGCATTAAAATAAAAAAGTAAAGCAGACATTTAAATCTTACTTATTTGTATGGAAAATAAAATAAATTGCAGCATTTATTTTTCACACAAAAAATAAATAAATCAAGAAATATATAAATAAAAATAAAATAAATCATATTCAATTGACAAAACTAAACCGTTCAGTATATTATTCGATTCATTGCCAGCATTAGTATTAAGACTAAGGTAAGTTTATTTTGTTGTTTACTCACACTTTTTTCCATTTTAACCTAGAATTAAAAAAAAAAAAAAACTAAAAAAGCAATTTGAATATCTCTAACGTGGTCTAGTATTTATAAAAATATACAAATATACACTTTACTTCATTCTCTTACTTAACAAAGTTGAAAATTCTGATACATTTTAATAACAGTTTAAATTATTAAATGGTTTTTCTTTTATATATTCAACGTTCATAATTATTTTTTACTAACTGTCCTCAGAGCAAAATCTTGCTGAATTTAAATAGAATTCCTCTTTTCATGTAAGCCCTAATATTACTTGTGTTTTCACACAACTCAAAATAATTTTCAAAATTGCTCAAGGACGTATCCTGGGGAAGATCATACCAATAAAAAAGTTACATTCGACTGGAAACTAGTATGTGCTTTGAAAGATGACAAGCAATACACAAGCTGAAACTTGACCAAAAAAATACAAAACATTCTTAAACAGTAAGTTATATTTTTGACAGGTAGTAGTGCCTCAAAAGAATCTTATTGCAGTTGACGTAATGCGCATGTAATTCGATTTTCGTCTTCACGTGCACAAAAGTTTTACAAATTTCGTTAACCTCCGAGACTAGATTTTCCGTTTTTTTTCTATACTTCCAAATTCAGACTTACTACTGCGTATGATTTTTTTTCCCTTATATTAAAAATTTTTAGGTGCATTCAACTCCCTGACGCTAGAAGAAGCTCAACTTGTATTTAAATGTGTGTTTTTCCGAAGCAACATATAGCTTTTAATTGAATGAACTGATCATGATTTGGTTTCACTTTTTCTTTTTTGAAAAGTTATTTCATAGCTACTGTTTTTACATTTACTGTTTTTACATTATAATTCATTTAAGTCTCTTTTTTTTTTTTAAATTTTAGATTTAATACTAGCTTTTGTGATTCTACATTCATTAGAGATTATTAGTTACGCATTTATTTTTCACTGTGTTCTATTTCCAAATATCATCAAATTTAATTCACTAACTCATTTTCTGAAAAATGTATCTATAACAGATGCATTCAACCTTTTGCACTTTGTGGAATTCCTTGAACGAACCTTTCGGAAAACAAGGGATATTAAAATTTATCCTATACTCAAATTTATAAAACTATTTTTGTAACTTCATGTTATCACTGTACAAACGTGTTAGTAAGATAATGAATGGTAAGAAAGCCGTTAGGGATTTTTGCTGATTTTCAAAAAAATATTATGTGAATAATTAACAAAACCATCAAAGACAATATTATGTTTATTTTTACAAATTTATGTTTATTAAACAACCATTGAGAAATCGATCTTTTGAAAAATTGAAAGTTTGTCCCTATGATTAAGCCAACTAGTGATCACTTGCAAAACCCCAAAGTTTCAAGGAAACCTAGGGTTCCTAAAAACCCAAATTGAAGATCTCTGAAATTCATTGCAGAATAGTTACAAAACACATTGTAAAATATTTAGTTAAGGCGATACGGGGTTTCAATTTTTTTTCAAGTAATTTTCAATGAATTTCTTTGAAATTTTCAGCATAGTTACATGATGCTAATACCAACTCAATTATAAAATTTCATTGAATTATTCTAAAATTTATTTTTTTTAATTTAAATTTAGATTTTATAACGCTTTTGTTATATTACTCCTTGCAAACGAAAATTCATCAAATTTATAAAATACTAGCTAAATATGATACGTAAAACAGCCAAAATTAGGATAGTGGAATTACTTTTTCAAAATTTTGTGGTAAAGATAAATAATGAGAAAAAAGCCAAAAACTGGAAGTTTTCGATAAAATATGTTCATATTTCAATAAAATATAGCAAATATACTCCACAAAACTAATCAAACAGAAAAATCTTTCCCAAAAAAATGTTAACAAACTACTTAAATACTTGGCATAAAATTTTCAGCAAATTTAAATAATAATTCGTTTGAAAGGAGCAGTTTGAATATTGTAAATTATGTCGAAAATTAGGTTTTGAGGAAATCGACATTTTCTGTTTTACTATTGCAAATTTCGTTATTGAATAAACAATTTAGTTTTTAATACAAATTCACCACTATAAGAACTTATGATTCATTTGAAATGGTATTAGTATTAAACATTTAAATATTATATGCTTTTTCTTTATTCATGCATTTTATATGCATTTTTTATTAAAAAAAAGGGGGCGTGGGTCCCATAAAAAGTGTCATAATTTCGCCAGTTTTCCACCGAACCGTTTTTTTAAACGGTTCAGCTAAAGGTTTAGTTTTTAGAAATATAATGAATGAAAAAGCGTTTGTTTGACCAATTTTTACTCATCTGAAAGCCCCTTATCGCCTTAATGATTCTAACATAGATTATTATCAGAACTTCTAAATATAAATGCCCCTTCTAGTTCACTAACAAACTAACTTTCTGTGACAAGTTAACTGACAAATATTCATTAGCTAGGAAGGTCAAGTGGTTATGAATGACTCAGTAACGAAAAGCTAATTACTCAGTTACATATTTGAGCCCTCCATATTTGAATAATTCAATAAACCTCTCTCTGGTGATATGATCTAAATGCGTAACAACACGAGAACTCTCCGTCATGATCCGAAAAGCACTCTAATCATCCTCCAAAGTATCTAATGCAGCTTTTATACTTGCTTTCAGTATATTAATGTCAGATAAACATCTCGTAGTTTTATGTTTACTACAGCATCCTGCACTCAAGCAGCAAAAACAAAAAATAAACAATATGCACCCACTTCTTTGTCGAAGATCATTAAAGTTTATTCCCCCCTTCTCGATTACCAATAACCGACTTATTCAGTTTCTTAAAGCTTCATAAAGCAACGCAGTGGATCCCCAGTATCTTCATAAATGCAGTCATCGATCAAGAAGTCACTAAAAAAGGAATTCGGTTGTTATGATATTCCTTCACAAGGAAGTTGCTTTTTTTTGCGTTTTTTAGCCATTAAATGTGGAAGGCTTTTCCATTTTTTCTCGGTGAGAGGGGAGAATTCAGGAAGAGGAATTTCATTTTACGCTTCTATGTTCTATATAAGCCGACGTGCCACAGCTTACCATGAACTTTTGCTTTTAAATCCTCTTAGCTATCACCTTGAAGATTTTTTATTTCATTTTGTTTCCATTTATTTGCCATTGAAAATAGAATTTATAAACGCACCAGACTAAAGCGTACGTATCATTAATTCTTTAACAACCAGGGCCTCATTACTAAAAAGTCTCGATAAGCCTAACCTTCACCTCATAATAAGAGGCCAAAAAATGATTGAAAAACTATGACTAAAAATAAGTTTCGTTTCCTTTTAAATACTCAAATAACGGCTAATTTTACCAAATGTGGTTCACACAAGTTATTTTTAAACGAATTATAAGGCCCAACTTTGTGACAATGTTCTTTTAAAACTTTAAGCTAAATTTCTAAAAGGCATTGTCAGACCATGATTAATCTGAAGAATTACAATGCATCCCTACAGTGGTCTAGAAGTCGAGCAGGGGGGGGGGGCTAATCTCGGTCGTTTAGAGGGTCTTTTTTGTCGTTTTTGCGGATACTCTCAATCTTGGTGCGGGGGACGGGAGCATCGCTCTAAGAGGGACATACACCCTTGTTTAAACAATATGAAATTTTCTCTGCGAGAGGTCCCTCTCCCGAAAAATTTAAGTACGTTTTTTTTTTACTTGAAATATACTTATGTAGTATACTGTTGAATATAAATAATTTCGCGACTATTTTTAAGATCTGAAAATACTATATGCACCTCAGTTGCATATCAAGCTACAAATTACCGCCCCATCACCAGAGCTAAGAAGGAATTGCAAGCAACCACTTAAAATGTCAGTTACAGCATCAAGAGAATGCAGCCCCCCCCCCCTTTTTTTAAAATTTGCCACTATATATAGCAGTTATATTTAAATATAATGCATATTTAAATTCGTAAATGTGTATTGCAGTTTTAAAAGTCTCTGAAATTTCGATTTTATCTAGTGTAAGTTCGGACCTCAAGGGGGGGGCTATAGCCCCTTAGCCACCCTCCTTTGATCCGCCATTGCATCCCTATATAACATGTAAACATCCTATATGTATGTGCGAGGGAGAGAATAAACTTTAATTTGAATGTGCTTTTCACTTCTGTAGATAATATGTGCATGAATTTCCCAATGTTATGCAATGCAAAAGTTCTGGGAAGTTTATGAAAATTTATAAATATTTCATATAGCAATAACTGTACAATGCAATGGTTCTATTTATTTATAATTATCCCTTTTGATGAAAATAGAAACACTACTTCTAGCTAATAAAGCATGTGTTCTTTAAAGATTGCAAGTCAATAATTCTTACAGTAGTATTATAATTGGATACTTTGTGCAATATATGTTAAATTACAATTTCAGCAGGCGCACATGAGCTACTAAAATAAGCAAACCGGTTTCAAAGACAATCAGTCTCCTTCGTTAATCTCTAGTAAAAAAAAAAACTGTTTTTTGGTAAACACTGGCGAAGGGGCCTGATTGTCCTTCCAATACGTCTACTAATTTTGAAATTAGACTGTAGAATTGTTTTACAAACTTTTTTAGATATTTAAAATGTTTACTTTTAATGATCAATTCACAATATCAAATACATTGCAAAAGTCATAAAAATTGTCATTTTCAGTTAGGACGTAATATTTTCTCTCCCATACTTACAATGGGTTAAATTTTTGTCTTTGATTAATTAATTATTGTGTTTATTCTTTGTTGGCTTAAGTATCCACTAAAACAATATAAAAACTGAGTAATATTCTCATTGTACACCATTAGTAGTTAAATGCAAAAATTGTACTTGAAAGTCTCTGTGTATGCTGATCAACCGGTTGAAATATCCAACAAGTGATCTTATTGATTATATCGATCATAAACGCCTAGAGTCACAAGCAGAACTTCTTGTGATAGACGTTGGCATGAAAATTAACTTCTGAAATTAATTTTTTTTTTAAATTGCGTTTACTAAGAGATGAAAAAGACTAGTAGATTTCCAGAAAGTTTTTTTTTTCACATAAATGCATTAACAGAGCACCGAGGAGTAGTCTTCTTTGCTTTTTTTTTTCATGTATGCACTACTGAAAACTGAAACTTATTTTGAGTAAATACCTGATTGTTTAAAGTAATGCACAGATAAGCAAATTAATAATATTTGCTAAAGGGTTATATACTATGTACTAAGAAAAACAAAACATTGAAATATAAAAAATAAATAAAATATTTCCATACTTTTAAAAGTAAGTGTCTCTAGAAAATATGCGTTTTATGTTTAACGCTTCTTACAAAGTAGACATGTACCTATTTAGCCTTTTTTAATGAAATTTTCGATGCAAAGATCTCTAAAAAAGAGCCTTTTATAATTGGTAAAGTAGAATAAAAAAAATGACTCTGTTGCAATATTTTAAACAATCATTTACCTTAGTCTTTACATTTAGATAAACTAGCATAGCAGAATAGCCAATATAGCGCTAAAATTTTTAGATTATTCAATATGACTAGAACCCTCCCTTGTAGTCCAATTAATAAGATTCTGCTATGCATCATCATCGTTCCCATGTGTGTGGGGGATCTTTGTAAGATGCCATGCAATGCGCAAAAAAACCCGTCTAACACCTTCTGCGGCAATTATTGGAACTAGCATTTGTATCTTAAAGCGGGACGATATGCAGAAGAAAAGTCAGTGACAAAATTATTCATCATCGTAAAGAAATAAAGAATAACGTAAGAATAAAAATAGTGCAAATGAAAAGCACAAAACGCACATTTTCATGATGGCGTTGAACACAACTACTTTCGGGAAATGAAGACTATTTATGTGTAATGTTCAAAATCCTTCCTTCAGCACAAAAACACATCTGAATTGCACTCCTTGCTTCGCATTGTGTAACATTGCATGTAACCCGTTGGCACAAACATCCATCCTAATGGTTTCAAATATTCTGCATTGTTGGTGGAAGGGTAGAATCTTAGAGCAGGAATTAAAATGGAAGGAGCAAGTGCAATCATTCGCTTAACAAAAGCTGACCCAAAGACGTGACTCATCGACGTGTCAGTTTTTGGGTCAGCTGACGTCAAGTCACGTGACTCAAAGACGACGAATGGTTGGTACGGGTTGCGTGAAATAAGCCAAAGAAATTTGATTTCTTTCAATGATTTGCTTTAAAATCTATCACGTGACTTGGGGTCTTGGTTTCATAAATGAAAGTCTTCACTCCCTCCATTTCATCTCTTCTCAATGGGTTGAATGCGCTCGCTTTTGGATGTATGCCCACTGTACGGAATATTATACTCTCTTGTGATGCTAAAGATGATGATGAATAAACATGTAATTGATTTTTTTCCGTATTTCATACCGTTTTTGAAATAAGAACGCAAACTTTGCAGCCAGGTGGCGCTTCAAGTGGTTTCTCTACTTTCAAGGTAAATATTGTTTTAAAACACACAATAAAAGTACTAAATATTTTTGGCATGAAAAAGTACTTACATGCTCTCGCTGTTTTAAATGCATCATGGCTATCGAGGACATCTACAACTGGTTCTACTTTAAAACGAGCTTGTGAATCATTAGTGTTATGTTGATGAACTGCATACCTAAAGGCTGTTTGCTGATCTTCTGTGCCGGGAGTAAAAATAGCACCTGAAAATAAAAAACACTGTTTGTTATACTTAACAATTTGTTTTTTCCTTTAGTAAAAATTAGGAGATGTACTTTTAAATTAGTAGTTATTTTCGAAACAAAATAGTTGGGTTTGGTTTGAGCTTTATAACTTTAACATACAGAAATATAACGTACAGAAATATATTGTTTAAGCCGTCAAGCAGCCTTTTCATCAAAGAAGAAAAAAATTACACGAAAGTAAAAATTTGCATTTGTTGCGAATTTGTTCATTTGTAGTTTTTTGAGAATTGTTTTTGTAATTTCGAGTTCTAATTAAGGAAGCCATTAAGACCCAAAGTCATATGTTTATCTTATTTAATTTGCGTACTTTCACTTGATTTGTTGGACTTTTAAAACTATTTTTGCATACAGTATATTCTCACTCACCCGCTTTTGAAAATAGCTTTTTTTGGAGAGGAAACTGCTATTTTGTCGGAGGATCATTATGATGAAAACGTTTAGGAACCAGAACTACATTTTATCCAGCCCTTGATGACGTTTGATCATACAATAGCATTGAACTTCCTTCCTTCTCTTTCTGCGAAAGAAAAGTCGAGTAATTTTGTGAGCGTTAGTGGGTACCCCTTGGTTTGTTTCTCTGTTTCTGATTACGTTGGTCAGAAAGTAGTTAATTTCAGATTGATATGAAAGTGTGAAGCATTGATTAATTGCTTATGGAAACATGGTATTTATGTTTTGTTTTTCGATTTCATTCAGTTTCTATCGATTTAATTAAAACGAATTCATCGAGAAATAAATGTTTAATAAATTCTTAAATAACACAAAACAGTTTTTTACAATCTTTAAAAAAAAAGGTTAAGTTCGGTTTTCTGAACATTAAAAACTTGTGAACTAAGTTGGAGGAAAAATTGGGTAAATTACTTTTTATTGTATGTAATGGTACAATAGTACTTGACTCTTTTCATGTGATTTTAAGAAATAAAATTACTATATAATATTGTTTCCTATTTCCAAATGCTAACATTACAGTTTGGGGGAAATTTTTGACTATTTATTTTGAAAAATGATTTTTATTTCATCAGAACGATCAGGGGAACAGATTATTTTTGACTAATATTAATTCTGCAAATTCTAAAGCAATATGTTATTTTTTCCCGAAATTTTGGGTAGCAGCAAACCAATCAGGTAATGTTACTAAATTTAAGTTTAATATTTTAAGGGTTTTGTCACACATTTCAGTTTTTAAATAAAAGTTGAAAGCTGTTTATTACCCGACTGCGCGTAAACAACGCAAAGGAGGGTGATGAGTTTATCAGTCTATGTATGTATGTATGTATGTTCCTATGTGGCGTTCTAGAGGCTAAAAACCTTGGCCAATTTCGATAATTCTTACGTCAACCGATTAGTTTTAACTTTGGCAGTGTCATTAACACATGACAGTAATCAAAATTCACCATATCAACAATCAGTCGCGATTTTGTCATTTCAGTATCGTGTTGCATGCTACCTGCGTGGGACACAGCGAGCGACAAATGCAGGTAGCGTTTTCACAGTCTGACTTTTTCGTTTACGAAGTCTACGAATTCGAGTTTAATCTTTAAGAGTCTTTTTTTTTTTTAGCTGGACACTTTTGATAGTTGATGCCTTCAATGTTCGTAAAAATTTAAGGATATGTTAGTGGTACTATGATAAGGAAAATTGAAGTTTATTTTTTTTAAAAAAACTGATTTGTTTGCTCTTGAGTAGGGGTCAAAGTTTAAGGTCATGAAAAAAAGAGAGCTAAATATATGATTGCTTTGCTTCAAAAGCAATGAGTGAACAAAGTCAATTCTTTTAAGTAAGGATACTACTTGATACTAGGTACATTCTAGTATAAATATTTTGGTGACTCACTCATGGCTTTGAGGGCAAAGGTCAATTGAAAATGCAATTTTTTAAACATTTTTTGCCTTGTTTGGGTCCGGATATCTGCTAAAGCCGTGAGTAGCCCTCGAAAATAAGTATATTATTAACTACTCACCACGGTATAATGCTAAAAAAATATAATATAGCTTTCGTTTCTCTTGGCTTTAGTAGTTAAACGATCTCAAAGTCAATGATTTTTTTAAAACGGCCAAGTTTAGAGGTCAATAACTTTGATCGCGACGGGTCAACAACTTTGAGACACAGCTGTAGTTATAGTCCGAGTGGTGTACACTGTAAAAAAATTCCGAAACGTTACTGGTTATCTCCGTGGAACATTTCGGGATTTCGGAAGTTTTCATCTATTTCCCCGCAAAATCAAGTGTCTTCGCAAAAAGGTTTCCTGAATTGCTAAAAGATGCACGAATGCAGACATTTCACTGGTGTGAAAGATATTTTTTGCTACCAGTTTAAAGAATGACTGAGCATGTTTATAAGGTGTATCGGCTTCAATTTGATCACGGCCCGTCCAGATTGACTGAACTCCCAACGGAAGCATATAAGTCACTGGATAGCTGCAGCCCTGCGAGGCAGGAATTGCAGGCAAGAAATATGGTTGGTTCTTGCTTGCAATTATTCGCGCAGCTTTGGCCATGGTCGCGGTAATGTTTCTGGACCTTTCTTGGTAAACTAGGAAGGTTCTAAGCAAATACATTAAACCTATTTAATTTTTGTAGAAGGTTCACGATTGGCTTTAACAGGGGATATTTCCCAGCATTTCAGGAAGGTTACTCACTTGTATCGGAAAACGTTCCTGGTTTTTGTCAGAAATGTTACTGGTTGTAAGTGGGCACATCAGCTGCCTATTATTTTCCAGGAACGTTTCTGAATCGTTTTTACAGTGTAGTTTAAGGTCCATAGCAACTAATCAACTTTTTTATTTACGCGGTCTCAAAGTTGATAATTTGAAACAACAAGAATCAAAGTTTTAGGTCAATTACTCTATAACGCCTGAGTCAATAACTTTGAGCAAGAGCTGTAATTAAACTCTACATGGTGTAGTTTTAGATTTTATGTCAGAAAACCATGAGATCTAATCAGCTTACTTAATTAAACGGTCTCAAAAATTACGATTTCAGTATAAAAGAGTGTTTTTTCACGAGTTTATATGCGTGCTACTCAAAATCTTATAAGCTCTAACTCACACAAATACTAGGCGGATTCAACAGTCAAATGTACTTTAAGCTCCAAAAATTTCATGCTTCCAGTGCAATAAAGTTTTTGTAACCTTTACCAGCACATGGCGATTCTTCTCACAAAGCTGATCCGCCATTTTGGAGCACTATATTTTGGAGGTCTTAGATCGTCAGGATTTGGATCTCGGAAGCTGAAAATTAGCATCAGGTTAGTTTCAAAGACATCTATAAGCCTCTATAAAATTTCATCCCATTCGGGGATGATCGAGCGGGGACAGTTAGAAAAATCAGGTCAGTTGATGCGGAATCAGTCTGATATAAACATTATGCACATTTCAGACGCATATTTTTTTATTGTCTAACAAACCCGTGTTTGTGTGTGTGTGCTTTTGTTTATTGCAATCCTTTTCCTAAAATATAGTGTCGATTTATGGTCATTATAAAGTCATAAATAACCAAAGATGCATGTGGATTGTCACAATGTTATATCTGAGTGATTCCACGTCAGCTGACCTTAATTTTTAAAACTGTCCCTGCTCAATCATCTCCGAATGGGATGAAATTTTATAGAGGTGTAGAAATGTAATTGAAACTAACCTATGCAAATTTTCAGCTTCCGAGATAGGTATGCTGAGGATCTGGGTTCTCAAAAATGGCGGATCAGCAATTTGAGAAGAACTGGCATGTTGTAGTCAAGGTTACGGAAAATTTTATTAGACTGGAAGCATGAAATTTTGGGAGCTTAAAGTACATTTGGATATTGATTCCGTCTAGTATTTATATCAGTTTGAGCTCATAAGATTTTGAGTAGCACTTATATAAACTCGTGAAAAAAACGCTGTTTTACACTGAAATCATCATTTTTGAGACCGTTTAACTAAGTAATATGGTTAGATCTCATGTTTTTCTGACATAAATCTAAAACTACACCATAAATTTTACAGGGTTCCTTGATTGGTCAAAAAGGAATGGGTCCCGACTGTTGATCCTTCTATTCTGCTTTTGAATTTATGATTTGTCTTATGTGTGTATCGATTGTAAAACTTTCAATGGTGTAGTTATTCAGTTTTACTTGATAACATTCTAAACCACTTGGCTTATATTTTTTTTCTTTTTATGGTTTTTTTTGCACAGACGGTTTTTTTGTTTTTATTTAAAAATAAATTTAAATAAACTAAAACCATTTTTTTGTTGTGAAAAGAAATTATAAAAGCAGTGAAGTACCAAACAACAATATTTGTATTTTCTCTTTCGCCTTTTCTTTATTCCAAATTTAAAAGAAAAAAAATCCAAACGCTTTTCTTTCGTCTGAAAACGGTGAAATATGTCCAAACAGTTTATTTCCTCCATCTTTTGAAAATATGAGACCTATCAGCAATAAATTTAATTTACCAGATTTGAAGTTTTTGTAACAGAGCCAAGTTCATCGATTTTAGTACAATTTAATTATGCATTCGAGAATCCCATCCGAACGTGGTTCACATAATTTGTCTTTCTTATCATTCAGGTTCTGTTTAAAATATACTAGTTTTAAAATAAAAAGTATTTCTCTGGTTAAAGATAACTCTTACCGTTACATGCGAATTAAATCATAATTTTTTTGTGGGGAAAATTATTTAGATTTATCTTTTTAAAATATGTATGCATTGAAGAAGTTCACAACTTTCTGATATAAATTTTCAATTTTATCATTTCGAGCATTTTGTACTGGCGTTTTCGAAGCGTTTTGAAGTCTTTATATCAAGGATTCTCAACCGGTATTTCGGCGGACCGGCACCAGTCCGAAGAAATATTTGTCCAATCCTAGGAGTTTTTTCGCTTTTTTACGTTATAAAAAAATATAAATAAAAATTTAAAAAATAAATAAATAAATAAAAAAGCTTAGTCAAAAAAAAGAAAGAAACATAATTGAAATATTAATATCCTTTCACATAATAATGTACTTTGATAATATTATATCCTTTTCCTAACATATTTTACGCGGATTTTGTAAATAAATGTCATATTTTTCTACGATTTTTTAGCAATACTTATTATTTATGTGTAATTATTACTACTGCATATAAGGGTGATAAAATTAGAATGATAGGTAAAATCATTTTTAAGTAATTCTGTTTGAAACTACTATTCTGCTAATCAACAATTGTTCCGAAATTCAGTTATAAAATTTGGAAACAGGGAAATTAATGAGTTATCCACCTCAAGAAAATTCTTTCTCACAGAAATATATTTTGAATAGTTACATCTTTGTATCGCTTGAAAGGTAAATAACTGGAAAACATTTTTTTTTTAAGTTAACAAAAAATACTAATATTTAGATCAATTTTTACGAATTTAAGTGCGTGCATACACATTAACATTTTTTAAAACTTTCTAATAGAAGTACACATAAAAATTATCATATGTAAAACAAATTACGCAGTTCATATTTGAAAAGTTTTTTTGAAGAAGTTGGAGGAAAAAAAAAATTGTGTTTTTTCCAACTTGGTTAAATGAGCAGTTGACATTGTTCAACGTTAAAAATAGCCGTACATATTTTAACATTAACATTGTACAGTTAATGTTACAGTGTCCGGTAAATCAGCGTACAAATAATCGGAGCTCCAATGACCAGAATTTCCTCAATTAGTCACGCCGTAAGTTAATAACTAGTTCAACTATTTGGGCAACCTATTAATAGTAACTTAGGATCAGAGAAATGTGTTATTAAAACCTTCATCGTTTTTTCTCGCAATGAGCTCTAAAGAAAGAAAATCGTTTTTAAAGCGCTAAAAAACACTTTCTAGCTCTGCGTCTGTTAACTTGTGGAGTTGCGAAAGGGTAGCGAGAAAAGATAACGGTTTGAATTGTTGCTTACCATTTCGTACGTAACATGCCTCTTTTCACTAATATTAGTGCGTAATATCCTTCATTAAACATGAAATAATAACTTAGTGTTGATTGAAACTGTATCACGAGCTTGCTTTACATTAGAAATTGTTATATGTAAAACAAACTATGTAGTTCACAGTTTAAAAATTCTCTTTTGAGAAGTTAAAAAAGATATAACGAAAGATTGTTTTCTATTTACCCGATTTGTAGTACACTTAACCCTACGTTGACATTAACCGTACACTATAACAATGTAAAGAAAATATTAGTCTACGGTTAATATGCGTGCAAATAATTGGTGCTCTTCTGTACAGTTCAAACTTTCTACAATCAGTGAAGCCTTTTTTATGACTAGTTCAACTATCTGGGCAAGCACTATTTATATCAAGTCATAACTTAGTAGCAGAAAAATATTTTATTATTACCATCATCATTTTTTCACGCAATGAGCTCTAAAGAAAGCAAACCATTTTTAAAGTGCCTAAAAACACTTTCCAACTCTGCATCGATTAACTAGTGCAGTAGAAAAGTGCAGCGAAAAAGCTAATGGCCCAAATTCTTGTTTACCATGTCGTAATCTGACCCTCTCTCCCAATATTAGGTCGCAATCTCCTTGATGAAACACGAAATAGCTTAGCGTTGATTGAAATTGTATCACGAGCTTGCTCCAATGATCCCATCCCTGTCCTACGCTGTTTCGCATCAGGAAGGTTAGATATTGCAGAATTGCTTGCCTAGCTTACTAGCCGAAGAATTTTGTTTCGTATTTATAGCTTTTCGAAAGCATTTCTTTCTTGGTGGGAATCCGAGGATGGATGGGATTTTCTCTTGGCTTCTTCGCAACATATTTTTGCATCTGTCTGCTACTTTCCCTCTCAAAGTATTTTTCCATCTTAGTTCTTTTTTCTTTAAGCTGAGGTGGGGAAACTTGCTGTCGTATATTCTTTTTGGTTCTTCAATTTATTAAAAGGGAGGAGTATATTTTTCGTGCTTTTTTTTTCTTTTTTTTGATATATCGTGTTCATTTTTTTTTTCTTTGAGTGACTTTAAATTCCAATAAAAAAATCTGAAAGTGGAACGGGAAAATACGTCGACCGTTTAAGCACAAAAGCTTTCATATCTTAAACTGCGTGAAATTTCTCGAAGTAAAGCTTGTAATATCACAAATATGTTCTGGCTATTACAAGGATGTCCGGTTGTTTGAATGGCGTCCTATTTGGCACGGTTTATTATTTATTTGAATTAGATCTTTTTGACTTGAAATGTATTTTGATTCCCTCTCCGATTTCAAAAAAAGAAGGATACATTCTTATATTATTATTATTATTATTATTATTATTATTTGAAAAAAATATGCTTAGCTTAGTAAATTTGTACAGTGCTGGCCAAATTATTAGACTAAAGAGTTTTTTTTTTTTTGTACACTATTTGTAATAAAAATACTATTTATTTTACTGTTAAAGTACAGTACATACTGTACACTGATTATTACGTTATTTTAGCATAATTTAATGTTTGCAGGTGGCAGCACTGTCTGCTTTGTTTATGTTCTTTGTTTATCTACCTACCAGGAACATAACCTTAATCAGCTTAAACAGTTCACTAGTTCTTTTTATTAGTGTGGTCTCTTATATTTAAAGTTAGTTTTAGGTAATTAGTGAGTATGTGTATGTGAGTATATATAATAGTGAGTATAAACAGTTTTGTACCTTCTTTTTTAAAAAGTTAGGAAATGTTGTAAACCTTGTGAAAAGTATGCCAAAAAGACTTGAAATGCTCATCAAGAACAAGGGAATGCATACTAAATATTAGATAATTATTTATTTGCTCGTTAATGTGTCTATTGTTATGTAATCGATAAAGAATTTGCTTTTAAAACAGTCTTAGTCTAATAATTTGGCCAGCACTGTAGAACGTAAATCCACCCAACATTTTACTGAAATGTTTTAGGAAACTTTTGATGCACCGGCAGCCTTCAGAGCATACACATTTAGGCGCATTTTTAACGTTGTTCAAACAGCTTTCATTTTTCTGGTTAAAGGTATTTATTTATTTTTTTCGGATTACACTGTAATGCTTCTATGATTACACTGTATTGATTCTCCCGTAGTGAACATCATACCTGAATCGGTGTGGTTTGTGGTGTGTGTAACTTAGATGAATAAATTTATTATTTTTTCCTACAGTTCGTAAAATATAGGAATACATTATTGTGTTTTTCTTCTTTTGCTTTATTTTTCTATTTTATTTTATTTTATTTTTGAAACGCGCATAAAGTACGACATCTTTGTTAGGGAAAAAGCATCCAAAGTCGAAAGGCAAACCTCTTGTTATATTTTTTAGTAAAAAACTTTCTCAAAGTATAACTTTGAACATTACAATGATTTTCTTCGAACTAAAATTCTTTTTGTTAATATGATTTATTATTGATTGAAGTTCTGAAATAGATTAATGCTTGTGTACATAAAGTCAGTAACGATACGTTTTTTAACGATCCTAAGGAGCTCTTCTCTCAATACGAGAGTCAGTAATATGATTACTTAAGTTCTCATTTAGTACAGACGTATTTTTAAATACACAAGATATTCGGATAATAACTCAGCCGAAAGTTTAATTCTGCTAATCTTACAGTGTCGGATTGCAAATACTAGATAGTAGCAACAAGAAATTTCTTTTACTGAACAGAAAGATGGTTTGATATCAACCAAACTTGATTTGCTTGAGTTGTAAAGGTAAATATTTGTGAATTACCTAAACCTAAAAATCTTTAACATCAAAATAACTGAAGAAACTTGAAACTTCAAAATAGTCGGCATTAAAACATTCGATTTAGGTAACAATTTTGAACTAAATTTCAAATATTTTCTTAAAATTACTTTCAGTTCATTTGTTTTGTTTTCTATACGGTTCTATAAAACTTCTATTTCTTCTTAGGGGACATTTTTCATAACCGTTCTTAAATGTATCAATATGTTCATACCAGTATGGCAGCATGTATTAAAACTCAGAGCACAGGAGAAGTTTGCCCCCAAAACATTCCCTAGTTACGTCTCTGATATTATTGCATGCACATTTGTTATTTTTTCAATGTTACACAATCTAAACACATAATGCAAAGTTATACCATAAGAGCAAAAAAACATTTTTTTCCTTTCTTTAAGCGTTATCGAAAACTACTTAAGGGCGTAAAAACTAATGAGATTTACTAAATAAATCTTGGGTTAAGGATTTATTTTACTGTTCTGTAGGCAGAAAAAATATTCCCCGAAAAAAATGAAAAGCACGGTCATGGAAATGAGGTAAAACGTACATAAAAGGAAAAGTTTTAGAAGTAAAATGATTTCCAGCATTCAATGCACGTCAATAGAATAAAGAATTTCCTCGAAATGCGTAGTTGCTATCCTACTTTTAATAAAAATTGGATTTTCCACCTATGTAAATTAGTTTTTCGCACCCCGTTTACTCAGCCGAGCGTTTAATTTATCATTTTCTTCCTTCTTTGAAAGGTCTTGTACCTGAGGTTTGGTCGGATGTTCTCCCTGTGATGTGAATGCAATTTTTCAGCAGACAAATGAATGATGTTTTTTTTTTTTTTTTTGGTGTTTGGAAATTTTCCTAATGAATTTTTCCTGATGAATGACATTCATCTAGCTGGTTAAGTTAGTTTTTATGTCATTTGGTAATAAAAAAAGGGGTGTTTGAGTCAAATGCACGTCATGTTTCCTTTTTATTGACGTGTATGCTTGATTAATAGTTTCAAGTATTTTTCAGGTTAAATTCAGACATATGTTGAAGATAAAAGAGGTGAGAAGTTTAAGGCTATTACCCAGGATAAACTTTAAATTTTAATGCTTCTTAGTATCATATCCTAAGGCCTATAACTGGCTTTTTTTCCGTGAGAAGAAATAATAACTTTTTGTGTGAAAGAGTTTAAACTGTGTAAAATGTGCCGTTTTCTCCGTTTTTTTTTTTTTTTTGAAAGTTTTTGTACGTGAAGTTTGGAAGATGTTCTTAATGGGTTGTGAATGTATTTTTTAGCATATAAATAAATCAAGTTTTTTGGTGTTTGGAAATGTTCCTAATGATTTTGTCCTGCATTTTGCTGGTTTAGTTCGTTTTTTTGTCATTTGGTGATAAGAAAAGGGTGTCCAATTCAAATGTACGGTACGTTTCTTTTTATTGACATGTGTATGTGTGATTGAAAGATTCAAGTTTGCTTC
Organism: Uloborus diversus; assembly: GCF_026930045.1. Taxonomy (NCBI): domain Eukaryota; kingdom Metazoa; phylum Arthropoda; class Arachnida; order Araneae; family Uloboridae; genus Uloborus; species Uloborus diversus. Next base: position 13,078,584 of record NC_072733.1, on the reverse strand, counting down.
AAATTACATTTAGACAATTTTGACCAATTAAACGGTATGAACTTTAATACGCCTTAACCTTATACTCAGTGTAAGGTCTCAATTTCAATACTTCACACCATCATGGTCAATTCTAGCTGCACAGTTTGAAATAAAGGGGATAAACTTTTGTTATTTAAAATTATGTAGAAAGTTCTCTACAAAGCTTTAAATTCGTTTTCTACTTACTTTGCCAACGTGTTACTTTAAAAACATATGAAAGATGACAGTTAGCTCTCGATGGAAATATGTGTCAATCGGTTAGTGTATCTGTCTGTCCCTTTATAGGTATTTATGAATTACTGAAACTTTTTTTTTTCTTCTTAACTAATTTCACCGTTATGACACATCATTGCTACGATTTTTTTTTTCTTTTTTTTTGCTCTGCATAGTTTTTGGTTCAATTTAAACACTTAAAAAACTTAATAATACTACTTAATGATACTACTTACAGGGTAATTTTTGGTATATGGCTCAGTTTCAGATAAGTTGTTTCAGATAAGCGGCCAATTTCATGTCCTTTGCTAAAAAGGGTTACAAGCATTTCTTTCAATGCACCAAACTGTGCACTAGATTAAATGTGAAAATTGATTTGTAATACTTAAGAATGAAAAATGTTCCAAATGTCATATGATTGCTGACATCACGATGATATTTTCAAGTTTATTTTAAAGTTCTAACATATTTCGTTTCTACTAAAAACTTACGCAGAAAAAAAAATCTATTCTTTATCGTCCATTAAATTTGTCACTAGAGATGATTGTCATCACAATGGTATGACAGCTTTTCCCCACTAAATTTTGCTTTCACAATTATCCAACTGTTAGCAGACTGCGACCATATGTTAGTACAAGCAGACAAATAAAATTTGGTTTCAGTGAGTGAAAACTATTTCATTTGTTATTTTTATTACAAAATTTCAATCAGAATAATTATAACGTGTCACCATCCAGTTCGTTATTGCTGAAATAAAAATTAATTAACTTAATTTTTTTAATGACTTATAAAGAGCTTTGAGACTGCATTAAAAATAAATGTTTTTATGACTTTTCAATTGCTATAATTTACCACAAAACAATCTTAACATTGAAACCATCATGATAATAGTATTCTTTAAAAAGTTTATGATGTCTAGGGACATGATAACGAGCTTTAGACCGTTTTTGAATTCATAAAAGTTTTTTAGCTGAATTTTTTATTTGTTTAATATATAAACACATAGGACAAGACTTTGATCTGACTTGTTCTTTTACAGCGAACGTTAAAAGTAAGGGGAGGGAAGAAATCTTGACTTCCGATTACTTTTTTCTAACCAATTTCGTTACACTGTTTTGTTTATTTAAGATTTATTACTTTGTTGCTGGTCACTTCCGTGCACCTAAAGCTCTCTATCTCGTTAACAAATGTCATTACTACAGTTTCTTGTTTTTATTACCAGTATCACAATAATAAAAACTTAACTGATAAAAATAATTTTCGCGAACGATCTCTGTTGTTCTTCCCTTTCTTTTTTTTTCATAGTGCATTGTATTTGCATCAGAACAGCAAACTCATTTATTTTTTGAACTAAAAGTGCCACTTTACACGAGAATAACCCACTTATAGAACCTGAACTAAAATACGGCGTTGCTTCGGAAAAATGCTATTTAAAGGGTTTGAGACGAAAAAGGTGTTCATTAATATATATTCTTTTTATTTTTACTGTACAGGATCATTTAAAAAGAATGGTGGGATTTCCCAAAGCTACTCTTTTGAGAGCATTAGACCACAGCTATCTCGTGGAACTTGACGAAAGACAGGGATGCAAAGCTTTAATTGACTACAGCTAGATGTCTCTGTGTTTGATCCGTTTGAAACTCCACCATTATTTTTTAATCATCCTGTATCTTTAAACAATTGTTAATTTGTTTTATTTATGTGTTTTGAAGAGATTTATTATTCTAAGTTAATAAGAAAAAAACATGCAATGTTGTTGCAGTAAATGTTATTACAACAGATCTTTGGCATAAATTTAACACTGCCACAAAAGGAGATGATTGATTGAATCAAAATTAAGTAAATTTACAATACAGCATACGTAAGTTTAATGAGTTCATGATGTTTAGATTGAACATTTCAAAGCCATTCCTCAGTTTTATTACTATTATTTTACCTTTGGCAACTCAAAAAAATTGATGCGCTTTATTTTTAACTAAAGAGAAAACTGCAAACGGTTTAATTTTTATATTATTTATTCATTTACTTGTTCTTATTTATTTTTTTATTCAGTTTTGCAGCAACGATTTGGTTTGCAACTCCAATCGTCGCTAAATTAAGAGATTAATTTAATAACTAGTAATATAATTTTCTGCGGAAAATAGTTTTTCCCCAATTTTTTTCCCTGAAATTTTTTTCGATTTGCATATTAATTTTGCTTTTAACAGTATTTTTTACGTATATTTTACGGTTGCAAAAGAATATGTTTTTATTTCCATATGAAGTGAAGCGATCTCCTTACTTGTTTAACAATTGCAATGGCTATAGTTTTCCCATGAAGATTTTTTTTTTTTTTTTTTTGGTGGAAAAAATATATTTCTAAGAAATAAATTCATGTTGATATAATTTAATTCCAACGTTTCGCAAGCTAAAATAGTTTCTCAAAAAACATTTGATAAAAAATCGATAACAATATTGCCAAGAAATATTCAGAAAATTTTAAAGCAGTCATCTTTTTAAACTTTGTGTTTGAAGTTAAAGTTAACTAAAAATATTCTAAAACTGGGAAACAATAGATTTAATACTTTGCAAGCAACAGCAACCGCGTTTAACTAAGGCAAAATTGGATTTTGTAGAATTTTATCCAACAAACATCTTTGTTCAGTGTTTTACAAGCACGGCTGACAAGATCCGTTAGTTCAAAGAAAATTTTTATAAAAGTATTTGAGTCTGTACAAATACATTAATCCTAAAACTTTGCGCCGCTTCTAAATATGAAAGCAGAACCGTTGAGCTCCTAAAAGATCTCAATATCATGTAAAGTAGCGAATGAAATGCTTTCTAGTGATTTTTTAAGTTAGATTGCCTCAAAAATAAAAGAAGTTTTTAATTTGTATTTAAGTAATGTATATAGTATGAAATATTGTGATTGAAAATGGTTATGTGATTTGAAAAATATCTAAAGTAGAGTTGCAACTGTTTAAAAAAAAACTGGACTTTAAAGTATTCTTGGAAGCGTAAATGAAAAATAATAGGGGAAGGAATTATATACATTTTAACTGTACACAGACCTAAATGAAACAACTTGATATCAATAAATACATAAGAAATGAAACAAATTTGGATGTCTCATTTAATCAGAGTGCGAGATAACATTTTTAATGAAAAAATACTACAATTTAAATCCTTTGAAACAAGAAAGAGTGACAGACCACAAGTTGTATACTGATATGGTAAAAAAGACTCTTCCGGTAAACAAATCAAAGATAAATGCGATAGAATGATTTGATCCGTCTACTAAAACTGTCATTTTTACCATATAAGCACACAGGTCCATGATTTGGATCGGATGATTCAATGTACTTGGATTTTTTTATCAATTAACAAAATGAGTTAGATATCAAACTTCAAGTTCTTGGGTAACATGATAGAAAGGGAGGCCTTGAATCGCATTTGACTGCATGAAAATTATAATTCTAACTATTGTCCCAATATAATGCATTATAGTCAACTGAAAATTAATTAAACAGCGTTATGTTTTAACCATTTGAGTCACGATGATTTCATTAGCGAAGACCTAGCCATTTTATTTTTCGACCAACTGATAATGCGAGTGTCAGAGGGCTGAAAATGAATTAAAAAATCAATGGTCTTAAACAAAGATACTATGCCTCGCAGGGTTAAGGAGATTTTAAGATTTGGCTTTAAAAATAAGGAAAACGCCAAAAAAGGAAAAAAAGAACGCGTAGTAAAGAAATACATTTTCTTCATTTTAAAAATGATAAAATCTTTTTGAAACTATAAAAGCATTATTGCGAGGGTAACACGCAATATTTATAAAAATGCGTATTATTTACATCGTGTGATTCAAATACAGTTTCTTTTTTAGTCATATTGACTACTAAACGTATTACTGTACACTGTAAAAACGATTCAGAAACGTTCCTAGAAAATAATGGGCAGCTGATGTGCCCAATTCCTTCCAGTAACATATCTTGGAAAAACCAGTAACGCTTTCCGCTAAAAGTCAGTAACCTTTCTGAAATTAACCTTGAAACTTTATGAAGACGTGCGAAATCTGCCCTGTTAAAGCCAGCCATGTCTCTAGAACCTTCTAGAAAAATTAAGTAGTTTCAGCATAATTGATTAGAACCTTTACCACGAAGGCTCCATAAATATTAGGGCGACCACGGCTAAAGCTATGCAAGAAGGAACCAAGCATATCTCTTGCCTGCAATTCCCGCCTTGCAAAGGTGTAGCTATCCATTGACATTTTCGCTCTCATTGGGAGCTTAGTCAGTCTGGACAAGCCGTAAGCAACTTTAGGCCGATACACTTAATAAACACGCTTGTTGAATCTTTAAACTGGTTGCTAAAAATATTTTCCACAACAGTGACAAGTGTGCACGCGTGCAACTTCTAGCGATTCAGGAAACTTTTTTGTGATGATACTTGTTTTTACGGGGAAATAGGTGAAAACGTGTGAAATCCCGAGACGTTCCACGGAAATAGCCGGTAACGTTTCGGAATTTTTTTACAGTGTATGCATGCAACAAATTTTTGCCACAAGATTGATTTTGTGAGAAACCCTGAACCAAAACTTTGATTTTAAATTCAATATTGCCTATTAAAAATGACTACATTCTTTCTTTGGAGAAAATTTCTGAATTTTTATGGTTTACCTAAATCTCATTTAAAAAAATAAAAAGAGAGAGAAAAGTACACGAAAAAAAAGTCTGCAAATGTTTATGTATCTTGTGCTAGAAATAAACAATTCGATGAATATGAAATTCGATGAGCATTCGATGAAAAATATTGGTGTTAGGAAAGTTATTTCGTATTGTAACGGAAAATGATTAAAAACGATCATACGAAATTAATGCACTGTTACTTTTATCTTTATTACATATTGCTGGGAATAAATTATCTTCCTGAATTCTTTTTGATGTATTGACTTCATTACAGAGAAAATACGCATCCCTGACACTACCCCCGACTGCCCCCGTGAACTCGACGACTCAAAAGAAAATACTAAAGCATTTGATAGAAATTCTTCTCTCGTATTGATTACACTGTAAAAACGATTCAGAAACGTTCCTCGAAAATAATAGGCAGCTGATGTGCCCAATTTCAACCAGTAACATTTCTTACAAAAACCAGGAACGTTTTCCGATAAAAATGAGTAACCTTCCTGAAATACTGGGAAATCTCCCCTGTTAGAGCCAGTCGTGAACCTTCTACAAAAATTGAATAGGTTTAAAATATTCGATTAGAACCTTCCTGGTTTACCAAGAAAGGTCCAGAAGCATTAGCGCAACAATGGCCAAAGCTACGTGAATAATTGCAAGCAAGAATCAAACATATTTCTTGCCTACAATTCCAGCCTCGCAAAGCTGCAACTATCCAGTAACTTATTTGCTCCCATAGGGAGCTTAGTCAACCCAGACGGTCCGCAATTAAACTATAGCCGATACACTTAATAAACACGCTCAGTCAACCTTTAAACTGGTAGCAAAAAACATTTTTCACACCAGTGAAAAGTCTGCATTCGTGCATATTTTAGCACTTCAGGAAACGTTTTTGCTAAGATACTTGATTTTGCGGGGAAATAGGTGAAAACCTCTGAAATCCCGAAACGTTCCACGGAAATAACCAGTAACGTTTCGGAATTTTTTTACAGTGTAGTTAACACAAATTTAGCTTTTTTGAAAATTTGTAGAAAGCTACTAAAATTAATTATTCCATAATTTTAGAGCAATTGTATTTTGAGTAAAATGGGAAAAACTCTTGATTTTCGTTTATTACACTCTCATGACAATGCCCATATATTCAAACTATGATATTAATGTAGGATGACTGAAATATTTAAGTTCTATGTATTTACGTTCTAAGTAAAGCAATAGCGCTTCCAAGAAGATATTTCTGCTTTTCTTTCCCCTGAAAATATCATGTATCCAAATCTAGAAAACTCAGCAAACAACAATTTAATATTTCAAACCGTTGTTGCTGTAAATTATTTTAGTTTAATGGTTTTATAAACTTGTATTATGCGTTATCTTAAATCAAAGATTCTGTACCTCAGAGTCACAATGACGTAAGCCCAAAAATTGTATGCCGATTTTATTAGTACATTGTATGCCGATGCCTATTCCACTTCGAGCCAGGTGAACATAATTCTTTTTAAAAAAACCATTTTCAATATTTTACTAAGGTTAAAAGAGTGCCATGTCTCATCCTTGCTTGAGCCAGAAAAAAGTTTTTCCTCTCTCCTGTAAAATTACCGCAATATGACTTACGTCCTTCTGGCTCTGAGGTACAGTATTTAGTCATTAAAAGTAATGATTAACACTTCAAACTGCGTAATTTTTTTTGTTTCGATGCACTAGAACTTTTTACTTATTATGCGCAAAACAAATGAAAATCAACAACGTTTTAACGCAAAAAACTAGCAGATTACTGCTAGGATGTAGAGACACCATCCAAAAGTTCTATATTTTGAATTGAAAAAGGGGTTTCCAGAATCTTTGAAACACGTGTATGCAGTAATCTGCTAGTTTTGTGCGCTAAAACGTTGTTGATTTCCATTTACTTGAGTGCACAAATGTATCTATTTATTTCTTATGGATAAAATGTCTTCTTGTAAATGTGCAAACCTAAATAAAGATGCACTGAATGTCATTAAGTCTTAGTTAATATTTGAAATATTATTAATAAAAACTTTGTGATTTTTAATAATATATTATTTTTTCCGACACATTCCACAACACAATACAATAGCCGTATTAAACTTTCAAAGTGGCTTGTAGTACCACGAATCTTCAGATGTAACTATTTTCTGACTAAAGTGGAGTAGCATGTTTTGAAACATAGTGCAGTTAGGAAACATTCCACACTGTTAAAATTTTTCCGGAAAATTTACGGTAATTGTTACTGGCATCCATGTTGCCAGTAACTATTACCGTAAAAATCAAATGTTACTGTAAAATTTTACGGTTTCCTCGGTAGGCCACAGCAACCAATTGGAGCTGGAATCGTTTATTTCTCCGGTATAAATTACCGTAAAAATCAGCGATGTTGTTAGTCCGCCATTTTACAGTCGCAATTACCAGAAAATCTTCCTGAATTTTTAACAGTGCAGTTACGTAGCTCGCATTACCACTTCACTTCACCCCCGATATATAACTTTGAATCACATTCCCTTGCAAGCAATATCCGGAAGCTATTTAATTAGAAAGCAAACATAATTTTTATTTTATATTAGAGTTTAATTTAAATTATTCCACATTTATTATTTTGCCTCAATCTTACTTTAACTTTAAGTGCCAAAATTACTATTTTTTCCAATACTTGATGATGCGTTTTATGAAATATTTAAATTACCGTGTAATTTCCAAAAAACCACTAAAAATTAATCTCTCGAAAGTGAGAAAGTGTCTCCAATTCTAGGTCGCGTAAGATTCTTAAAAATCATCAATAATCGTCATTTACTTTAAAACAGCTTTACCGTATCTCAATTCATCCTATTTTAAGCACACAAAATTGTGATGTATATACAGCTAAATGAGAGAAGTAATTTTCTAAAGTCATATATCACCATGTGTCATTAATCTTTCTTAGTTATTTTTGCAGAGCGGTTGATAATGTTACGCTTATCTGTGGCTATATTTCCGAAAAATATTAACTAAAGAAGTGCAGAATTATTTTTTGCTGTTCCTCCCTCTAATGCAAAAAAGATTTATTGTAAAATAATAGCTGCAATTCCGAAAACAAACTGATAGTATTCCGTTTTGGTAAATGAGTGTACTTTTGAAGCTTTTGCTTGTGTAAAATAACTTAACGTCAAAAGAAAGTGGTAGGACTTTACGTGAGCTAATTAAAACTTACCATTAATAAGAGAAATAAATTTGTCTTTTGGGTGTGTGGATGTATGTGTGTGTGTGTGTGTTTTTTTTTTAATGCATTGCGGTATTTTGAGTAAAAATCATTTTAAATCTTAAACAAAATTAATTTAATTTTAATTGAAAGTTTCTATTTGAAATCAATATTTCAAAGACTATTCTAGTCACAAAGTTATAAGTGCAAATGTTTTAGGCAATGTTTTAATCATTACTAAAATTCGTTTACCATTTTTCCATTAAAACTCAGATACATAATTAGAAAAATAGTTTTACATTCCGTATAACTTATCAATAAAATAACAAAAAAAAAATAATGTAGTTAAAAATGAGCAGCTTTTTATTTGACAATACGTGAAACAAGGACAAAAGTATAAACTCAAAGGTAAAAAAAAATCTTGCATTACTGTACAGTTTTTTTCAAATAAGCTAATTTAAATCCAAAACTTGAAAAAATGTGGCCAGCACAGACCATTATTTTCAATATTTTTCAAAATTAAAAAGAAATATTAAAAAACCTGCTGGATAAAATTATATACTCAAAACGTTTACCATTGTTTTAGTTGCTTAACCCTGTTAAGTGTTATATTTTGTTGAAGTACAGATAAATAACTGAAAAAATAGTTTTAAATTCAGTTTAACTCATAAATTGAAGAAAACATTTAATATATTTTTTCCTTTAATGGCATATTTTTTCCTTTTAGTTCCTCATAAATATGTAAAACAAGAACAATAGTTTAAAGTAAAGGATGAAAAATCCTAGATAAGAGAAAATTTGTGCTCAAATAAATCCATTTCAAGCCACAACCGTAATCCATATCGCCATTAATGATAGTTATTTGTTTATCTTTTTATTGTTGACAAACAGTAAAAATGTGAATTAAAATTTAATATTCTTGTGTATCGGATTCTGAACTTATGGCTTTCTGCATGTAAATGTGTTTCATGGCTGTAGCGGAAAACATAATCTTGTCACTAGATATTATTCTTTTCTTTATATTTTCAAATTATATCAAACGAAAAAATGCGACTTAAAGCGAAAATTTAGAAAATTGCTATTTTCTATGCAACTGTCATTCTTGTTTTTTTTTTTTTTTTTTCTTTTTTGAATTGTTCAAGAAATGCATTTTACTGTCTGATATTATGTTTAGAATGGTTTGACGTTTTAAAGGCACGTACTCGTATTCGACTTTGTCTAGCCAATAAATATGTGATTCTTACATTGAAATTCAAAACATTAAAAAATGTAACATTTTTAACTCTTACAGAACTAAAGGCCAAGGTTATGGCGTGAAGAGATGTTGAAAAAACCCAATGCCAAATTTCTAGCAAAATGCCAATCCACCACATATTTTTCCCAAACTTTAGGAGTATTTAAATTAAAGCAGCTATTAGGCCTTGGATTTTAGGCAATAGATTCCTAGAGAAGTCTAGTTGTGCACCTCCCCTTCTGGTTGCATTCGAGTGTTTCTGAAGGGGTCTTTTGCCCCTTTTTTTTGGGGGGGGGGGAGAGGAATCATTGTTAATTTCGATGTAAACTCAAGTGGTGTTATAATTTGGCGGACACTTGGCGATATATCGCCAGTCTTTTGATCGCTAAGTTTTGTCGCCAACTTGGTGAAAAGTTTGGCGATTTTTTTTTAAAATTTGGTTTCAATTTGGATACTGTTGTTGATATTTAGAGAGTAAACTATTGAATCACATTAAAACTGCCAATAATGAGAAAATTACATTAAATTGGATTAAAATCATATCAGCTCGTTGTTTTCTTATTTCTCATTATTATTGAAAAAATATTACAATTAGCTATCTCTAATAACAACATTGATTCGTGTTACGCCTATAAATAGTGTCATTGGAACAACAAATTTACAGCAATCCAGATATTTTTGCCGTTGACTTTCTACAGCAAAAATATCTTTTGTCCTCGATTTCACTTAATGATAAGATTTGAGTTGATATTTGTTTTATAAGTTGCGTTAGTTGTTTCAGTTCATGAGTGATACTGAAATTTTAAGCATTTGTATCAGTTGTACAGTCATAGAAAAAAAAACGAAACACTTTTAATTATTCGGCCATAATACATGCTAGAAAGGAAAGAAAGGTGTCATCCGACTTGGTTTAAAGTCTTCTTTAAAACTACGTAGGTAAAATTTTGATAAGGGACCATATACAAAGCAAAATGAGCACCAACTCTTGATTTTCGAATAGGAACCCCTAATTTTTGCTACATAATTATGTTTAGACCGCAAAATATAGCCAGGATACGAAATTTCACTGCATTCCGTGCAGTAGAACAGGAGTTATTAACGAAAAACATTTTAGGGACCGTCACCACATTGAAAACGCTTCTTTCAAGGTCACGGCTTATCAAGTAACGGAATGTAAACAAAGAAAAGATCGAGATTATCCAGCTCAATTCATGATTTTTTGAAGTTTTCTTTTTTTTCCCTAATCCGATACTTTTTAGCCGATTATGTTGCGGCAAAAAGCGATTTACGGTCGATTTTTTTTTTGAAAAAAAAAGTAAACATATTTACTGATTTTTGTCTATCTGGATTAACCTAAGAAAGACGGATGGGGTTTGGCTGGTCCATCGTATAGATCGTTGTTTAGTAAATCGAATAATGACAAATTAAAAGTAATGGAACTTTTTGCTTTTTCTAATATGAACCTATTGGATTGCTTATATAATCATTCAGCAAATTAGCCTCATAGAAATGTAAATATCCAAATTTATACCTAGAAACATGATCTGAATATGTTTGATAAATGTATTTCACCTATGTTACAGGTTTATTTTGGAATGAATAGAAAGTCTTTTGATGTAAAATGGAATTGCGCGTTTTTAATTTCGCAGAACATCGGCAGAAGTTTGAGTCATCGCACACAAAAATATAAAAAATATACCGCACTACGTGGGAAGACGCAGCATTAAATAGATTGAAAACTCGAGCGAAGCAAGGTCAATTTATTCCGTGAAAATTTGCTCTAAATACATAAAATGAACGAAGTATCAATCTAAAAAATAAAACAAACAGGTGAATATAAATACCTGTTAATGAGCAAACAGTTCATACTCGAACTTTATTTGGGAAAAATTTGGTTATTTGAATTAACCCAGTGGACAAACACAGTAATTGTTCTAGAGGCTTTTTTGTAATCAAAAAAAGAGAATTTGTTTCAAATCCTAATTTATGCGAAAGATCATAATGCGTAGTATTATTAAAAAGGCATAACCCAATCGGCGGTTTTAGTTAAACATGTAAGGGCTTTTAAAAGCAATTTAGGAAAGTAATTTCCCAATGCTGTCTCTAGCAACGAGATTCGAGAGGGTCCATCCCGTAATTTAAAAAGACAAAAGTTATTTTAGCTTAAACCAAGGTGATCCGAAATCTGACTTCTTGTCATTTCTCCGATTTTGTAATATTACAAACAAAACTTAGCATTATTTGATTTTGTTTCGTGCACTATATGCCTGCAAACTAGCATTTTCTATAGCATCAGGCTGGCGCACCCATAGCAATACTATACACAGCATAACCGACAGGCGGGTTGATCTATCCAGAGGCTCCAATTTCGTCCTCGCTGTATATTTCGCAGACTAGAATCGGAACTAATCGTGCGGGATGCAGAAGTCACCTTATTGAAGCTGAGAGTCCGAATAAACTGGTAGTTAAAGTAAATTTATCTGCTGTATGTTTACGGTATCTCACTGGTGAGATAAATTTCCTTCATCCACCAGTTTTTAGACACTCTCAGCTTCAATGACATGACACCTGCTTTATTGTTCGGTTAAAATTAGTTCAGGGCTGTTGTGCTTAGTATTAGGCCTCACAGCAGCCATCGAATGGGACAACCAAACCGCCATTATATCGCAATGAAGACGCGGGCCGCATTCAGCCCGCGAAGTTGGTCCATGCGGACCGTTGTGTGTTCAAAGAATAAGAACAGAAAGTAGAATTAGTTCCAGTGTCATAAAGTTGGAGCCGAATATTCAGGTATTGGATTCTGAAAAACATGCATTTAATAAAATAGGCATCCATTAGTTGATAACAATAATTTTTTTTCACTTTCTTTCTTTGACGATATTTTCCCATGTTGTTCAAAAGGGAAGAAAATAATTTGGAATTTTATCTTTGTCTTGCGAGAATGATTTTAATGTGAAATGAACGGACAATGACTGAGAAAGTAAATAGAAAAATAGTATTTAAATTATAATTAAGAATAGACAAAAACTCAACTTAATCTAACACGCAAATTAATGTTTTGTTAAATCTTTGACAGTTAGCCACAACTACTATTCTTGTGCAGAATACAGCTCAAAGCACGCGGCCCACTAATGCGACTGACATTTCCTCTCCTACATCTTAACACATTGAAAATTATTCAAACACTATACAAAAAAAAATTAGTTCCTAAAAACCAGTAAATTTATCTAAGAGCAAATATTACTTTTTGACCCATCTGGATACTGTTAAAGGCGAAACTTCACACTGTCGGCTATTTTTCGAATACTTTTCCCCGATTTAGACAAGGCAATAAGTTTTCCTTTTAGTAAATTATCTCCGGGAAGAGCCATTAATTTTACACTGTTTTTTGCAACATGACTAGCAAGACAATGAGGTTTTGTTGTATGTTTCTGTGAAAAAGTTGTGCATGTTAATTTTTTTGAGATAATCACGATTGCTTATTGCTTTTATTTGACTCTTTTGATGTGCTATCATTTTATTTTCCATACCAGCACCCTCTGCAGCACCATCGTCGGCCGGCAGCCTCACGATGCTGCTCCTCTGGCGAAAACCGTCTCCAGGTTGCGTCAAGATCCTACACACACACACGCATACATACACACACCTACACACACACATACACGCACTCCTACACACACACATACACGCACTCCTACACACACACACATACACGCACTCCTACGCACACATACACACACTCATGCCTGCACAGACACAAACACACATACCTACATACACACACACGAACGCCTACACACACGCGCGTACACACACATACTAACGCCTACACGCACACGCGCGTACACACACACACACACGAACGCCTATACTCATACGCGCGTACACACACAGCACTGCATACACATCACGCACGCACATGCATACATACACACACACGCACCCACACCCATGCGACTACACAAACACACACACATGTGCCTACAAAAACACACACACATGCACCTACACAAACACACACACATACGCCTACACAAACACACACACACACACACGAACGCCCACACACACGCGCGTACACACTCATACGAACGCCTACACGCATACCCGTGTACACACACACACACACAAACGCTGACACGCACACGCGCGTACACACACAGCACTGCATACACAACACGCACACACATGCGCCTACACAAACACATACACACACACACACATGAGCTTACACAAACACACACGCGCATACATACGCACACACGCTCGTGATTGCGAAAAACATAAGTTGAATTCAAGATGCCACTATTCAAATTAATATATATATATATATATATTTTTTTTTTTTTTTTGAGTTATTATTTTACAAAAGGCAATGGCTAAACGCAGAAAAAAAAAAAAACAGAAGTATTTTAAGTGTAGCTTTTAATTTAAAAAGTTCTATAAAATACTCTTTTATCAGACAATGAAAAGTGTTTCTCATTATTTACACATTGACGTTTGAACGATATCCACAAAAAACTGACGGTTGCAATATTGTGTTGTTCTTCTGCAGAGACAGCGAATAAATGTATGCATTTAAAAAATTCATAGACGTAACTCTAATGTAGAAAAACCACGTTATAATTGGTTTGCTTATTTTGTTGAACAATTTTTTTCTTTTTTTACGAAGAAACCAACTTTCATAATTTCTGTTTTAAAAAAGTATACGGTCCCCTAAAGTGAGAAAAGATGAAGTTTTAAGCATAGTACAAAAAGCAACGGTATATTTTGAGCTCAAATTTTGGATTCCCACATAAAATCTCTTCTAGATAGTTTTTCTGTTAAAATTTAATATGGTTTCAGATCATATTTTTTCAAAAAATATTAAAATAATTCATAAAAAAAATAAAATTACATTTTATGTGTTGTGAGTTATGTTTTTATTATTGGGTCGATTCATATTTTGATATAAAAAAACAATCTTTGCCGTGCCTATTATAGTTTTTGTGTTATGAGTAAAAATATCAAAATACGTTTTAACATTACGAGAGGAATTTTTCAAAACTCGATTCTGAAGTAACGGCTGAATCGAATTAAACAAAACTTTGCATACAAAGTTAAAAAAGGATGCTGATCACAAATATGTGATAAAAAAGGGGGTTCTCATTGAAAAATTTGAAGTTGATGCTCGTTTTAATATGAAGACGACCCCTTAACAACAATTTTTTACAATAATTATGTAGAACTTTTTATTCCTGAAACAATGACATCTTACACGTGTCTCTAGTATCAATAGTCTTTGAATCCGATCGAGTGTTTCGTTTTTTTTTTTTCTATGACTGTACATCTTTAATAATGTTATAATTGTACCAACATAAGAAAACCAACCGCCAATTAAATTATAATTAAACCAAAGTTTAAAATTTTAAATTTATAGTTTTTCCAACAGCGTATTTTAATGTTTGTAATCATTTAGGGGGAAAAACGCTTAAAGTTCTCTATGGTAATATTAGTTCGTGTTTTAGCTTTCGAACAAAACTTTATTGTAATCCAAAAATTTTAAACTTGAGTTTGTATTTTGTCAAGGTTTCACAGAATGTTTAAAGTTGTTCATTTTTAAAAGCGTTAATTTTATAATTTTACTGATGTATTGTACTGATTTTGGAACTATTTGTTCAGTTATTCATTTGTATTATAATGAAAAAAAACGTAAACCAAGTAAAATTATAAATTAAACAAGATATAAAATTTGTCTATCTACAATTTTGTTCATCAGTGTTTCTTTTAGTGAACAGTTTCTAATAAACGGTTTGTTTTTGTAGAACTATGAAATAATGGTAGGAATTGCAAAAAGGCGTTTTACATTTTTTTTTCTTAAAAAAATATTTATTTTAAAATTATAGCTACAATTCGAGTAACAAACTGTGATAGCAAATGAAAAGCGCACGGATGAAAGCGAAATGGCATTTCTTTCCAGTTAAGATTAATGTAGCAACGCTGAGATTTTGCAGATTAGAATGTAATGCTATATTTAAACCTTAAGAAATGTAGAAGTTTCGGGACGAAAATTTATCAAAACTTAACTGGACAATAAAGAAAGGTTGAGATTTTGAATTCTCAAAGTTATTTTCTCGAAGGCTGGAAGGATTGACAATTCGCCTTGTTCGCCTCAAATTGTGTTTTAGAAAATGAGTGAATATTTTAAACTTTTGCGTGTGTAACAAAATTTAACGTCAAAGGAATTTAATAATACTTTACATGAGCTCATTTGAACTTTACCATTAAGAAAGAATATGCTTCAATAGATTTTTTGTGTTTTTGGTGTAAAACCATTTAAGATCTTTTGCAAAAATGATTTTTTTTCATGAGAAGTTTCATTTGAAGTTGATTGCTAATTAGCAACAAATTAATGCTTTCTTCCCACAGAATTATGGAGAATTATACAAATTTCAGAATGATTTATTGCAGTTTTCACCTTGATTCAGAATGATTTATTTTGAAATTATAGCTGCAATTCGAAAAACTACTTTTGATAGCAAATTCCGACTCAATAAATAAATGTGCACTCGGTGCTTTTGCGTGCGTAACAAAAGCTTAACGTCAAAGGAAGTAGGTAAAACCTTACGTAAGTAAGGTTTTACCTACTTCCTACTTTTACCTTTACCTACTTCCTACTTTTACCTTTACCTACTTCCTACCTACCTTTACCTACTTCCTTCTTACCTACTAATGGTAATTGAAAGTTACCATTAGCGGAGAAAGTATATCTTTCAATACATTTTTTTTTTTCAATTTAGCCAGGTATTTGTGTAACATCATTTAAGATCTTTTACAAAAGAAATTGACTTTTAATGGAAATTTCCTTTTGAAGTAATTAGGAATAATCTATAAACTAACGGTTCCTTCTTAAAGAACTATGCAGTACTGAGAAACATATTTTACTGTATTAGTATTTAATTTGAATCTTCTTGTTTTTCAGTTTAAGACAAAATTTAAAGATATATTGCAGTAAAACTGACTTTTAAAAATATAATGTTTTGGACTAGATCCACTGCATGATCAAAGTTTGTTTAACTTAAGGCTTTGTTTTTAGAGACGTTTTCACTATTTAACTGTCAGTTTTAGATTTTAAAATTTCTAATTTGCATTTATCTACCTAAGCAAAGACATGATAACCACAGAAGTCAGAAGTAATGAAGAACATTTCGCAAAACAAGGCTTAATTTTGTGAGAAAAATAATTTTTTTACAATTGAGGCAGCGAGAAGAAAAGGGATGTACGTGGACATTTTCAAGTTTTGAGTAAAACACGTATAAAGATTACGTCCTAAGTAGGCTTTCATTGATTTTATTTGCTAAATCATGCTGTGCAGCAGCACCTACCTGGGCTACTAGTACTATCTCGTGCCCCAAGACAGAGGGCTAACCTACCATTCGTACTGATTATCTCCAAATTTTTAATTTTTCTACTTACATCCCTTTGCTTCTCACTACCTCAATTGGTCCCCTTCACGTTTGACGCCTTCTAGTTTGATAATTTAAATTTCTGACAACGTTAAGGGGACACTGGACGTTCAAAAAAAAGAAATTTTTACCAAATTTTTGAAATTTTTATTTTTTGAATTTATTTGAATATGAGGACAATTTTGTGAGTTTTGTTTTATTTATTATAGAATAGAGAATGACTTAAAATAAGTTTCAGTGTTGTGAAATCAAAATAATTACGCAAGGGACTTTTCAAAGTTTTGTTAATTATCGTTAAGGTTATTTACATTTTTTTAAATAATTGGTCTTCTAATTAAAATTTTTTAATGATATTTTATAATTAAGCTTGTAGCAGTGTTTAAATTATATGGTTAAAATTTCATGCAAATCCATCAATAATTAAAAAAGCTTGTTTTCAAGGTCCAAAGTCTTAAAGGTTTTGTTTATTCTGTTTAAAGATTATTTTTCCCAATTGGATACGAAATTACTCTAATTAAGCATCAAATAAGAAATGAACACAGATAGTACACATTTCTCACATGATCAAATATTTATAACAAATGTTTACAAAAAGCAAAACATGTCTTTTAATCTAGTTAAATGTTAAAAATTTAAGCTGAAATTATCCTTTAACAGTACCAGCAAAGAAAAAAACAGATATAGTATGAAATTTTTTAAGGTGTGAAAAAACACCATGATATTTTCAGAAGAGGGAAACTGTAGTGTACATTTCAATGAAATATCTAGCACAGTCTACATCAGATTCTTACAGAGTGCAAAGTACTTCTTATGATCTTAACTAAAAGAAATAGGAACAGCTATGGTTTTTTTTATTTGTTTTCAAGTTATAAAAATACTCCTTAGTATTTTTAGAGGAATGAAACTACAGTGCACAGTTCTATACATTTTTTGCCACCAAATGTCTAGAAAAAATGCTCATAGATAGCAAAACATTGTTATGCTCTTTTTAAATATTTACACTCAAATTTAATTCTAAAATTACACGCATAAAAATAGTTATAGCAAGAGTTTCATATTTGTTTCAAGTCGTGAAATTTCTTGATGTTTATAAACGAGTGAAACAATAGTACGTCTTTCTATGCAATGTTTAACACCTAATGTCTATAAAAAGTACTTACAGATAAAGAAAAATTCTTACGATCTTTTTAAAATATTGAACTCAAAATATTTATTAAATTTGCCTTCATAAAAATCAATTTTGCTCGGTATTTTTCGTCAAGGTATGAAAATACTTCTTGATGTTTTTCAAAAAGTGAAGCATATTTGGCGGATTGAAATATACTCAATTTAGGATACAATTTTTCTGCTTGAATATGAAGTCGTTAAAAATAAATTTGATTTCTTTTTTAAACTCATTTCAGATTTTCAATAAGTGTAAATGTGTTAAAACTATGTCTCTTTATAGAAAATACTATAAAAATCACAAGGAAAACGAAAGTAATAGAACTGCATTGAATCCTCATTCTTTATGAAACCGTCTCTGTAGTTAACATAACAAACCTCGGCAATTATTCTTATGACTATTTAAAAAACAATTGATTGAAATTAAAAACACAAGAGTAACATTTTGCGCATAAATATTTAATCATCTCTTCTGAAAGTGCCATCCAGCGTAATAAAATCCGAAGACCGAAGAGTCTTCAGTAAAATTTATTCTTAAAGTGGGAAAATTTATAACCAACATGACGGCGTCTTCTTTCAAACCTAACAAAATGAATGAATTCAATTCCTCCACTAATGAGGCCAGATGGGGTTACGCTAAACAAAGAAGTTTTCACATGTGAATATTTTATAAGACTGAGTAAAAAGATAAATTTTGAAATACGAGAGTCCATGTCAACAAAAGAATTTTGAAATAAATTTAAAAAGGGCTATCTCTCTCAAAAGCTTCAACTCTTTTCAGATAATATTAGGAATGAAAAATTTAGATGGCTCCTTGGATAAGCTAGAAATTAAAAGTGTTTCTCCGCTTTCAAAGATGTATGAGTTCTTAGCGAAATTCTCGTAAAAAGTTCGTTTCTGAACAGTATAAATAGTATCTTACTACTTGCAAAGAAGGAATGAATGAGTTGAACAGATTTTTTATCTTAATTTTTAGTTCCATTATTTGTTTGCTTCAAGAAAACGTTTAAAGGGCTGATAATTTAAGAGAAGGCGCAATGAAAGCTGAAAAAGAGGGGAGGAATTATTGTTGTAGTTTTGAAAAAGATAATGAAGAGTCAGAACGATAATCAAAGACTATCAAGAGTGTGAATACATATATAGATATAGATATAAAGCACATGAAAAATTAAAAACATAACATTCAGCCCATTTTGGTAATTCGTAATCATACGAATTTCATTGTTTGACTTTCATGTATTAATTGCGCATAGTATTAAATTACAGTACATTAAGTACTCAACTGCATGCATATTATTTCCAATATCAACTTTTGCGTAAAAGAAATGCTGGAGGATAAGTATCAGACTCAAAACGAAAAGAACCTTTTATTGCCGATTGTTTAAGGTGAAAAGGTTTATCGACTTTTTTTAATAGTAATTTTCAACGAATTTCACTGAAATTTGCAGCATAGTTGCATGTTACTAATACTTACACAAATACAAAATATCATGAAAATATATTAAAATTAAAAGTTTTTTTCAAATTTCAAATTTGAATTTTTAACGCTTTTTTCGCATCGCGACTTGCGCCTGAAATCTTATCAAAATAACAAAATACAAGCAAAATATGATGCATAAAACAACAGAAAATAAAATGTCGGGAGTAATTTACAAAATGTTGTGGTAAAAATAAAAATTAGTGAAAAACCTCAAACTAGACATATTTGGTAAAATATGTACATACTTCAATAAAATATAGCAAATATTTTTGCGACAGCTAACCAAACTGAAAAATATTTTCCATCAAAATGTTAAGAACCCTCTAAAGTACTTTGCATGAAATTTTTAGATAATTTAAATAATAATTCATTACAGTGAACAGTTTGAAATTTGTAAACATGCAAAAAACGATGTTTTGAGAAAATCAGCATTTACTGTTTTACTGCAGAAAATTTCATTAATTAATAAATAATTTAATTTTTCATAAAATTCAAAACAAATAGGATATGATGATTTATTTCAGGGATTCAAAAAGTAAAATAAAACTAATTTACTTAGAATCAGCGTGAAACAAAACTTAATTTGACAGCTGGAAGGAGAGTGGAAAAGGTAAACAAAGGGGGCGGCTACAACAGAAATTGTCATAACTTCGTCAATTCTTTACCGATTCATTTTTTTTTTTTTTTTTTTTTTTTTGCAAAAGGTTCAATTAAATGTCTAGTTTTTAGAAATATAATAAAAATAAAACAGCTTTTTTGAAAAATTTTACTTTTCTGAAAGTCCCTTGTCACCTTGAAACAAACATGTTTAAGATTAGATAAAAATCCATTGATAATATCATGGAATATTTATCTCTCTGAATATACAGGGTGTTTATAAAATCTTGCAGTTATAAGGAAAATTCATTAAAAAAACTAATTCACAACTTTGGTAAATCATAAATAATTCAAAATTTTTTGCACATTCAACATTTGTAATTCAACTTTTTTTGTAAACTTTGATCCATTTCTGAAGAGTTTTCACTGCACTTCTACGTTTACACCTTTTGTAATTTTGAGAAGATTTGGAATTTAAACGGTTTTTAACTTCACACCAGACAGTAGCGCAGCCAGAATTTACCTTCTGGGTGATGAGAATTTAGTCATATCAGTCCTAAAATGTAATATTAGGATAGGAAATATGTGTTAAAATCAACCCCTCCCTTGCTGTGCCCCTGGAGTTAGGTATTAGTTAGCACATTTGTTGTATCTCATAATACATTATCCATTGCCATTTCTATTTAATATTAACAAGAGAGAGCAGTTTGCAACCACTTCTCAAACCCCACAAAATTTTAAAAAATAAAAGATTTAAAAAAAAAACATGATTCCCTCCCCCCCCCCCCCCCCGCCCCCACATTTGCCGTTTTCATATTTTTATTTTAGCACCTACATTACGTTAATATTGTACTAATGGGGTAAATCAGTTGAAAAAATTTCAGAAATCAAAAAATATATGTATACGATAAAGTTTAAATAGATTTTTAGGTATATTTTCTTCATCAATGGAATACATTAAAAACACCCAGTACATTTTTCAAAGCTAAGTTTTTAATTATAATAAAAATATTAAATTCCATTAATTCTTGCAATTGAGTCTTCATAGAAACGAAACTTATTACAGGCCCAATAATTAACCCGAGAACATGCTAATATTATAGTCAAAGACGAGATTCAGCGACTTTTATTAAGCCGTAAAGGTACATTAAATATTAGAATGGGTTTAAAAATTAGTATTTTAGGTATACGACTTCTGATATCAAAAACAAGCAATGTTTTGGCACTCTTAGTGTGGAAAAAAATAATAAAAAAGTAAATATTTATGCCATCATATCGCCTCTGAACTTTAAAGAAATGTAAAATTGGTCGAAATTTGAACATTTTTATAGAAAGACAAATATTTTTACTTCTTATTCGAATTTAAGTCCTTCCTTTTAATTCCTCTAATTGAATTCTTTCAAAAATTTTATTAGCTCGGTTTGTAAAGTCAATTAAAGCTTTTTTAATAATTTCAGAGAACGTCTCCATGTCACACTCAAGCTGCTAAACAATTGCGTAATTCTTCCTGAATCGACAAACTTTTATTTGGGAAGGAACAAGAGATGTCTCTTCTCGATGTATTCGCATTTCTATCGCAATCAGCAATGCCAAAACTGAATCATGTCTAACTTTGATCCAAGTGTCGTAAATTGTTTAAAAACATATGGTAGGACATGGTAGCTTCAATAGCTATTTGTTTCGCTTTAAGTTAGTGACCAGTGAGTAATCTTTGCTATTGTGGTGAAGTTAAGAGTGATGTAGAGCATTGTCTACTGAGCTGCATAATGAGGCCAGAGGTTCCTTCAGGAAAAGTTTAAATAGTTTGTCCTGTTGTTGGCTTACTGTTTCTTCGGATTTTGTAATAAGTTCAGAGAGACTTCGGAGTTTCGTTTTGTGCTTTTTGTGTATTATGTTTTTGTTGTTTGTGTTTTGCGAAATTTTGTTTTGTGTTTTAAATTATTAATTTTAATTTTTTTATTGTTTTTTTTCATGTTATGTTATTCTTGTACGTATTTATTGTCTGTTTTAAGATTTTTCTTATTTGTACTTACTTTTGTGATACTACCCCATGTGGTACTTTGTGGTGCATGAGGAGTTTTTAAATCTCTCTTAAATTTAAAAAAAAAATGTAAATGTGAATAATGAATACTAAAATCGCAAGCGTAGATTCTAAATTTCTAAATTGATCTAAAGTACCAAGACGACTAATTTATTATAAGGAGTCGCATTGAGCACATTGAGTCGCATTCCACTCTAAGAGGAAGAAGAGAGAAATGCAGTATAACTTCGATTTCACGATTTCCACAATTTAATGATACTTTTCGCTGATCCGAATTTGACTGCATTGGATGTCTATGCTCCTCGATTTAATGACATCCTTCATTTAACTATGAATATTTCCAGTACCTTGACAATTGTTAATTCAGTGTTATACTATTAGATTTCCAACCGGAGTTTACAACTGTGTTGAGAAAGCAAAGGGACGATACCAAAAGTTGCACAAGCAGATGTATTGTCTTGTACAAAACTCGTACCCATTGCTCAAAATGACTACCACGCGTATAACTGCAGAGGTGACACCGGCGAAGAACGACTGGCGCCCATCACTCGAAAAGATTACCAGTGTCTTGCTAATTTTTTCCGTGTTAGCAACAATTTTCGCAACGAGATATTCAGCTGAGTGCACTTAGGATATGCTATGTAGGCAGGCACAATCTGACGCCTTAGACAATTACTTGCATTGGTTCATCTCGTAGGAGGCGTTGCTACTTTTCTATTTTCTGTCCCTTACAATAGAATGCGATTATATGATTCTATGTAATTATGAGCCATCTGTATGGGTGATATCAATCCTTTGGATTTGCAAAAGCAATTTAGAAACAGTCCGTATATCTTTTTCTAGTTCTGTCTGTTAACAAATATGAAAACATACTGACAGACAGAGTTAGACTTTATGCACATAAGTGGAAAATAAAAGGAAAAGAAGTCCCACCAGTACGAGAATTGTCCTAATTATCAATATTAATGTTTTACTAATTGATAAATTTGGATATTTGAAGTTGGTTCCTCAAAACTTAGGGAAAATGTACAACAATAATTTCAAACAAGGGATTTAATTCTATAATATTTTCATTTCATATAGTTATTTTTCCTTGTACGTAAAACGTCCCTTGTTTTGCATAAACACATATAGGTAATAATCGTTCAAGTCAACCGATTATATAATGAAAAATTCAGAAAAATGCGTATTGAAAACAGTCATTAAATCTGCTCGTTGACAAAAATGAGATTTTTTTTTTCTTCAGATATTTGGGGTAGTTGGAAATCAAACTTGAATGTTTTAACTTTAGATCCTTTCCCTATCTCATGGAGGATTTGAGAAAGAAAATTTCGTAAACTGCACCTTAGAATTAATTTCCTGAGAGTAAAATTAAAGTGGATTTGGAAGTTTTGACTTTGCGACTATTTGCTAGCGAATGAAATCCTGTTTTTATTTGCTACAGTTTCTTTTAATTTTTCCCAGTTCAATCTGCATTGAATCACTTTGTATATTGAAATTACGTAAATACTCTAAACAATTTGTTAAACATTATTGTTACAATATGTTGGATTTGAGAAAGAAAATTTCGTAAACTGCACCTTAGAATTCATTTCCTGAGAGTAAAATTAAAGTGGATTTGGAAGTTTTGACTTTGCGACTATTTGCTAGCGAATGAAATCATGTTTTTATTTGCTACAGTTTGTTTTAATTTCCCCAGTTCAATCTGCCTTGAATCACTTTGTATATTGAAATTACGTAAATATTCTAAACAATTTGTTAAACATTATTGTTGCCTGGATGGATGAGGAGGGCAGGGTGAAGCATAAAGTGCATTCACCTGATCGGAATTTCTTCTTTACTGTCAATGTAACAAATATCACTACAACAACAATGTATACATTTCCAACGATGAGAACATTTACTGTGAAAACTGGGTTCATATGGTTTTGATACTAAACGCTTCATCCGCAAAGTGTTAGTTCTGTAAACATTAGAATAAATTGCAAACTGAAAATGATCATGTAATAAGGAAAAGAATAAAATAGACAGTTAGATCAACATTTTAGAAATGATTTATGTTAGTGCGAAAACGTTAAATGTATACTGTGGAATGTTTATGCAAATTCTTCCTCCAAATTTAACCCAATCTTCTACTTAAATTTCAAAGACGGTGAAATCAATTCCAAAATGTTATTCAAATCAATTGATTAACAATGTATTGTAAAATGTTAGGAAAGGATCAAACTTGCAAACGTTTATTCAAATCATTTGCAAATTTACGTACAGCAAATGTTAAGCGAAACTGTGTTCATAATTATGAAATTATTTCAATGCTTGATTTCAATATCTTGCACAAAGTAGGAGATCTAAAACTTTCACCAAATAGTTACAATTTATGTTTAATGAAAGCTGGGTAATGTAGATACGTAGTACTGTAACTGATATTACCAATTAAAATAAAGTTGAAGGTGTATATACATAAAAAAAGATATATGTTGTCAGGATAAATAAAAACATTTTTGATCTCTTCACCCTCCCTTTTTTGCTCTTTTTTTACAGATAAATGTATTTTTATTAAATTATCCAAGCCTGAATAATAATACGTTTCATATAACGTTTAATTTATACAAAAAAGATGTTATTATTCAGAACGTTTCAAATTTTCACCTAAATACGTGAACGGTTTAATTTAACATTAGAAACGTTTGTGAAGTGATAGATAATCTTTAGGTAGTAATTTTAAAAGTTTATACTATGAAAGGATTTGTTATTTAGCCATGCATTATTGTGAATTAATGGGTTCAGTTTGCGAGGGCTCAGTCTAGTTTTCATATATATATATATATAGATTAGGGTGGTCCTTATTTATATGGGATTTTTTTTCGGAATTCAACAAGTGACACCCCCTAGTTTTGTGACACTATAATAAAAAGTAACATGTGCAAAATTTGAACTCGATCGGTCAATAATAACACGTGCCCCTAGGCCGTTGAACTTTAACACTTTTGATAATTTTCCCACAAATCTTCGAAATTTTACTTCAGACTCAGTACATCGTTTCTCCTAGGTTTGCAAAATATTTTTACAGTGAGGTAGCACTAAAATTAATCTTTATAATTACTTTATATCATCTAAAGATTTTACATTGAATAAGAATGAAATAAGGCTTTAGAAACTTTCCTTAATCGTACGCTTTTCTCAACGTATCTCGATAGTGTGTATTTTTTTCCGATAGTCTTGGACGGTCTGTAAAATAAATTGTTTTTGTGACTCATATTCGGTAAATTAGTTGCAAAATTCTTTGATTAATTGTGCTCCTCTTTCAGTTGTATCATTCACAGTTTTCAGTATTTTAACGATCTTTCTTCCCTTTAAAGAGTTTTCTTCATTTTGCCGTCAATCAGGATCAAATAGAAAAAAATCTTTTAGTATTTGTAACTTATCAAACAGTTTTATTGACTCGTAATTGATACTATGAAGAGGAAGATCTTTACCAAGAAATTATTCCAAATCATCTACAGTTATCTGAAATTTGTTAAACAGTCATCAGACACGTCTTCCATATCACAAGCATTTTTTGGACAAGTGTTTTCCTATCTTCAAAATTAATTCCGTCATCCGATACGGACAAAGCTACTAGTTTATCCCCTAAATACCATAAGTGATTTAGAAGTTTTCCAATCACTGCTTCTGCTGCATGTTTGTCGTCATTTTGTACGCTGCTAGTTTTTCAGACACATTATATTATTCAAAGTAGCCTCGATTGCTTCATACAGCATTTAATTGGAAAACAGCTTTGTAAAACAGCATTGAAGGACTTGCTTTTTATGTAAGGTCAATTTAAATTGTTTCCTAAATATAAAAACTTTCAAACAAAAATTCCTTTTGCCACCCATGTGGCTCAGGGATAAGCTCCAGGTTGCCGAAAACATATCCCTGTAGGAGGAAATTCACCAGGAAATATTATTACAATTATGAAAATTATCTGTAATCTTTCTCAATTCCGCTTTTTACGAACAATAATCATGTCATCAACATCAACTTCGTCTTTTAGAATTTAAGTGTTATGTGTACTTGATTGAAATGTTATAAGTTCTGAATGATGGAGATCTTTCCACAAAATTTTGAAGCACTTAAATAATTGAATATCTGATCTGGAATTAAGAAAGGCAAGAACTTCTTTACGGACTCTGCAGTACGATTTCGAGTGCATGATGATGACAATCCTAATGTAATATATCGCAGTTCAGTTTTTGCTCTAAAAAATTTCATGCACAATTCATTGGTATTGCAAGTCGTTGTATCAAACACTACAGCTAGAACAGTTAGTAATAAAAAGCTATCATGTAAGATATCATAAGCAACTGAAGAAATATCTAAGGAATTCCGTGTAGCTGTTCAATATTAGTACCTGAAGCTATCACGGTAATCTTGTCGGAGATCTTTTTCCAGTTACATCTGTATGTAACTTTGTATCCCAGTGAATAACTACAAAATCTAAAATTAAATTCATGAAATTTAATTTTACCTCTCGAAGATTTTCTCTTGCTCTCTTAAGGAATGTACCATTGATCACTAGATCATTTGGATTCAAATTTACTGCATCTATATAGGCTGTAAATAAATGAACAACATCTTTATCCCTAATATGGCATTTGTCTAACAGTGATGAAAGGCGAGCAGATATCAATAGTTGTCAAGCTTTTTTGCATTGAGGTAGACCAGCTGTAGAAAACAAAAGTTCAACAGTTTAGGATAGGTATCCATTTCGGTTTCTAAATCATGTGAATCGCAAGAATTTGATGATAATAAAGGACTATGTACTGAAGTAGAAGAAAATTAATTTAAAGTATAGGTTTCTACATTGTTCTGATCCGAAATTTTTTTTTAATTTATATTTTAGCTATGGGAAATACAGTATATTTTTATGTTAGGAGTAATTGAGGATTTTTCGAAATTTGTATTTTAAAAATTCAAAATTATGTAAGCATTTATGTATGTTTATAACTAAAGAACAGCGAATTAAAATATAATTGCAATTACTTATATTTATAGCATTGAAACCTTGCGACTCTATTTGCCACACCTATTACATACACAGGGAATTTTGTAAATCAACACCCCAAAGCCTGGAGGAGGCAATTTGTTGCTGTCAATGATCATTCATTAATGACTTAAGCCATTCATTAATGGCCTATAGAATCCCTTGTGTCCATCTTGGTGGGAAGAAACGTTCCCCTGCTGCTTGGTTCGAACAAGCGAAGAAGAGCGGTACGCTTGACCCAAGCCCATTGGTGTACATGTACCCTCTGTAACATGTTAAATTTTACAGAATGAAGGTAAGAGAATGGTCGGTCTGGAAGTAGGAGCACCTATTGAGGCTCAAAATTACTTTAAATATAAAACGTTAGAATTATTTTTACATAAAAATGAGAAAATCCGCAATTTTTTCTTCGAAACTCAAAAAAGGGGGCCCTAGGGGCACGTGTTAATATTCATGGATTGACTTAAAATTTTGCAGGGATCATTTATTTGTATAATGGAACAAATTGAGGGGGCGTCGCGTAAAATATCTGCAACTTCAAAAATAAGGACCACCCTAATATATATATATATATATATATATATATATATATATATATATATATATATATATATATATATATATATATATATATATATATATATATATATATATATATATATATATATATATATATATATATATATATATATATATATATATATATATATATATATATATACATAGTGCTGGTAAAAAAAATTGCATCACCTTCGCATTTTCACAACAATGGGATTATGTGAGAAGTTTTGGTCGACCGATTAACGATGAATGTATGTGAAACTCTGCAAAACTTATGAAATAAAAATTTAACAGCAGGAATCCGATAATTGTTTAATGGAGGGATAAATTATATCAAGATCAGTTGAAATAAAATTTATTAAATAGCAAAGAAGGCAAAAAGAAGATAAAACTAGTAGAGATATTTTAAATCTTTACAACCTTAATGATAATAATATTACGCAGTTGTGTGTAATTTTTAGTTTAGTGTGGCATGAATAATAAATATTTATTTTTTAACTTGAGTTATATTTCTGTGATAACAGGTATATGGCACAGAAATATTGAATCGAAAACGTTGCAGAGAGAGAGAGAGAGAGATTTAGTCAAAAACATTGAAATAAAATATTTTACCTCAATCTAATTGAAAAAAGTTACTTTCTAACAACGAGGAGTGTACATTAATGACGGATGATGCCTTCATTAGGATAATTTAACAATTATGTACATTAACTCTTAATGCGTTTTAATGAAAGTTAAACAGCAAAATTGCTTCTCATTATAACTTTTAAAATTTAGCGAAGCTGAGTTATTTAGATTTATTCTAAGCATGAGTTTGTTTGAAATTTAAGGATTTCTGAAAACAATATTTGCCTTTTTTCCATTTTGACCCGAACCAAACTCTTTTTTTTTTTTTTTTTTTTGCTTAATGCTTCTTTGTATTATAATGAAAAGTTTAATAATTCCGTGACTGTTCCTAATTCATCGTGCTGTGTAACATTATAAAGTTTTCCAGAAAATTGCAATTTTTTTATAGCCCAAACTTAGGGTTTATATCTATAAGTTTGGGCAGGTACCATTTTGACCATTTTGAGAAAATGTGTATATATATATATATATATATATGTGTGTGTGTGTGTGTGTGTGTGTGTGTGTGTAAGAGCATTTCGCTTAAATAAAGTAATGAAAAAGAGAACGTATTTATATTCTCTTTTCCTCTCTCAGTGAAAATTATTAATTCCTACGTGTTTCCTAAGTAATATTTCAACTTGTTAACTCCCAATGTAAAAGTTGTTTTTCACATTGTTATATGGTGAAGCAATGTTTACTTATTCAGTTTTTAATAAAAGTCGGAAACCAATAGTAATTCAAAATATTACTAAGTTTTATACATGATTGAAAATGTTTGCTTCTACTCGTCTTTAATATCAAAACTACTACATTGCCAAAAAAAAAACTTTTTTTGAGAACTACTTTTTAAGGATGTGTACATTTGAAATTCTAATAATAAGCATGTGTCAACAAGGAGTACACGAATAATATGTGTTTGTAAATAGGCAAAACAAAATAATGTATACATTGTATTTTTATTAATATCTTTAGATAACTAAACTTTTTCAGACTTTTAGTACCTGTATGGATCTAAGCGTCTACTATTGTAAACAACAGTTTATTAATCCAAGATATAATAAAATTCATACCGCTGCTTGTGACTTCGTTACTAACATTGAGTGAAACAAACATTAAAAGTTTGTTCTCACTTATCGTTATAGTAGTTAATAAGTATTTGATGTAAGTTATTAAGTATGTTCTATAGTTGATATTATTCTTATTTCTTTTGTACAGCTTGAAAACAAGAGTTTTAACGTTTATTACAAAAAAAAAGGAAAAGCTTTTTGCGTTTTGGTAACATGATTGTCTGTGTATGGTGTAATAAATAATCTTTATAGCTTTAATTGTTTTCCCATTGATCGCAGATATTTTCTCTGTAGGCTAATTTTCGCAAAAGTTTAGCTCATCATCTTTATTTTTTCTAAATATCATATACGTTGTTTGATCAGATTAAAGAACTTAATATATTCCACTTAATGTTTTATTTTCTTTGAAGCATCATACACTAGAGATAATTTTTTGAAACTATTTTTGAACACTCAATGTGAAAATGCTAGTGATTGAAAAAAGAAATGCATCTGTTAAAAATGACTAAAACTATTCTATAGCATTTCAGTAAAAATGCATATCATATTAGTTATGTAAGACCTTATTTTTGGTTACAGTTTTTTTTTATTGCAAAAGCAATACAAGAAATAAAGGTACTTAAAGAAACATTCCCGCCAATTTTCGCTTTACTTAGAAGTTCACTTTACCACTTAAACAATTTTGTGAAAGCCAAACTTTGTATACTTTACTAACAAAACTTTATCAAGTTGTTTAATCCTAAGACTTTCAGGTATAGATGCTGAAACTGCGTAAACTGGCTCCTTAATCAAGTTAAACGTGAATGTTAATGTGTGAAACGCATCGAAGGTAATTTGAATATTGTGAAATTGCATTAAATTCTAGAGAGTATACATTAGCGTGTAATGATCCAATTAAGCACCCTTTCAAGAGTAAGATATTTTCAATGATCTCAGAATATTTTCTGCACTTTTCGGAGATGAAAATACTCGCTTCAACAACTTCTAATTAGAAATTTTTGTTTTAAAATCAACTAGCCAATTCTCGTGATGTTTAATGACTTTTTTGAACAAATTTATTTATGTCTGATAGAAATTTTAATTAAAAATCCATTGTTTCAGGATTTTAAAATGATTTGAATGACATTTCAAATCCATCATTGAAAAATTATTTACTACATCCATCTTCCTATTTAAAGGTAAGTGAGTAATATTTCAAAGTAAACGTTGTGATTCAATTCTTCTAGTAAATTCATTTATATTTCTTATAGGGGATATTCGTGAGAAATGGAACAGCGCTTCATTTTTTCAGAAATAAAATGAAAAAATATTTTTAGCTTGTTAATTTAAAATTACAAATTTTATTTTTACATTTTTGCTGCTACATCTGCTGTACAGCGTCGAAAAGGTTTTTAATTTTTTGGCATAAATGCAGCGATTTCCTATTTCTCCCGATTCTCCACTATGTTACTCAAAGGATTTTTTA
This sequence comes from Uloborus diversus, assembly GCF_026930045.1. NCBI lineage: Eukaryota > Metazoa > Arthropoda > Arachnida > Araneae > Uloboridae > Uloborus > Uloborus diversus. The sequence goes on along the minus strand of NC_072733.1, from coordinate 13,047,810 downwards.
ATTAATTAAGTTTTACTGACAATGTATTTAAAATCAAATAGTAGTTTTACTAGATAAGTGTCTAGTTTTATCTTATCGTTCATTTTAAGAGAACATAATTATGTTTAAATAATCAATGCACACATTTGTGAAAACTTATTTTGCTAATAATATCTTTAGTTTCTCAATATCTGTAACTTCTAACTATTGAAATCTTAGTCAAAATATTTTGTATGATATGGATGCTTCACTTGCCAAATCGATTAACTCCATAAAACAAAAAGTAGAAAAAAATGATGAAGAAGATAGTGTTATATATAGGAGTGAAAAGGCCCTCGTGTTACATCTTCTGCCATCACATGGTCAAAAATGTATTGAACCAAAACTTTAATATAAATTCACATGCTAAGCATTGATAAAGCACTATTAAAGCAGAAATGAGGACTTTTTTAGAAGTGGAGTTAATCGATTTGGCAACTAAGGCATCCATATATCATAATTTATGATATTTAAAAATTGTTTCTTTAAAAAATGTTTGAAGTAAGTTTTTTACCGTTGAAATCTTAGTTAAAATATTTTTACAGTGTATATAAATGCTGTTTTCTCTCGCGTTATTTTACATCACTTTATAAAAAAAAATAATAATTAAAATGAAAGCATCAGTTCGTACGCCAGTTAGGGAAGTGAAGGTTTTTGTATTTTGTTTCAAGTAAACGAGTATTTACTTTTGCTACTGTATAGACTCAAAACACTCTTCAATTTCATTCCGTCTTGTGTTGACTTATTGGGATGACTAACGAAAGCAATTAATTGAATAACATTTCTAACCACTTTCTTTACAGACATTTCGATAAAGTACATCGATTTCATTTCAGTTTTGTCCGTCCGAACTTTTTTCACACGAGATGTTTTTTTTTCCCCAAATTGAAGTGTATAAGAACTACGAGTAGAAAAGTGTTTATTTAACTTCTTACCTATTTTTTAAATTAATATGTATATCAGAAAAATTAGCATTATTTATTGTCCTAAATGGTTTAATAAGTACTTTCAGGTACAAAGAATGTTTTTGAGACTTTATCTATGACCTTTTGTTTACACACACAAATAAATAAATAAATATTACAAAAAAAAAAAAAAAAAACTTAAAAAGATGAGTATTGGGATTAAAATATCAATCTAAATACCATATTTAAGAATAAAATATATTTAAATTACAAAACAAAACATTTCTGTTTAACCAAAACACAGTTGTTCAACCAAATAATAATAAGTACTTCGCATTTATTCTGTAAAAATTTTCTTATATCGCCAAAAAAATGCAAATGTACGTTCACGATCTTTTTTTCCCTAAATGCATAGAAACATTCCCTTTGCTTTCTTGAAAATTTCAACATATTTACAGAACTGTAGCATCATAGTTGTTAGTAACTTAACTTCAAAAATTCAGAGTTTAAGCAAACTAAAAGGAAATGCACAGTATGGTAAAAATAAGTAATTTTTTAGATACTAACATGAAAACTGAAATATTTACTTACCTATGGGTATCTTTTCAGGCACTGGTCTAACCAGTGCCAGAATACAAGTAAAACATAATAACTTCCAAGTCAGAAACATGCCCTTCATTTTAAGTATTATTTTTCATATTTCATGAAAACTATTTCTGTGCACAAGTAAGAGAGAAAAAAATTCCCCTCTTGCATTCTTCCTCGTCAAATGGTGACGAGCACTACCATGTTTCAGAAGATTCATCAGCAAGTGTGCGGCTCCAGGAATCTTGTGTTTCGGAAACGGTGCTCCCCGTCTTCAGTGAACCACGCCGCGCTTTCTCCGAAACTGAACTGTGGTGGACCATCCGCGAACAGGTTTCGGATTGCGCATCCTCTGTTCAGCTTCCGCCGAGAAGTCAACGGGCTTTTTCGAATGAAAGCTTCCTTGCGGTCTTCGCGCCAATAATTCAAGCACCATGCAGGGGTTGGTACGCAGGTTGGCATCACGTTGAGGAATGAGAAAGGAGATTTTTTTCCACCAAAAGTGTTTTAGAAGGCCTGAGCTAGATGATTGCTCATTTTCAATTTGTTTTAAAGTTAAAACTATCTTGAGCTTTTTATCCGTATTTCATGAAGTGTAGTAATAAAATCTAAGTAAATAAAATCTCGATCCATTTGCACAAACTCAACACTTTTACGCATAATCTTCCACTTTAACCCCGGAAATTTAAACTTTGTTTTTTAAATGGGATTTATTCAGGTATAAGGATTAATTATGTTTCCTTTTATACCTGAAGTATAATAATTTATTATAATAAATTAACTAATAGTATAGCTAATATTAGTTAACCTGAAGTATCTAAAACGTTTTCTTGAATATTTTAAAATTACTGATTTGTACGAGTTGTGGGCGTGAACTCGCGGTCACACACGCAACTCGTAAAAATCTTTTTTTTTTTTCCCAAGTACAAAAAAGGTTATTGGTTATTTATATTCGAACATATCACAATACAATTCCCAAAGTTATAAAATGCAAATATGTGCGTAAAAACGTCTCTTCCGTACAAATGTATAGCGAAAAAATGTCGTTTTTTTCCCCCATCAAAAATCATTTAAAACTAGTGATGGCATTTAACTTTCATTTTCGTCAGGTGAATGACAGCATAGGTTACATTTTAAGCAGGTTTGTAGTTTCAACCAAAAATTGCAGATGATAACCCAATCTTATTTTCCTCTCTTGGTTTGCATTTTTAGCAGTGATGTATATAAATTTGATTTGGTAAGCTTCTAATTTGAAATTAAAATAAATAAATTCATACATAGGTGTTATTTTTGTGTTTTTTTTTTTTTTTTTTTTGCTCTCAAAAAGAAAACTTACCATTATTTTAGTCTGTCTAAACACAGACTTTCTTTAATTTCAGCTGAGCGTAAAAAAATATTTGCAACTGTAGTAAAAACGTACAATATCGTCTTCGCTGACCAACAGTAAGTACCTAACCCTCAAATTAACAGTAAGATATCCTACTCTTGCTCTGAGGTGAGGATGTGCAAGAATTTAGATATTGCATTAATTCAATTTTTAGAAAACAAAAGATAATTTCATACTCTCTGCAAACTTTTAAGCTTTGTTTTTTCAACTGTACAATAAAAAAAGAAAATAATCCTTCGGCAATCAAGCCGTGTCTCGACATTATTATAGATCTAGGTTATTTTTATTACTTTCAATGTTTTGCAAGTTCAGTTAGAACTTCAAATTCTTCATCAAACCCAAACTTGTTCTTCTTTAAAATAATTTAATGATTTTTCAATTGTTGATTTTGTGTCTTCCAAACCTTGCCAGCATTTTGTTCCAGTTTCGTCGATATTAACTTTTATTATATTCAGCTATTAATTTTATGATTATGCTAATATTAATCCTAATATACTTGTCCATGTGTTTCTGCTTTGCAATGTACTATAGTAATAAAATTGCAATATGTCACTTTATATCTAATGTCATCATTTCAATTGCCGTGTTAATAAATCGCATAAAAATCTTCCGATATCTTTTGGTTTTCCAGTTTTATCAGAAAGAAACGTAGGGAAGGTTGCCGTCAATGAACCGGTTCCATGACTAGACCGCGAAGATATTTCCTGTTCCAGAGTTTGTGCAGACGCGGAATCAGTTTTAGTACCTTCATTTATCTAAAAACTCTCTACTGCAGAGTCATCAATCAGCTAAAATTAGTTCATCATATTGTTAATCGGTCAGAAAAGATTTCTACCATTATCTTACTAATTATTGAGATTTTATTTTAGTTGTAACTTGCTTTGAATATCACTAATCAGTTAAACGTGACATTGACATAAAAGAGTACCTTTTCAAGTACAATTCCCCATACTTCATGTTTCATCATGATTCGTCATAGCAGTAACACCTGTAACAATATTCAAAATAACGTTGTTGCTATCATTGGACCGATCGGTGTTTTCACGAAAGGACCACCTGACAAAGTGGTTTTTTCGTAGAAAATGTCAAATAATGTTGACCCTTCAGCTCAATTACCTTTGAAAATTGCTCACTTGTTTTAAAAGTATTATGATAATGAAAAACAGATCTGAGTAGTTCATGAATTTTCTTATACTTTATTATAATTTCAAGCCTTTTTTTAAAAAAAAAATTGATTAAACAATCAAAACATAATACAGCTTCAAATACTTTTGCTGCTGCAGAAAAATGCAAAAACTAGTAAAATATGACTGGTGGACACGTGAGAACATGTAATGTGCTACAGTAGCTTACAGAAATGGTAGCATGGACCTTAACGAAATCTGCCGACAATATGGAGTTTTGAAAGCAACGTTCAACAGTCGCATTTAAGATAAAAACAGACTTGTTGTTACCTTAGTCACTTATTAGAAATTTTGGAGATAAGCTCTCCAAAATAGGAATATGATAAGTGAATTATATTTTGAAGCTAGAGAAGACGTTTTTGGAATTACTTCCAGAACATTGGGAGAATCGGCCTTTCAAGAGGCTGAGAAAAATAATCTGCTCCCACAGATTTAATTAAGACAAAAAGTCTGCAAGTATTACATTTTCTGGTAGTTTGAGACTTAAACTTCTGGTTTCAGTAATAAAATGGATAATAAGTTCTTTGACATTTTAAAGATCTTGCGACGAAAGAAAATTTTCAAAATCGATTTTAAAAAATTCCCAACAGTTCAAAAGAGGTTGACAAGATATTAGTTAAGAACAGTGTTGCTCAGGTTGGGAAAATATCAAGTCGTGAACGAGGTGTGATGACAACAGCTGTGTGTTGCGTGAGTGCTGGGGATTTTTTACGTTCCTCTAATCCGAAAATAAAACATTTTAGAAAATAAATCTCTTTTTCTATAACTTATTGTTATATTTAGTGTTTACTAATCACTTGTTATAAATAATTGTAAGTTACGCCTTGATTTTTTTTTAAATTTGAGAATGCCGTCCATCGATGGAAACTCGACGATCCATCCATAAACACCGGTAGCCATGAATGGACCACACGCTAAAATATTTATTTTGAATTTTCATTCTTTGTTGTGTATATTCATCATGAAAGCGAATATTATTATTAAAAGAGAAATATACTGAGAAATTACTTCTACAATTAACGTAAAATTTGAGTTGTATTTTCTTTCTAAAAAATCGAAAACTGTTATGTGGTTCATTGACGATAACCTTCCCCTATCTTGCGTCGAACGAAAATTTTCGAAATCCATTTTAAAAAATTCCCAACAAAAATTCCCAACAGCACCCTACTTTATTAGTTGCTTCACCTAGATACCGATCCAGCAGTTATGAGTTAGTTTACTCTTAAAACAGACATTTTATCATATTATATCTCTGGTTCTGAGCATGATTTTGTTGAAAAATGTCTGAGTGGCTAAACGTTAACAACTGGTGAGCGGGGTGCGGAACCCTTAGTTAGTCTTTAACCAAGTGGAGACTTAAAATTTGCCACCGTATTCTTGGTATAACTTAATGACAATCAGAGGTTACCATAAATATATTTCATGTTACACTGTAAAAAAATTAAGAGACGTTACTGGCTATTTCCGTGGAACGTCTCGGGATTTCACACGTTTTCACCTATTTCCCCGTAAAAATAAGTATCATCACAAAAAAGTTTCCTGAATCGCTACAAGTTGCACGCGTGCAGACTTGTCACTGTTGTGGAAAATATATTTAGCAACCAGTTTAAAGATTCAATGAGCGTGTTTATAAAGTGTATAGGCCTAAAGTTGCTTACGGCCTGTCCAGATTGACTAAGCTCCCAATGAGAGCGAAAATGTCAATGAATAGCTACAGCTTTGCAAGGCGGGAATTGCAGGCAGTAGATATGCTTGGTTCCTTCTTGCATAGCTTTAGCCGGGGTCGCTCTGGTATTTATGGAGCCTTCCTGGTAAAGTTGGCAGGTGCTAAGCAATTATACTGAACCTACTTAATTTTTCTAGAAGATTCTAGAGATATGACTGGCTTTAACAGGGCAGATTTCGCACGTCTTCATAAAGTTTCAAGGTTAATTTCAGAAAGGTTACTGACTTTTAGCGGAAAGCGTTACTGGTTTTTCCAAGATATGTTACTGGAAGAAATTGGTCATATCAGCTGCCCATTATTTTTCAGGAACGTTTCTGAATCGTTTTTACAGTGTACGTAGTTCATCCTAAGTAAAAATAAATGAAGTAAACCAAATTTTAAGTCTAGAGTTTGTTCGAGCTATTTCGCCTTTTACTTTACAAATGACATGATTGACTAATAATGTTTTGCTTTAATAATCTCTAAAATAAATATGCAAGGTTAGAAAACTCCACGTAATATTAAACATCATTACATTTGCTACAAGCATCCACAAAAGTCGCATTTTCTAAAGGAACTTGCTTCAAATCAATTAACTGCTTTTCGTAAAGGTAATTTAAAAGCTGAACTAATGTAACATCAAAATTTTCCAAATATCAAATGTGTAACTTAAACGCTGTTTTACATTATATATTTTTAGAATTTTATTATTTAAACGAAGTGCTCAGCATGCGAAAAGTATTTCACTCAGTGCGGTGAAATAATTTTATTGACGTAGATTGCATACAGACGTCCTTTCATTTGTTAAGAAATATCTTTCAAAATAGTCATTAAACCCATCGATTTTAACGAAATATTCGTTCGTGCTTTAGAGATAAAATATACTTATTTATGATCAATGAAAATCCTTTTATAGTAACGCTGCATAGTTTCACTAAATCTGAAAGAGTACAACGCTAAATCTATTCATTTTGTAGCAAAATAAATTAATCTTTTATCTGTGCTAGCAGTTGTATTAAAAATTAATTTTGCTTGATACAGTGTTCTATGAAATGCATTTGCATATTTTGCGCTTCCCGTTACACTTGGCAATAAATACAGGTTCGAGAAAATAAAAATATAACGCGGTGTAATTTAATGCGGATCGCTACCGATTCTTTAGTGATTTATTCAATCCATAATTTTGTACCTTGTTTTTAATCGTGTTACATAGGTTGTCATCGGTGCTATATTAACCCAAAAAGTCCTAAAATGAGAAATTAGCTGAATATTTCAACTTACGGCACATTGCTTAAATATTTAGCGCTCGTGTTTTACAAAGGCAAGACAAAGCAGTAAAACCACCTGTTTAACAGAGATTCGGGATATTTTCAAATATTCGTTTGTAACACTTTACCCGAAATAATAATTAATTTAAGTAATATGATATTATGTTTCATAAATTATTTAGATTAGAAAGGCGTGTTAGCGCATATTGGTTTTCTGTAATCGTACTTAATTATAAATTTAATAACTGGGAAAATTATCTCTGCGATGTCTATACACATTAATCTAGTTATAATTTATAGTTCCTTACTCAGTGGCGGAGGCTAGCAGGCTATTTTTATAGAGTTTACTCCCATCTACTCAATTAAGGACTTTCGAATAGAAAAGGCAAAATATACTGATGTTTGTAATTTATTTTCTTTTGTATGTGAAATACATTTTTGTAAAAAAAATCTCTTTACTGAAATAAATTGAATTGAAAATAAATATATCCGATGTTATGTAGTTCAAATGAGCAATAAAAAAAAAAACGTCAACTACTGGGTACTTGTCCTAAAGAGCTGTATTTGTCGATGCAGGAGTAGTTCAGTTCACTATTAAAATTCCTTTATTCATCCTTAATAGGCCTTATAAAAAGAAGTAGTTTCGTAAAAATGTAGTAATTGGGGTACGTTTGAGCCATGTGGGTTAACGTTTCATCCACTTTCAACTGATAAATACTTTTGTCTTCAAACAAACTGTACTTAGCGTAATGCTGAACTCTGCTGGCAAGGTTGTACAGGGTGTCAGAAAAGTCTTCGCCACATTTCAAAAATTTATAGAAAATAAGCGAATTGTCGTATGAATATGCATTCTGCTTCAATATTTTTTTAGAACATCATAAAAAAGAGAAAAAAATATAAAGAAAAATATGTAAAATAAAAAAAAGTAATCATTAGTAATATTTGTATTGTCACAGTAGGAAAAACAAACGTCATATTAGGTTTTTAGTAATTTTAGGAAACAGAAAGCAATACCATTCATTGCTATAGTTCAATGTGTGTCCTATGGTTTGTAGACTTGGGATGAACTTACTTGCCTTTTAGATGCTGTTCGAGAAGCATATATAGCTTTATGTTTAATACAGTAATTATACATGTCACGTGACGTTGGATTTTCTTACTGTGATGATACAGCAATTACTTATAATTACATTTTTATTCCCTTTTCTCAATTTTCTAATTTCCACTTTTTGACGATGTCATAAAATTTTTTCGACCTCTTCAGTATTATGGCGAAAAAAGCATATTTGTACGAAAATGTGTTGCATTTTTTAGGAATTTTTAAAATGCGTCAAAGATTTTTTGGACACCCTGTACTATTAATAAGTTGTCAACCCAGTGCAAAGCTAATTGGTTAATCCTATTATTTTAAAGTTACTCTCTTTAAGCTATACTTTTGGTATGAAAAGTTAAGTTGCCTTTATTCACTTGTATCGTAATACTCTATAGTTATTTTTACTAATTCAGAATACTACTATAGAGTACTTGTAATGCTATGAATTAAAAATGAGAATTTTATAAGCATTTATAAATTTTATTTTTCTTGTTCCAATTTGTACTACTTTTCTTAAAATACTTATCTAACATCACCCTTTTTACATAGTTTAACGATGGTACTCTAGATACCAGAATGACTTTGAGCTCGATTACTAATTTAGTTTAATAGCTTTATATAATTATAATGACTAAATTTTGGCTACTGAACCCTACTTCAGGAGTTTTTCTTCAGTTTTGGGCAATATCAGCAATATTTTAAACTGTATACTAGGGTGTCCCAAGATATAATGGCGAAAAAAAAATTTCTGAAATCGAATACGCATAACCTCCAAATTTTTTCCATTTCACCTCAGAAACATGAGAAAAAAGTTTTATTGCAATAAAATAACGGGAACCCGTGCCGACTTGAGGTCTAAGTTGGACCTGAAATCCTGTACGGCGACTACAGTCGAAAGATTGCTAACTGTATAATTCCTTACTACACGCAACATCAGTTGATTTAAAGCAGATATTTACAACAATATTAGACTACAAGAAACATTACTGCACAAATTTTTATTTCAATGTTTGCTTTTGCAGTCAGGATAGAGCTTCCGGTGCTCTTGAACGCAACGTAACACAAATTGTTGTTGTTCCTCATCAGCTGTTAGCAAACCATGAAAGTCCTGCATCATTTTTACCGCTCTTTCAGCTGCATCGCTTACTGCTCTAAGCATTGAGACAGTCTTTTTCACATCAAGGAATGAAATATTATTGACCATACCTTAAAAGCTGGATGAATTTTTTTAGAGCAGTTTAGAGATGATTGGGACCACATTTTCGTACTTTTTTCAAAAAGCACAAATCTTTTTTGGGTGCTTTAACTGTCAAAATGTATTGAAGCCATGGTTTTACGTATATTGTCACTAAAAACAAGCAGAAATCAAACAATGCTTCATTTTTCTTGGTATCAAATTTTAGTTATGAACTAAACAGAAACAGTTTTAGGATATAAATCGTTCGAGCCATCCATCGAGCTTGGTGCATGGCTCCCGGTGGTCTTATTTTAAATTCATTTTCTGTATCTCCACCTAAAAATAGGATAGGCAGTTCTATCAACTCTTGATAGTCATTCCTGACCGTAATATTAGTAAGTTCAGCACGCTAAAAGTCAAATAAATTTTCCAAGACAGGGTACATTTCGGAACAACTCCGCAGTTCCTCCATAGCACTGTATTTGAGTGGGATGGATAGTTCATATATATGATGGTGGCAAGCAAAGGAAAGCATTTCTCTATCAATTTTTTGCTCAAGAATAGCGCAAGGACCACTTAAAGGACCTGTTTTGGAAGCTGTAGTATCACAACAGAGAATTTTAACTTTGTCTTCGAGATTCCAATCTAAAACTGCCTTTCAAATAGCCTGTGTTTGTTCTTTTCCTGTAGAATTATCCAGTTTAGACTCAACAATGAGTTGTTCGTCATATCCATATGAAATAACTATAGATAAGCGATCTTCTTTTGAATTTTGAGCACCCAAAGTAGGCAACAGTTTCATATTCCAAGGTAAATTCACTACATGTGGTACCTCGTACTAAAAACCAATTTTTATTTTTTTCTCGTGCTCCTTCCGCTTTTCAGTTCTAATTCTTTGAATTGAAGATTCTCCTATGAGAAATTCATCAATGTTACACCCAAGTACGTCAATAGTAGCTTCAAGAATAAACACATAATCTCGTATACTTGGACACCTGTCCAATGAAGCAACTGACTTTGGAGTAATAAAATCGCTCCTCATTACATATTTACTTATTCCAGGTTCTGATAATACTTGTTCCAGGTTCTGGAATACTTGTTCCAGGTTCTTATGTACTTGCTCGAGGTTCTAATATACTTGTTCCAGGTACTGATTTATATGTTTCAGGGAAATCTTCCGAATTAATATTTTCACTAGAGCTCAAAGAGGAATCTTCTTGTACACGTTCATACAATTCCGAGGATGTTGTAGTGGAATCGTATTTAATGCGCCTGTTTTCTTCTTTGACAGCTCAAAGCAGCTCAGAAAATCCCATCTTCCTCTAGTTTGATTAACCGAAGTGCATCAGCATGTGCAATATTGAATAAATTGTTTAAATTACTCTCAAATTCTTATTGGCGCTGCCTGAATACTTCTTGCAGTTTCTTTCCTTTCCTTTTTTTTTTTTTTTTTTTTTGGAAGTCTCTCCAGATTTGATACAGGTTTTTAAGTTTATTCACACAATTTGGAAACGATTTGGTGGGAATGCGTGTCTATTCCCAAAAGATGATGCATTCCCGAATAGCGAGATTTGCACTTTCACTGTTGGTTAAATTTACTTCTCGAATGTCATAAAACAAAACAGACAGAACTTGTCCGTTAGAGGGAAGTTTCAAGCCCGTAATTTGGTGTTATACGCAACTCCTTTAAAAAAATCTCTTTTTTCGAACTTTGCAATTCTACTGCCATGTTTCGTTCCCTATGGAAGGACTATACTGCGCTCGCTGACCGGAATGTATTCGTACTGACACGTTTGACGGTTTGCACGGATACGCACCCCCGCCCCCAAACATATGTTTTTCTGTTTTCATTTGTTTTCTGTGCACTATTTACAGCTGCTTTGAGCTTCGCAAAGTATCGCGTCGCCAGCGTTCGCTTGCTTATGAATACACTTGCTATTTACACGTTTAGGCCTTTAGGCGCAAGTCGGCACGGGTTACCGTGCTTCAAATTGTATGAAATTTTTTTTACAACGGTTTTGATACAAAAGGAAAAAAATGAGAGGGTATGCGTTTAAAAAAAAAAACGACTTTCATTTTTTTGGGACACCCTACTGTATACTGCCTTTGCCAAACTCAATGCTTTGTACGAGTCAGTATTGAACACTTCACATCAAAAAAACTGAATGGCATAGCATAATTATACTTGAGTATCTGATATAAAATATTCTAATCATTTATTTTGAGTTTAAAAACAAAATGCTGAGTATTGAATTAATTAAAATGTATACACATGAGTAAAGTTATAATTTGATGAATAACAGGTAAAGTTATAATTTGATGAATAACACACGCCATATATTGACTAAAATGTTGAACTGTCAACAAGCGCTACTATTCACCACAAGGGAATGCAAAATTCTATAAAATATATATCTTCATTTTATGTTTCTTTCAAAGAACGATCGACCTCAATACGATTGACAAATTACTTTCCAAAACTTCGTTAAAAATGATTTGTTTCTAATGTAGTGTTAATAGCTCCTTCAAAATCTCCTAATAAAGCTTTTAAAACACTGTCAAGAATCAAGTAATTCGTAAATGTGTGCTTAACAACGAGCATGGTTTTTTTTTTTTTTTTTTTTTTTTTTTCACTGCTAAAGAGTTGAGCTCGAAAACTCAATTTTTTAGTGTCTAAAAACAAAAAACTCTCATCGTTTTTTGTCGGAAAGAAACAGCATCAATTTCTACTTCTACTTCAACTACTACTAATAAATAAAAATTAATAATGAGGCATAGTAAAAAATAACTACATAGTTCTGCGAAGATTCACAAGGGCATTTTTTTTTTCTATTTAAACCTTTTTATTCTTCAAAACTATTTATTTATTATACTGTTTCGATGTCCACAAAAGATAGATGGATTAGATATTCCTTGTGTGATGCAGTTTGTAAAGGGCTTTAACCCGTAACAGGGAAGGTCAAAAAAAGTAGGACATAACAGGGGACGTGAGGTCTCAGAGACTGCTCTACTTTCAGATTTTTCAAAAATTGTGTAATTAAGATACATTCCTGCAATTTCCCTTAAGTTCTCTTTGTATTTTTTTTTAGCACAAGAAAAAAAATTTTCAATTCTGAATTAAAATATACCTTTTCCGGGGCAATTTTACTAAAGCCTTAAGATTTTTCAAAAAAATTCATATTCTTTAGTAAATAATTTACTACTCGTAATAAAACTAATCTATTATTTATTAATGATTTTATTTTAAGTGTTTAATATATAAAGAACATTTTAATACCAGAAAATTGATCATATCACGTTACAAGAAAATGTGGACAGTCTTTTAACTATAAATATTTCGCGTCATATTTCCAGGAATAATTCTGCCGTTATTGTTCCTAAAACATCATTGAGTAATTTTTGTAAACATATCAAACCACTCTCAACATCAACTAGAATAGTTTGCATTTATTCTGCATAACGCGGGTAAGATAAAGGAACCCCTATTTAAACGGTTCGCCATGTCTACTACAGCCAAAAAGTAAAACACTGAAGGTGAGATGCGGTCTCACTGACCGCTTTTAAAGAATGCAATGAACTATAAACCATATGCTGATAAGCAAAAGGGGTGTTCAAGGTCACAAAACAAAAAGCTATTGGGAAAAACCATTCAATCGGACTGAAAATAAAATAAGGGGTGATCGGATGAACTTTCGAGCAGTGAGACCGCCCCTCCCTTGTTACGGGTTATGGAAATAAAGCCGTGCTGCTTCTCTCTCTTTGATAATGAATTTACATTTAAAGTAAAAGTATTCACGTGCATCAGAAAATAATGTTTTTTTTTTTGTCATAAATATTTTCTCTTAGTTTTTATTTTAACACCATGGTTACTTAAAAAAGATTTCTCCAGAATAATTACTGAAAGTTAAATTCAAAACTCATTTTATTCGATATTTACTGTAATCAAGCCAATAATATAAAAATATTTTTATCTTAGAGCAGTAGTTGTTAGTCATACCACTTCATGTAAGCGAACAGAAAAAAAAGTGGTTTCTTGCAACATCAACGTGCACAAGGGAAAACAAAATGTAATGAGACTAATGTATCCTTTTTATGCTTGTTTTGAAAAATAATCCACTCAATACGATTATTAAAATATTTCTCAACACTTCGTAAAATCAGACAACTGTCTAATGCAGTCTTTATTATACAGTGATTTATCACCCTTAGTAGCAACAAACAGGTAGATAGAACGAATTTAGAACGCTAGCGAGAGCTCGCTCCAATGGTGCGGTTCAGTTTGTCAATTGAAGGCAAAGATTGGGTAAGAAGCAGTAAGTTACTGCTCTAATTCCGGGATTAAGGCAGAACTGCATTACATATGCTGCACTGTAAAAACGATTCAGAAACGTTCCTGGAAAATAATAGGCAGCTGATATGCCCAATTTCAACCAGTAACATTTCTTACAAAAACCAGAAACGTTTTCCGATACAAGTGAGTAACCTTCCTGAAATGCTGGGAAATATCCCCTGTTAAAGCCAGTCGTGAACCTTCTACGAAAATTAAATAGGCTTAATGTATTTGATTAGAACCTTCCTGGTTTACCAAGAAAGCTCCAGAAGCATTACCGCGACAATGGCCAAAGCTGCACGAATAATTGCAAGCAAGAACCAACCATATTTCTTGCTTGCAATTCCTGCCTTGCAAGGCTGCAGCTTGCCAGTGACTTATTTGCTCCCATTGGGAGTTCAGTCAATCTGGACAGGCCGTGATCAAATTGAAGCCGATACACCTTATAAGCATGCTCAGTCATTCTTTAAACTGGTAGCAAAAAATATCTTTCACACCAGTGAAATGTCTGCATTCGTGAATATTTTAGCAATTCAGGAAACTTTTTTGCGAAGATACTTGATTTTGCGGTGAAATGGGTGAAAACTTCTGAAATCCCGAAACGTTTCACGGAGATAACCAGTAACGTTTCGGAATTTTTTTACAGTGTGACCATATACTGTGGTACTATCAGATTCAACAAGATGGCATCTGCTTCCAGTTCGGTTGTTGACCATTCGAGACTGATAAGTACATAACAAAGACGAAACTGCAGTCTCAAGATGTCATAACTGTTCTGTCGGTATTTCGCAATCTGTATTGCTCTTTAAAAATTAAAAAAACCTTTTAACTTAATGTCCAGATTTTTTTGTTGTTGTTTTGAGACTGTTTAAACAAGTTCTGTGCCGAAGCTTTACTTTTTCATAGTGTCTTGCTTTATTAAACACAATTTTATTTCCTGCATTATGAATTACGAGGCGTGTTTTTAAAGTAAAGTCCGTTTTGAAATAAAAAAAACAGATAGAGCAAGGAAATTAATTGCACAAAAATCTACCACCCTTACACTATTTTTCGACATTGCTCCCGCAATCTTCCAAGCATTTGTCATAGTGTGGTACAGGTGTTTGTATAGAGGAGGGTGGCTCAAAGCAGGTAGATCGCATAAAGCGGGTAGGCCTTCGTACGCCCCCGCACGGTGTATCAACATCGATGCATACGTATGTCGTGTTTACACGACCACCCCTCAGTTTTAATCAGTCTCAGTATAGCAGTATTGAAGCGGCATAGAGCAACCAGGCTTAAAGTAAAAAAAAAATATACATTTCTAAAAAAAAAATTTTGTAACTTGTGATTAGTCGAAAACCAGCTTATTTTATTTGATGGTCAATAACATTACATTATTCTGACACCATCCCTCTACAAACTACGATAGTCATTCCGTTTCTTTTAATTAAGAATTTGAGGTTATATTTATTGAAATAAAAAAAAGTGCTTTTGGGCAAAGCGAGTCGGGCAAAGCGGGTATAGGATTTAATCATGTATTTATTTACAATTTCTTGACACATGTGCTGACTTAGATTTTCTATTTCAATTGGATAAGTATAACTTTAAAAAGTTATTTTTAATGATGGTAATTAATTAGTCTATTAATTTCATCGGTTGTTTCTTTATGTTTTATAAACGAATGTACTGACTTTAAATTGGATAAGTATGCCTTTATATATATATATATATATATATATATATATATATATATATATATATATATATATATATATATATATATATATATATATATATATTGTTACAAATCCTGTAAATAGTAAATTATTGTAGTAACGTAACCTGTAAATAGTTTCCCGTAATGAATATACAACCCCTTTTCATATGGCTAAAGTATACGATCCCCCTATTTCCTTTTTGTTCATTTATAAAATTTGATAACGGTCTACTATTTTCCAGAAGTGTGTGGAATATTTGAGAGATTTATTTTCGGTGTGTATATAAACCGTTACGCTGGATAAAGAGGAGAGTTTCGGTTGAGATTTCGAACGGAGAGCGTATTTGCTCTGTTTATAGCGAGGCATTTCGCTCTGTTGTTTTCGTATTTGGAAGTAAATACGTGTGTAACCGTTAAGTTTACGGTGTTGAGTGATATTTGCTTAATTGCTGATGATTAATTTAGCAGTTGTTAACGATTTCTCCTGTACATAGTGTAAATAAAGCTCCTGTGTTTTTATCAAGAACTGTGTCTTCATTTCAAGAAAGTGGAAGTCGCACCGAATCCGTTGCAATTGGCGCCCAACGTGGGGCTTCTTCTGGACTTTCTTGGAGTAAGTGTGACTTTGGACATTTTTTTTCATAAAGACTGTTCGAATTTATAGACTTTGTTTTTATGGTGATTACTCGCGCAATGGATGACCAATTAAAACAACTTCTGGAAGCAACTAATGCTGTGAAAAGCGACTTCACTGAAAGTTTGGCGGCTAATCAAGAACAATTAAAAAATGATATGGCGGCTAATCAAGAACAATTAAAAAATGATATGGCGGCTAATCAAGAACAATTAAAAAACGATATGGCGGCTAATCAAGAACAATTTAAAAATAATATGGCGGCTAATCAAGAACAATTGAAAAATGAATTGGCGGCTAATCAAGAACAATGGAAAAGTGATTTAATGGTGCTGAAAAATCATTTAGCTTCTAACCAAGAGGAAATTAAAAACGACCTTACTTCGGTAAAGACTGTGATGGAAAAAAAATTTAATGAGATAGAGCATCGAGTTGAAGCGTTTGATGAAAAACTTGAAACAGTAGAAAACCGTATCGCAACAATTGAAAATCATGTGGATGAGAAAATTAAAAACATGGAAAGGAGATTGGCGTCCGCGGAAAGCAGTTCTGTACAGTTTGGCGCTCCCACATTGGTTGCTCGACCGTCCATTAAACTTGCCACATTTGATGGGAAAACTTCGTGACAAGTTTACAAAACTCAATTCATGATAGTGGCGGAAGCGAACGGATGGGACTCTGCTACCAAGGCCTGCCATCTTGCAGCATCCCTGAGAGGTGACGCAGCGGACATTCTTCAGACCCTTCCGGACAGCCAGCGCCTGGATTTCGCCGCCCTCACATCTGCGTTGGAGCTTCGCTTCGGTGAGAAGTGCCAGAAAGATTTCAGCCGACTCCAGTTGAAGTCCCGTTTCCAGAAAACCGGGAAAACCCTGCAAGAGCTAGCGGCGGACGTCGAGAGACTGTCTCATCTTGCTTTTTGCGACTGTCCTGCGGATGTTCGGGACAACCTGGCACTCAACTACTACATCGACGGGGTTCGAGATCCGGAAATCCAGAAAGCTCTACGGATGGCGGATGTCAAAGACCTGAATTCTGCTGTTGTGTATGCGATGAAGTTGGAGGCCGCCCAGCAAGCAACCCGCAAGGATCGTCATTCAATCCGCGGCGTGAAAACTGATGAGCCTGATCCGGTTTCGTCACGCTTTGCTGAACTGGAAAAGCAAATAAAAGAAATTGCAGGAATCCTCAAAAGGATTCGGCTCCCAAGGACCAAAATGGACAATCACTTAAGTGCTGGAAATGTGGTGGCGAGGGTCACTTACGAAGAAACTGTGAAGCTCGCCAAGAAACCAGAGGGAAGAGCACCTCTCCCTCGCAGGTCCAGGAAAACTAAGCCATGGCAATCTCGTGGGGCGGAGGTCGCCAAATGGGAATGAGCCCCATCTTCAAGTTTTCCAGATTTCATCGACGAGTGGCGGCAGTAACGGACTGTTTGTTTACGCATATGTAAACGGGTTTCCCTGCGAACTGATTATTGACACTGGAGCCAATGTTACAATCATTAGAACAGATGTGGCTCGTCAATTTGGACTCAACATTCTATGGACGCCGCCCTGCGTTACCCTCCAAACTGTGACAGGTGACAAGATCGAGATTGTAGGTAAAGTGAACATAGAAATTGTGTTTGGAAATGCCACTTACCATTCTACGGCATTCGTTGCTGCTATCACAGACCCCTTCATTCTCGGATTGGACTTTTTAAAGAAGTATGACTTCAACCTCGACTTCAAAACTAATGAGCTGCACTCGATGAGAGAAGACATAGCCATCTTCAACGCTGAAAAAGATGTAAAATCCGCTCATCAAATAATAGCCCAAACAGATTTTTCAATTCCCTCAAGGTCAGAATCATTAATACCTGAATCCATTGAAGAAAGCAATAGTTTTCGATTTGGACTCATTGAATACCCTAACCTAAGCAATAACCTAAAAGGAGTGCTGGTAGCATCTACGCTTGTGGACCTTTCTAAGGATGTAATTCCTGTGAGAGTCGCCAAAGTGAGTGAAAGGCCAAGGAATATCTGGAAAGGTGAAGTGTTAGCAACCTGTACTCCAGTAAACAGCATCATTAGAAGAATCAATTCCCCCGAAGCTGTGCCTTCTGAGTCCTTGAAATCGAATTTAATTGGGAGTGCGCCATTATCGAAAGATCAAAGAACTGCTGCGGGACAATTGGTGGACGATTTCAAGCGTCTGTTTTCATCTACATCGGAGGATGTTGGCCGTACGAATTTAACGCAGCATAGGATCTACACTGGAGAACACCCCCCTATTAAACAGCATCCAAGACGACTACCGTTCGCCAAGAAGAAAGAGGTTGAGACCCTCCTGAAAGATATGCAGGAGAATGATGTCATCGAACCCTCGTCCAGTCCTTGGGCCTCTCCCATCGTCTTGGTCCGAAAGAAAGATGGCTCCACCAGATTTTGTGTCGATTACCGGCGGCTGAATGAAATCACCAAGAAAGACAGTTACCCTCTTCGACGGATAGACGACACCTTGGACACTCTTTCCGGACACAAGTGGTTTTCGACCTTGGACTTGAAGAGCGGCTACTGGCAGGTTGAGATACACCCTGAGGACCGAGAGAAGACAGCGTTTACGACTGGACAAGGCTTATGGCAGTTTAAAGTGATGCCCTTCGGCCTCTGCAATGCACCAGCTACGTTCGAGCGTCTTATGGAGACAGTGTTAAGAGGACTTTCCTACGAATCCTGTCTGGTCTACTTAGACGATATCATCATCGTGGGATGCAGTTTCGAAGAACATCTGGCAAATCTTAGGAAGGTGCTGCAGAAGCTTAAGGAAGCCAATCTGAAGTTAAGCCCTTTCAAATGTAATTTGTTCCGCCGGGAAGTGAACTACCTTGGTCACATCATCTCTTCTGAAGGTGTACAAACCGATCCAGAAAAGGTATCTGCGGTCAAGAGTTGGAGTCGTCCCGAAAACATCCATCAGCTGCGAAGTTTCCTGGGGCTCTGCACGTACTACAGGTAGTTTGTAAAGGGTTTTTCCAACATTGCACGACCTTTGCATAAGCTGACGGAGAGCAAACAAAGGTTTGAATGGTCCAAAGAATGCGAAGATGCATTTCTACGACTGAAGGAGGCTTTAACATCAACGCCTATCCTCACCTATCCTCAGCCTGAAAAATCCTTCATCCTGGACACTGATGCGAGCAACGAGGGCATCGGAGCTGTTTTATCCCAAGAAATTGACGGAAATGAACATGTCATCGCTTACTGGAGCAAATGCTTAACAAAGTCGGAGCGAAATTACTGCGTCACCAGAAAGGAGTTACTTGCCATAGCGAAAGCTGTAGAACACTTCCATCATTACCTCTACGGCCGAAAATTTCTGCTTCGGACAGATCATGCCTCGTTAACTTGGCTTTTGAACTTCAAGAATCCAGAAGGCCAGATAGCCAGGTGGATACAGCGGTTCCAGGAATATGACATGGAGATCAAGCACCGAAAAGGTTTGTCTCACGGTAATGCAGACGCTTTATCAAGGAGACCCTGTCCTGAGAACTGCAATTATTGTTCCCGAATCGAGAAACAGTATGGAACGACTAGCTCTACTGCCTATCAGGTGACAATGACTCCAACATCATCAGAACCTGATCCATGGAGTGATGACCAAGTTCGAAAAGATTAACTTGGAGACCCCGACATAAAACCAATTTTGGAGTTCATGGAAAGTGACAGTCGACGCCCTAGCTGGCAGGACGTTTCCATCTTCAGTCCTGCAACAAAAAGATACTGAACTTTATGGAACTCACTCCATTTACGGAACGGCGTACTGTACCGAAAATGGGAATCTGATGACGGCAAAACATCTAGGTGGCAGCTACTACTTCCCCGATCAAGGATTTCAGATGTTCTGAAAGAAATACATAGTAGTGTGACTGGAGGACATTTTGGTGTCTTGAAAACCCTCAATAAAGCTCGGGAGCGCTTCTTCTGGAGCAAGTCGAAGGATGACGTGGAGAAGTGGTGCCATTCTTGTGACGCCTGGGCTGCTCGTAAAGGACCGAAGAAAAGAAGCAGAGGGAAGCTACATCTGTACAACGTTGGAGCTCCTTTCGAACGAATTGGGATCGACATCCTGGGTCCTCTACCAAGAACTGCTGATGGGAACAAATACATTCTTGTTTCCATCGACTATTTCACCAAATGGCCCGAAGCATATCCCATTCCAGATCAAGAGGCTACCACCGTAGCAGAGACTCTAGTCCAATATTGGATCTCGAGATATGGAACGCCTTTGCCAATTCATTCCGATCAAGGGAGGAATTTCATCTCTGCTGTGTTTAAGAGCCTATGTCACATTTTCGGAATTGAGAAAACTAGGACAACACCACTACACTCACAATCGGACGGCATGGTGGAGAGATTTAACCGCACAATCCTGAATAATCTCTCGCTTATGGTATCCAGAAATCAACAGGATTGGGACAAGAAGCTACCTTTGTTCCTGCTGGTCTACCGCAGTGCTGTCCACGAGACTACCAGATATGCCCCATCTCAGATGCTCTTCGGACGAGAGCTAAGGCTACCTTGTAATCTCCTCTTCGGTCGTCCTCCGGATGCGCCTGCATCGCCTGAGGCGAGGATCTCCAGGCCCGGTTGGAAAACGTTCATAACTTCGCACGAGAGCGAATCAACATCGCGGCGGAGAAGATGAAGACCCGATACGACACAAGGTCTACTGGACATGAATTCAACGAAGGCGACAAGGTTTGGTTATGGAATCCCATCCGACGGAAAGGTCTGTCACCCAAATTGCAGTCGCATTGGGATGGACCCTACAAAGTCCTTAACCGATTAAATGACGTCGTAGTGAAAATCCAAAAATTACCTAATGCAAAACCTAGGGTTGTACATTATGATCGGTTAGCCCCATACTATGGCCATAGTTCATGAGTATTACGTAGACAACAATGGTTGATAACATAAAAGTTGTAGATAATTTTTGCTTTTAATGTTTAGTAATATTTCTTGTTATTATTGTGTTTCCTTTGCACTATTGGTTATTATTTAATGTGTGTAATTGTGAACTTGTGATAGAAGTTTGGCACCCTTTCTGGGGATTGTACTGCCCGGGACGTGCAGTCCTTAGGAAGGGGGCAATGTTACAAATCCTATAAATAGTAAATTATTGTAGTAACGTAACCTGTAAATAGTTTCCCGTAATGAATATACAACCCCTTTTCATATGGCTAAAGTATACGATCCCCCTATTTCCTTTTTGTTCATTTATAAAATTTGATAACGGTCTACTATTTTCCAGAAGTGTGTGGAATATTTGAGAGATTTATTTTCGGTGTGTATATAAACCGTTACGCTGGATAAAGAGGAAAGTTTCGATTGAGATTTCGAACGGAGAGCGTATTTGCTCTGTTTATAGCGAGGCATTTCGCTGTGTTGTTTTCGTATTTGGAAGTAAATACGTGTGTAACCGTTAAGTTTACGGTGTTGAGTGATATTTGCTTAATTGCTGATGATTAATTTAGCAGTTGTTAACGATTTCTGCTGTACATAGTGTAAATAAAGCTCCTGTGTTTTTATCAAGAACTGTGTCTTCATTTCAAGAAAGTGGAAGTCGCACCGAATCCGTTACAATATATATATATATATATATATATTATATTATAATGGCAGGTAGCTAGTCAACTAATTTAATCATTTATAACTTCATATTTGATTGGAAAATGTACCAAATCAGAATTAGTTAAGCTTACCCGCTTTGGGCCCTCTGTTAGGGCAAAGCGGGTTTTTCAAGTGTTTGTAATATTTGATAATACATAAATATTGGGTTTGAAATAATAAAAAAATCACTTTTTATTTTGAAGTTCAAGAACCCTGCTAGGAAATAAAACTAAAATTGTTGTAATAAATATCCAAAAACTACAATTTTCGAGCATTCTTCGAAAACCTACCCGCTTTGGGTCACCCTCCCCTACCTATTCGTATAAAGTTGCCGCCTGCGTAGTCAACTATGAGGAGGACTCTTACAGAGCTTTGGCTGGAACGTTTTTGAACATTCTCTGCGTCTGTCCCCACCTCGGTCGCAGCAACTTTCATTTGTTTCGGCATCTAAAGTCTTTCCTAGGTGGTCTGTAGCACAACAGCAATATTGAGCTCAGAGAACATGTTACCCCGTGGTTGATTACACAGGTGGCAATTTTCTAAGAATAGCTGTGGAAAAACCTGTATCACGCTATGAAAAACGCTTGGAAAATCACGGGAAAATATCGAAATATAGCGTAAGGGTGTGTTCTTTTTTTATTTCAAAACGGACCTTACTTTAAAAACATCCCTCGTATTACATCTTTCACGTAATTTCTTTTATTATACTTCTTTGAAATCTTTTTACATTTCTTGTAAAACGTAACTGAAATTTCTTTTCACTCATAATGCGCGGGACTAAAACTTTTGTGTTTGTGCTCTTACAAACTGTATTAATAATTTTCCATAAATTCTGAAAATGTTTATATATTATTCAAAGTTTTCATTAATGCTAGGATCAAGGATTAAATACCTTGTGTTGCAAAGTAACAATAAGAAACATGACATAAACATGTAAAAATGAATGAAATCCTTTACGCTGAAAAGGAGCAGAAAGGAAAACAACGTTAGAAACGCACAAATTTGCCAAGAATTGCAACTTGGTGCAAATTTGTATATTTTAATTTATTTTTTTTTTACTATTACTATTATTAGGAAGTTTCACAACTTTCTCGTTACCGAATTTATCTCATATAAATTTAAATTTTCTGAAATGGTGACGTTTTCTACATTTTGTGCAGCTAAAATTGAAAATTGATGTTTCGAAAGCTCAAAATGTCCTAGTTCCCTTTAAGCAATTTTGAGAAAACATAAAAAAAAAAAAAAAAAAACAATAAAATAGTTTATGAATAAATCTAGTTTGGTCTTTGTTTATGAGAACACTTTATTTAAAGATGCATCCTCTAGCTCTCTGGAATTCAGCAGTATAATTCAGGCGTACATTACACTGACATTCTCTGCTTTTAAAAGTATTCGACTTTTTTTAAGTGCATAATATTCATTTGAGACACAATATGGACGATATTTTATTAAAACAGTTTTATGTAATATATATTTGTGATAGATAATTTTACAGTCGGTTAACGGATGGATATTTTTATGATATAGAATTCTTCAGCTCATGAAAAGCTTATGACATCAAATAATAAGCGGTTTTTGATTTTGTAAGTTTCGGATACTTGGGCTGACACATTTTGGAACAGCAATAATATTAGATCTAACGAAAAGTTATGTCTGTTACTGCAACGAGAGACAGTTTTTTAGAAATATCAATATACATTTATACGATTACCACCTTTTTTTTATGAATTCCTGCAGCTTTAACGGCAATTTGTTAGGTCCATCATTAGATACGCCTTACTTTTGGATGCAAAGAATGCTGTTTTGATATATTTCTCCTCTTTGACATTTTTTTCCTACTAAACATATTTTTCAACTTCAGGAATAAGAAAAAGTTAGACGGTCCAACACTGTAAAAAAATTCCGAAACGTTACTGGTTATCTCCGTGGAACGTTTCGGGATTTCAGAGGTTTTCACCCATTTCCCCGCAAAATCAAGTATTTTCGCAAAAAAGTTTCCTGAATTGCTAAAAGATGCACAAATTCAGACCTTTCACTGGTGTGAAAGATATTTTTTGCTACCAGTTTAAAGATTGACTGAGCATGTTTATAAGGTGTATCGGCTTTACTATGATCACAGCCTGTCCAGATTGACTGAACTCCCAATGGGAGCAAATGAGTGACTGGATAGCTGCAGCCTCGCGAGGCAGGAATTGTGGGCAAGAAATATGCTTGGTTCTTGCTTGCAAATTTCGCGTAGCTTTGACCGTGGTTGCGCTAATGCTTTTGGGGCTTTCTTGGGAAATTAGGAAGGCTCTAATAACATACATAAAACGTGTCTCATTTTTCTAGAAGGTTCACGTCTGGTTTTAACAGGGGAGATTTCACAATATTTCAGAAAGGTTACTGACTTTTATCGTAGACGTTACTGGTTTTTGTAAGAAATGTTACTGGTTGAAATTGGGCACATCAGCTGCCTATTATTTTCCAGGAACGTTTCTGAATCGTTTTTACAGTGAAGTTCTTGGAAGTGTGACGGATGCGAAAGATGCAAGATTTTGGACGAAATTTCAATGCTAAAAGCTCTCCTTTTTTTAATTTTTTTTTTTTTTTTTTTGAATTTTTGAAAAATGTAAAATTTCCTACTTCTCTAAAAATAATAGTTACATAACATTAAACGATTAGCCCAAAATAATGCTTAAATACGATGTACTTTACTAAGTAATAAAATATGATTCATTCTAATTATGTTAAAATGTTAAAGCATCCCACACTACAGGTATTAATATCATTTAAAAGTCTACAGATACGTAGCTATTTCAGTTTACTGATACATGTTGACATCTCTGTCAAGGATTACTTCAAAACTCTGTAATGGTAATATTCTGATACATAATCTATTATTAAACAAAAATTTATTTATTACCCAATATCTTTTACTTTAACACGACATTGTCATAATATGCCTCTAAAACACATTTCAAATAACTAAAAAAAAAACCTTAACTGGGATATTTTAATGAAAAGTTGTACCCATTTTAAAGCACAATTCTTAAAATAATTTCAAACCAGTTTATTTAATTTGCATAGAATTCACACTTAACGGAAGGAGAACAAAGCACAACATCATTACATTTGATTCAACACGAAGATAAAAAAAAGTTTTCTATTAAAAAGTGCTGTGCTCCTCCGAAGGAAAATCAATCAAATAAACAACTTAAGCAATCTAAATGTAAATTTTTCATAAAATTAATATTTAGAAGAAGTTTATTACTGCATAAAGAAAGAAAACTACTTATCTTTCAATTCCGTCGGATATGATAAATATCTTCTCTATCGAAATGGTATTCTATCGAAATGAAAATTTGGGGCATAGAAGTACTTGCAAATAAATAACGTACTTTTCATAAATGTTGAGGTTCCGTGAGATAGTGTAGTTATTGTTTTCGCCTTCGCTTCTGTATGGTAATGTTTTATCAGTATTTTTGTCGCCAGTGTATAAATTGGTTTTGTATATGTATTTCTTTTAATAGAAGAACTTGGAGGATTGCGTAATACCAGTTTTACTTTTTTTTCCTTCAAGTCAGGGTCAGTTGTTGTAAATGGAAACAATTACAAGGATTTACGAATAAAAGTAAAAAAATGCCGTAAACACACACACACACACACACACACACACACATATATATATATATATATATATATATATATATATATATATATATATATATATATATATATATATATATATATATATATATATATCTATATATATAAAAATCTCGTGTCACGATGTTTGTTCGGGGTAAACTCCGAAACTACTCAACCGATTTTTCTCAAATTTCATATCAATGTGTCATTTGGTCCAACTTAAAAGATAAGATAGTTTTTATAATTTTTTACTGCAAATTTCATATTAATTATGCAATAATAGTGTGAATTAATTGTTTAGTTCTAAAAATTCTTAATAGATGGCGGTGTAAGTTAATTAATCGATATAACTCTAACATCGTATGACTTGCTGCTAAAAACACCATGATAAAAAAAGCTCAGAGATGTTGCTTAGAATTTCCATATAACGTTTCGGGATATTACAGGTTATTATTTACTTCCTGAGAAAATCAACTATATTTTTCAAAACGTTTCCTTGAATTGCTACAAATTGCAGATTTCACACCGTTGTGAAAAGTATTTTTCTCCACCAGTATCAAGATTAACTAAACGTATTTAATAGGATTGCGGTTTGTCCAGATTGACTCAACACCCAATGAGTGCGAAAAGTTATCTGGATCACGAAGTTTTGCAAGAGTTGCAGAGGAACTACATTCGAGCTACTTGCTTGAGAGTCTGTCTTCGCGTTGGCAATGCGTGTATTAATGCTTTGAGAGCTTTCTTAGAAAAGCAGGAAGGTTCCAGGCTATTATATTAATTCTGCGTTAGGCTTCTCTGCAGGTGCCAGAATCATAACTGCCTTTTTAACCAAGAAGGCTACTGAATTCTTCACAAATATTCCAGGTTTATTTCAGGAAAGTTAATGAATTTAAGCGGAAAACAATTATTTTCTTTATTTTGTTCCCCAGGAAATTTTTAATATCATTAATTCTTGCAAAGATACATTCGCAACAGAAAATTGCAGTGACAATTGCATCGTCAGGCATTGCTGCTACTTTTTTTAGATGGTACACGAACAGCACATTCAGCTTAAAAGTTGCCTATTAGATATTCATAACAAACAAAACACAATGTAAACAATAAAGAAAAAAAGACGTGGTATGGCTGTAGTGTTGCAAGAGAGTGAAATTATAATTTGGGATGAGTGTACTATGTCTCATGTGTAAAAGCATTCATTCGAAGCACATCATAGGATTATGCAAGATTTGAATGGCAACGATCAACTTTTAGGCGAAATTGTCTGAATACTGTCTGGGGACTTCCGGCAGACATTACCAGTTATTCCGATGAAATCAACGCATGTTTAAAAAAAACGTTTTTTATAGCGTAATGACGAGATAATGCGATTGGCCATGAACATGCGAGTATAAACGCAAAATAATCTAATCGCACAAGTATTTTCTAAGCAATTGCTGAGTATTGGAAACGGTAAAATTGAACTGTATCAAAATATACAGTACAACAAATAGCCAGACAATTTCTGCACTGCCGTTGAGACGAAAAGTGAACTAATTGAGAGTCTATTTCCAGATAAATTTAATTTTTAAAAAATCATAATTGCCTCTGTAATCGCGCTGGTTTTGTAGCAGTTTTGTTTTCGGTAAACATTCCCGAACAGACAGGAATATTTGTGGATCGTCAATTGTCGACTGTCAAATACATATCCTGATGCATGTCGCAAGTTGTATTTATTGGTAGCACAAAGTCATTGGGAGTTGACACTTTCTAATGCAGGTTTGACATAAGGAGAAACAGTATTCGTCAACTGTTTAAAACAATTTTGACGACATACTATCCAACACAATCATTATTTTTTAAGGAGAAACTATATTACTTTCACGTTTGAAGACGTATTTCATAAAGTTTAACAAACACACAAATGTCCAAATCCAGATTTTACACCAGAGATGAATATGAAGCTTTAGTTTTAACTGAAGGTTTTTGCGTTTCAATTTCAAATTTGCCACTTAGTCATTATGATATTCCGTCACTTGATAGTTGGGCCACCGACTTAGTTAACACTGATTTGCAACGTATAACAACAGAGCAATGACTCTGTCTTAGCTGCAATTATTGCGAATAATGAGCCATTACTGACGGCTTTAAAAAAAAGCTCTCCATTGATGCTGAACAAGTTGTCGATGAAAACAAAGCAGTAAACACTCCAAATGAATTTTTAAATTCCCTGGATACACCAGGAATGCGTCTACACGATTTCCGGTTGAAAATTGGCTCAAGAATTTATTCTTTTTCGCGATTTAAACCCACCTAAATTACGCAACGGTACACGTTTCTACATAAAGTCAACAATATTTGTCGGAAAAGTTTAAAGGAGAAATGTTTGTGTTGCCACGTAATCCATTATTAGCGTTATAATTTTCAAACACATTTGAAAGGCTTCAATTTTTGATTCGTTTAGCTTTTGCAAAGACCATAAATAGATTTAAAGGGCAAAAAATGTCTTCTTTCGGTTTGTTCTTGAAACATAAATATTTCTCTTATGGGCAACGAAATATTGCCTACTCACACGTGGAAAGTTATCATACTTTTCGTATTAGCAAAAGACTGGTTGATCAAGAACATTGTGCACAACTTAGTGCTTAGACAGTTTTCAGTTTTCAAATAATAGAAACAATAGTTCGAAGTCAATGTTATCTACTTCATTGAAAAAATTTAATTTTTATACATTTTTAATTTAGTTAATGTATTTTGTAAAGAAGTTATTGATTACAAACTATAAAGAAAGCTAATGTGAATAAAATGTAGTGTAGAATCTAAAAGTGTATGGTGGTTTACGCTTAGTTTCTACATTCGGTTATTTTACAATCAGTTTCGATATTTACTATAACTTTCAATTTTTTTTTTTTTTTTTTTTGCGGAAGTTATACTTACAAAATTTACTAAGCGTAAGTATAGTGCTTTTTCCATAGAAAATTTAGTTAGTACTTATTGAATTCAATAAGTACTTTCTTCAGTCTGCAAGGTAAAAAAAAAAAAAAAAAAATCCGAAACGTTACTGAGTAAAAATTTTCGATAATTGCTTGCAGTTCTGGCTAAGCTTTGGCTATGTTTGCATTACCGCTTATAGAAGTTCCTTACTAAATCAGAAAGGTGCTAAGCTTTTTTTTTGTATCCCTTCCTAAGTTTACATTAAAGTTCCAAAAACACGACTAACTTCAAACGGGAAGATCTTCGAATTTTTCAAGAGGCTTCCGAGATGATTTCAGGAAGGTTATTAACTTTTATCGGAAAACTTTCTGGGTTTTGGCTTGACATGATACTGGCAGAAATTGGCCACATCAGCTGCCCATAATTTTCCAGGAACATTTAGGAATCGTTTTTAAATTGAATAACGCCCATTATCAATCTCATATGTTATAAAATCGGCTATACTATTTTAAGCTCTATTAAAAATATTTATTTGATTCTATCAAAATAATGAGTTCAAGTTTATTTTAATCCAACTTCTTTGCCACAGCAACGCGTGGCTGGGTCAGCTAGTCTATATATATAAAAATCTCGTGTCACGATGTTTGTTCGGGGTAAACTCCGAAACTACTCAACCGATTTTTCTCAAATTTCATATCAATGTGTCATTTGGTCCAACTTAAAAGATAAGATAGTTTTTATAATTTTTTACTGCAAATTTCATATTAATTATGCAATAATAGTGTGAATTAATTGTTTAGTTCTAAAAATTCTTAATAGATGGCGGTGTAAGTTAATTAATCGATATAACTCTAACATCGTATGACTTGCTGCTAAAAACACCATGATAAAAAAAGCTCAGAGATGTTGCTTAGAATTTCCATATAACGTTTCGGGATATTACAGGTTATTATTTACTTCCTGAGAAAATCAACTATATTTTTCAAAACGTTTCCTTGAATTGCTACAAATTGCAGATTTCACACCGTTGTGAAAAGTATTTTTCTCCACCAGTATCAAGATTAACTAAACGTATTTAATAGGATTGCGGTTTGTCCAGATTGACTCAACACCCAATGAGTGCGAAAAGTTATCTGGATCACGAAGTTTTGCAAGAGTTGCAGAGGAACTACATTCGAGCTACTTGCTTGAGAGTCTGTCTTCGCGTTGGCAATGCGTGTATTAATGCTTTGAGAGCTTTCTTAGAAAAGCAGGAAGGTTCCAGGCTATTATATTAATTCTGCGTTAGGCTTCTCTGCAGGTGCCAGAATCATAACTGCCTTTTTAACCAAGAAGGCTACTGAATTCTTCACAAATATTCCAGGTTTATTTCAGGAAAGTTAATGAATTTAAGCGGAAAACAATTATTTTCTTTATTTTGTTCCCCAGGAAATTTTTAATATCATTAATTCTTGCAAAGATACATTCGCAACAGAAAATTGCAGTGACAATTGCATCGTCAGGCATTGCTGCTACTTTTTTTAGATGGTACACGAACAGCACATTCAGCTTAAAAGTTGCCTATTAGATATTCATAACAAACAAAACACAATGTAAACAATAAAGAAAAAAAGACGTGGTATGGCTGTAGTGTTGCAAGAGAGTGAAATTATAATTTGGGATGAGTGTACTATGTCTCATGTGTAAAAGCATTCATTCGAAGCACATCATAGGATTATGCAAGATTTGAATGGCAACGATCAACTTTTAGGCGAAATTGTCTGAATACTGTCTGGGGACTTCCGGCAGACATTACCAGTTATTCCGATGAAATCAACGCATGTTTAAAAAAAACGTTTTTTATAGCGTAATGACGAGATAATGCGATTGGCCATGAACATGCGAGTATAAACGCAAAATAATCTAATCGCACAAGTATTTTCTAAGCAATTGCTGAGTATTGGAAACGGTAAAATTGAACTGTATCAAAATATACAGTACAACAAATAGCCAGACAATTTCTGCACTGCCGTTGAGACGAAAAGTGAACTAATTGAGAGTCTATTTCCAGATAAATTTAATTTTTAAAAAATCATAATTGCCTCTGTAATCGCGCTGGTTTTGTAGCAGTTTTGTTTTCGGTAAACATTCCCGAACAGACAGGAATATTTGTGGATCGTCAATTGTCGACTGTCAAATACATATCCTGATGCATGTCGCAAGTTGTATTTATTGGTAGCACAAAGTCATTGGGAGTTGACACTTTCTAATGCAGGTTTGACATAAGGAGAAACAGTATTCGTCAACTGTTTAAAACAATTTTGACGACATACTATCCAACACAATCATTATTTTTTAAGGAGAAACTATATTACTTTCACGTTTGAAGACGTATTTCATAAAGTTTAACAAACACACAAATGTCCAAATCCAGATTTTACACCAGAGATGAATATGAAGCTTTAGTTTTAACTGAAGGTTTTTGCGTTTCAATTTCAAATTTGCCACTTAGTCATTATGATATTCCGTCACTTGATAGTTGGGCCACCGACTTAGTTAACACTGATTTGCAACGTATAACAACAGAGCAATGACTCTGTCTTAGCTGCAATTATTGCGAATAATGAGCCATTACTGACGGCTTTAAAAAAAAGCTCTCCATTGATGCTGAACAAGTTGTCGATGAAAACAAAGCAGTAAACACTCCAAATGAATTTTTAAATTCCCTGGATACACCAGGAATGCGTCTACACGATTTCCGGTTGAAAATTGGCTCAAGAATTTATTCTTTTTCGCGATTTAAACCCACCTAAATTACGCAACGGTACACGTTTCTACATAAAGTCAACAATATTTGTCGGAAAAGTTTAAAGGAGAAATGTTTGTGTTGCCACGTAATCCATTATTAGCGTTATAATT
This sequence comes from Uloborus diversus, assembly GCF_026930045.1. Classification (NCBI taxonomy): domain Eukaryota; kingdom Metazoa; phylum Arthropoda; class Arachnida; order Araneae; family Uloboridae; genus Uloborus; species Uloborus diversus. The sequence goes on along the minus strand of NC_072733.1, from coordinate 13,016,733 downwards.
TTCAAACACATTTGAAAGGCTTCAATTTTTGATTCGTTTAGCTTTTGCAAAGACCATAAATAGATTTAAAGGGCAAAAAATGTCTTCTTTCGGTTTGTTCTTGAAACATAAATATTTCTCTTATGGGCAACGAAATATTGCCTACTCACACGTGGAAAGTTATCATACTTTTCGTATTAGCAAAAGACTGGTTGATCAAGAACATTGTGCACAACTTAGTGCTTAGACAGTTTTCAGTTTTCAAATAATAGAAACAATAGTTCGAAGTCAATGTTATCTACTTCATTGAAAAAATTTAATTTTTATACATTTTTAATTTAGTTAATGTATTTTGTAAAGAAGTTATTGATTACAAACTATAAAGAAAGCTAATGTGAATAAAATGTAGTGTAGAATCTAAAAGTGTATGGTGGTTTACGCTTCGTTTCTACATTCGGTTATTTTACAATCAGTTTCGATATTTACTATAACTTTCAATTTTTTTTTTTTTTTTTTTTTTGCGGAAGTTATACTTACAAAATTTACTAAGCGTAAGTATAGTGCTTTTTCCATAGAAAATTTAGTTAGTACTTATTGAATTCAATAAGTACTTTCTTCAGTCTGCAAGGTAAAAAAAAAAAAAAAAAAAAAAAATCCGAAACGTTACTGAGTAAAAATTTTCGATAATTGCTTGCAGTTCTGGCTAAGCTTTGGCTATGTTTGCATTACCGCTTATAGAAGTTCCTTACTAAATCAGAAAGGTGCTAAGCTTTTTTTTTGTATCCCTTCCTAAGTTTACATTAAAGTTCCAAAAACACGACTAACTTCAAACGGGAAGATCTTCGAATTTTTCAAGAGGCTTCCGAGATGATTTCAGGAAGGTTATTAACTTTTATCGGAAAACTTTCTGGGTTTTGGCTTGACATGATACTGGCAGAAATTGGCCACATCAGCTGCCCATAATTTTCCAGGAACATTTAGGAATCGTTTTTAAATTGAATAACGCCCATTATCAATCTCATATGTTATAAAATCGGCTATACTATTTTAAGCTCTATTAAAAATATTTATTTGATTCTATCAAAATAATGAGTTCAAGTTTATTTTAATCCAACTTCTTTGCCACAGCAACGCGTGGCTGGGTCAGCTAGTATATATATAAAAATCTCGTGTCACGATGTTTGTTCGGGGTAAACTCCGAAACTACTCAACCGATTTTTCTCAAATTTCATATCAATGTGTCATTTGGTCCAACTTAAAAGATAAGATAGTTTTTATAATTTTTTACTGCAAATTTCATATTAATTATGCAATAATAGTGTGAATTAATTGTTTAGTTCTAAAAATTCTTAATAGATGGCGGTGTAAGTTAATTAATCGATATAACTCTAACATCGTATGACTTGCTGCTAAAAACACCATGATAAAAAAAGCTCAGAGATGTTGCTTAGAATTTCCATATAACGTTTCGGGATATTACAGGTTATTATTTACTTCCTGAGAAAATCAACTATATTTTTCAAAACGTTTCCTTGAATTGCTACAAATTGCAGATTTCACACCGTTGTGAAAAGTATTTTTCTCCACCAGTATCAAGATTAACTAAACGTATTTAATAGGATTGCGGTTTGTCCAGATTGACTCAACACCCAATGAGTGCGAAAAGTTATCTGGATCACGAAGTTTTGCAAGAGTTGCAGAGGAACTACATTCGAGCTACTTGCTTGAGAGTCTGTCTTCGCGTTGGCAATGCGTGTATTAATGCTTTGAGAGCTTTCTTAGAAAAGCAGGAAGGTTCCAGGCTATTATATTAATTCTGCGTTAGGCTTCTCTGCAGGTGCCAGAATCATAACTGCCTTTTTAACCAAGAAGGCTACTGAATTCTTCACAAATATTCCAGGTTTATTTCAGGAAAGTTAATGAATTTAAGCGGAAAACAATTATTTTCTTTATTTTGTTCCCCAGGAAATTTTTAATATCATTAATTCTTGCAAAGATACATTCGCAACAGAAAATTGCAGTGACAATTGCATCGTCAGGCATTGCTGCTACTTTTTTTAGATGGTACACGAACAGCACATTCAGCTTAAAAGTTGCCTATTAGATATTCATAACAAACAAAACACAATGTAAACAATAAAGAAAAAAAGACGTGGTATGGCTGTAGTGTTGCAAGAGAGTGAAATTATAATTTGGGATGAGTGTACTATGTCTCATGTGTAAAAGCATTCATTCGAAGCACATCATAGGATTATGCAAGATTTGAATGGCAACGATCAACTTTTAGGCGAAATTGTCTGAATACTGTCTCGGGACTTCCGGCAGACATTACCAGTTATTCCGATGAAATCAACGCATGTTTAAAAAAAACGTTTTTTATAGCGTAATGACGAGATAATGCGATTGGCCATGAACATGCGAGTATAAACGCAAAATAATCTAATCGCACAAGTATTTTCTAAGCAATTGCTGAGTATTGGAAACGGTAAAATTGAACTGTATCAAAATATACAGTACAACAAATAGCCAGACAATTTCTGCACTGCCGTTGAGACGAAAAGTGAACTAATTGAGAGTCTATTTCCAGATAAATTTAATTTTAAAAAAATCATAATTGCCTCTGTAATCGCGCTGGTTTTGCAGCAGTTTTGTTTTCGGTAAACATTCCCGAACAGACAGGAATATTTGTGGATCGTCAATTGTCGACTGTCAAATACATATCCTGATGCATGTCGCAAGTTGTATTTATTGGTAGCACAAAGTCATTGGGAGTTGACACTTTCTAATGCAGGTTTGACATAAGGAGAAACAGTATTCGTAAACTGTTTAAAACAATTTTGACGACATACTATCCAACACAATCATTATTTTTTAAGGAGAAACTATATTACTTTCACGTTTGAAGACGTATTTCATAAAGTTTAACAAACACACAAATGTCCAAATCCAGATTTTACACCAGAGATGAATATGAAGCTTTAGTTTTAACTGAAGGTTTTTGCGTTTCAATTTCAAATTTGCCACTTAGTCATTATGATATGCCGTCACTTGATAGTTGGGCCACCGACTTAGTTAACACTGATTTGCAACGTATAACAACAGAGCAATGACTCTGTCTTAGCTGCAATTATTGCGAATAATGAGCCATTACTGACGGCTTTAAAAAAAAGCTCTCCATTGATGCTGAAGAAGTTGTCGATGAAAACAAAGCAGTAAACACTCCAAATGAATTTTTAAATTCCCTGGATACACCAGGAATGCGTCTACACGATTTCCGGTTGAAAATTGGCTCAACAATTTATTCTTTTTCGCGATTTAAACCCACCTAAATTACGCAACGGTACACGTTTCTACATAAAGTCAACAATATTTGTCGGAAAAGTTTAAAGGAGAAATGTTTGTGTTGCCACGTAATCCATTATTAGCGTTATAATTTTCAAACACATTTGAAAGGCTTCAATTTTTGATTCGTTTAGCTTTTGCAAAGACCATAAATAGATTTAAAGGGCAAAAAATGTCTTCTTTCGGTTTGTTCTTGAAACATAAATATTTCTCTTATGGGCAACGAAATACTGCCTACTCACACGTGGAAAGTTATCATACTTTTCGTATTAGCAAAAGACTGGTTGATCAAGAACATTGTGCACAACTTAGTGCTTAGACAGTTTTCAGTTTTCAAATAATAGAAACAATAGTTCGAAGTCAATGTTATCTACTTCATTGAAAAAATTTAATTTTTATACATTTTTAATTTAGTTAATGTATTTTGTAAAGAAGTTATTGATTACAAACTATAAAGAAAGCTAATGTGAATAAAATGTAGTGTAGAATCTAAAAGTGTATGGTGGTTTACGCTTAGTTTCTACATTCGGTTATTTTACAATCAGTTTCGATATTTACTATAACTTTCAATTTTTTTTTTTTTTTTTTTTTTTTGCGGAAGTTATACTTACAAAATTTACTAAGCGTAAGTATAGTGCTTTTTCCATAGAAAATTTAGTTAGTACTTATTGAATTCAATAAGTACTTTCTTCAGTCTGCAAGGTAAAAAAAAAAAAAAAAAAATCCGAAACGTTACTGAGTAAAAATTTTCGATAATTGCTTGCAGTTCTGGCTAAGCTTTGGCTATGTTTGCATTACCGCTTATAGAAGTTCCTTAATAAATCAGAAAGGTGCTAAGCTTTTTTTTTTTGTATCCCTTCCTAAGTTTACATTAAAGTTCCAAAAACACGACTAACTTCAAACGGGAAGATCTTCGAATTTTTCAAGAGGCTTCCGAGATGATTTCAGGAAGGTTATTAACTTTTATCGGAAAACTTTCTGGGTTTTGGCTTGACATGATACTGGCAGAAATTGGCCACATCAGCTGCCCATAATTTTCCAGGAACATTTAGGAATCGTTTTTAAATTGAATAACGCCCATTATCAATCTCATATGTTATAAAATCGGCTATACTATTTTAAGCTCTATTAAAAATATTTATTTGATTCTATCAAAATAATGAGTTCAAGTTTATTTTAATCCAACTTCTTTGCCACAGCAACGCGTGGCTGGGTCAGCTAGTATATATATATATATTAATTGGAAAATATTTCAAGAGCTCTCTCTCTCTCTCTTACTTAAATAACGAGAAAGCTTACCATTCTAAAATATAACAGTAATCATAATATTTTTTTTTTAAATGTCAGTAAGTATACTGTGATTACGGAGATCACAACCTCAAATACTTCTCTCTTTTAACCTGAAATTGAATGATTTTTCTTCTGCATCATATCTCTGTAACTTATTGCTTACTTATTGTTTAAGCCTATAATGTCAAATGTAAAGCTGGGTTTTTACTCAAAAATTTAAAACGTTAAAAAAATTTTATAAGCAGAAACAAAATTAAACGATTTCTTACTCAGCAATCCAGCAAGACAGCATGGCGAGGAGTTCGCACTTGCTCCAAAATTTTCTACTCGTGAAAAATTCCCGTTATATCCATTTCGCGTACGTCGAATCGCGTTGTAGCGCGAGCAGACTGTTTCTCTAAAATAAAAGTTGAGTCAAGTGACGCACGTACAACAGTCAGGTTTAAATTAACACAAAATTTTAAACTCTTTTTAATGTTTAGAAAAAAGCAATTTTATGACTGAAAATTTAAATTTAGACATTTTTGGATATTTTTATTTCAAAAAAGAAAATTTCATCACTAGTAATAGGCGTAAGCATTCCGTTTTACGAGAAGGAGGGGAGCGTTGACCCCATAGGGAGCGGAAAACCCCCTATATGAATTCTTGAGCATAAAAGAACCTCTGTGCCAAATTTGGCAGAGATCTGACGTAAACAGTGCATATGTATAAGAAACAGTCACACCCACCCACAATCAGCCACTTATATAAAGATAAAGAGCAAAAAATCTGTCTAGTAGTCTACTTGGAAGAGTATCGCTATGGGCTTTTTTTTCCACAATAAAAATACGCGAAAAGTTTTGAAGTAACTCAAAGTAAAAAACATGGCTCAAAATTACTGTAAATGACTGCAGTGCTGTACTTGTTTTAGTTGTTCATCTTTCCTTTACAAAAAATGTTTTAACAATTTTAGCATTCATTATTTATTACATGGCGTGATTTTGTTGTTGAATTTTTGAATACCATTACTTATTATTCTAAGAAGAATACCTACAATTAATCATTGCATAACTATGTGTTGATTAATTGCATGCAGCGAAGCAAAGGTTCAATTGCAAGCAGATTTTCTTGGTAGTTTTCCAAATGAAAGGCTTATTCTTTAAGCATGGAGCATTTTAATTACGAAAATTTGAAACCTTTAATTTGTTTTCACAGACGCTTCCCATGAGGTTGTAGTAAACAACATCAAATACCTCTTAATCTATGCAAGCATTTTTTATAGTATTGGAGAGAAGCCAAAAGCATTGCGACCGCTCTCTAAACAATTTTACGAACTTGTCGCAATGCAGTCTGTTAGCATACATCATGTAATAAAAAATTATTAGGACATCATTTAATGAATCTTTATACTCCGCAAAAGATCTCCACCATTTGTTATGTCCGACTTAGAAGGTTCAACAGCGTTTAACATTAGTTGAAAGAAACGTCATTAAGAAAAATACTTGCGTTAGTCTTATTATTAAATAATTACTGAAAATGTGTCTTCCTTTCAATTTCCTTACTAATTGCACGCAATGAACCAACTTTTTCTGACGGAAAAATCGTTGAAATTAATCGCTTAAGTGCGTCCAAAATATGCATTAAGTGAGCGCGTTTATTGACTTCAGAAAATACTAACTTAATATGCGACTAATTATTTATTAAATTTACTGCATAAATTTACTTTTCCCATCTTTAAGTTTCTATGGTCGATCTACAGTGGAAGAACGGTGATTTGAAGTGGCCTGGTCTGGGCCACCTTCTGCAAATGGAAAAGTCAGGATAGAAGGTAGTGCGCAAAAAATGTCGGAAGACCCTTGAAAATTTAAGTTTGTGTACTCATTATCGTAAGAACTACTACGTTTTAAATAACGATACTATAAAAAAATCAATTAATAAAAGCAAAAAAAAAAAAAAGATTTCCAAGCTTAACAAGACATGAGATAAACAACTAGTTATAGTCAACAAATCAGTTTTGGGCAGGTATTTCGTGTAGTATTATCAACAACAAGTTTGGAATCAAGTGTGTTTGTTGAGGAACAACATCAGTAGATTTTTAAAAAAAATGATTATTTTAAAAATACTACCAACACACACTTTTTTTTTTCAAATAAGCTTTTGTATCAACAGTGTGATTTATTAGTACGCCAGTCACCAATAGGGATTTTCTTTGCATTTAAGTTTTCGAATTGCTTCTTTATTAAAAAACTGACATTGCCGGGTTTTTTTTTTCTTTTCTTTTTTTCTTTTTTTCAGACTGATGATTCATTGGTACGCACCCATTCCTTAGCTTTTGTTCTATCACAGCGGTTCCTAATCGGTGATTCTTGAACCCCTGGGGGTTCGTGAGAGGTTTCCAGGGTGTTCACGAAAAAAATCTTGCAATGGGGGAATTTAACATGCCTGTTTCTGATGAAGTTTTATGTTTAAGCGGTTTCAAGCGAATTCTGCTCATTTTTTATTCATTTGCCTCTCGCACATTCGATACTCTTATCATGAAAATATTTGCATACTTCCTGACATATTTTACCTTTAAATAATTTAGTCTGTCATTGTGAAGTGCTGGTTTTAGCCTTCCATTGAAATTGTTAGTTCTGAATCCATGCTGAAAAACCTATACTTATGAATACAATGTACGCCGATGAAAGAATTTGAAAGCGTTCATTTCCTAAGAAATGTTATATCGTAAAGATTGATTAAACTTAAGTAAAACATTACACTGAACATATGAGAGCGTATAAAATTGTTTTGATGTTTAGTATTTCTTGACCAATTCTTATCTTGTGTTGAGTCGAAAATGCATAGAAGTGAGACTACAATTTACTTCGAGTTTTATTGTCGAAAAAAGGAAATAATGGCTAGAAACCTTAAAATACCACAGTGAGTATGAAAAAAATATTACTATAGAAAATTTTCGTGGGTGAAAATATGGCAGTGTGAGGTTTAAGCAGTAAAAAAAAAAATAACGGAATTTAACCATGCAACTTAATTAGCGCTATATGTAGATAAGGAATTTATGAAATTTGTGTAGAAAAGTTCTTTTGTAGTAAGTGAACTTAAAAAATTTGTTTCGTTAAAAATTACCTTTTTGGTAAAAATTAGAGTAAATGATGTGTATATTGAAAAAAAAAAAAAAAAACGCTTCTATTATTTTCAATAAACGCATTTTACTCCACGCTGATAGCATAATTACAAGAAAGTTTTTCAACAATGAAACGATTTTCCGCGTTTTACGCAATTTGTTTCATTGTTCTAACTTAAATACGGCGCGAGTTATTTGCATTTTTAGCTCGAACTTTTTTGGGCTTGTCTAAAACTTAGGCACTATTTTCTTTATTTAATCTATCCACTAAAAGAGAAGAAATTGTCCCACAGTTTTCTTTTTGACACCGTTGGAAAGATCGGTATTTTTACTCCAGCTCTAACTCGACCTTTGTTTGAAAAACTTAGCTTCTATCTCCAAATGAAAAAAAAAGTTACAAGCCGTTAAAGATTTCATGTTTGAATAATTTCATCTCCATTAAAATTAGTTGGCGTTGCCATAGTTACGTCTTTTCGAGATTCGCATGTTTCTTTTTTCTTATTTAAAAACTTGAAGGGTTTCGATTTTAACGGAAAATCTTAGGCTCAACTCAATTCAAGCCCCGAGCTAAATAGCAAAATATAATACTAGAATGAATTTGAAAGAGAGTTTTCAAATGTACAAAACTGCAGTTTTGTACATTTTTTTTGTACTCAGGATCCCTTAGCCCTTATCGCTCTGCAAGTTGGTACAAGTTATTTTGAAATCCGGGGAAGGGGTGTCTTTTGATCCAAAGGAAACTCATAATGCGTTTTTAATCCGTTTCTCTTTAACTGACGATTTAGATCTTTGCGAATGAAATAAGATTGCGAAGCACTCTTCGGCGGTTGATGAGCGTCAGCGAGCAGGGGTCAGAGCCCCCGAGTACTGTAGGAAAAAATTTCATTTAGTTAACCTAAGTTCTCAGAAAAGTATTTTAATATCAATTTTTAATTGACTTCTGATTTCGTGATAATAATAATGAATGTCCCTTGTGTCAGAAATATTTTAGGCAATCTTTTTGAACCTCTTTGTTCCAAAAATATCCCATTTTGAAAAATTTTTCAAAGTTGATTGAAGTACAACATAGAATAATGACTGTGGTTATTGTTTGGTAAAATTATTTTGTATTTATTTTTATCAACAATTTTAGTTCGTAGCATTATACTCGTACTATGGAGCAGCATCAAACTAAAAGAAATCTACCAAATTTTTTTGTCTATGTGTGTGCGTGTGTGCGTGTGTCACGCGCGTTTTTTTTTTTTTTTTTTTTTTTTTTTTTTTTTTGCTTGTTACTTATTACCTAGTACCCAAGGGGTTCGCAAACTTCTTTTGGAGTTTGGAAGGGTTTCGCAAGAGGGAAAAGTTTGGGAACCGCTGTTCTATCATATAGGTATATTTTTTCTACTAATTAAAACATTTAAGATTGTTTAAAGCTAATGTGCTCACAACTATATTCAACTAAAGGTAAGTGTTTTAGTCATGTGCATAAATGATTGTAATTAATTTTTGGCCCTTCTCAATAAAATGATAATGGAATGATAATGATAGTCTTATTCAATTAAATAGAAATAAATTGGAATTAATAGCTTCAAATTAGTAAATACTTTATTTATTTTTCATATCCGTGTTACCAAAGAAAATATGAAAATAAATTATTATTAAAATACTAGTTAGAAAATAACATTCTGATCAAATGTAAGCAAAGGTTTGGCAAACGATAAATAGAAAAATATTTAAGTGTATACATTGAAAGAAAAATAAATGTCATAAATACTGTTAAAGCCTTTTTTGAGTACATTCTGAAAATATTTGAATTCAACTAGAACGACCAATACTAGCTTTAGTATTGCCGTAACTAAACGAGTGGGATTAGAACTCGTTGAACCAGTGTGCTCCAATGTATTTCAAAATATATATATAGATCATACTTGAAAATTAATAAACATTTATCAGCTATAAAATTGCAATTTCTTTATGACACCGTGATAATTAGTTTTTTTTCATGAAATAAAAGTTCAACATCGCAGTTCAACAACAATCGAAATTTACAAAAAAAAAAAAAAAAGTTTATCCATGTTCATAACTCGTTATTTCCCCCACTATAATAAAATTGATCTGATATTGTGTTGATTACGCTTAAGTTACTTCTTTGTTTTGTTAATTTATTTTGAACAGAAATACACAACTAATCTAGTGTCTTTTGAGTAATACAGCTTGATTACAAAAGTTTTTTTTTTTTTTAATGTAAAATAAAATAAATAGATTCAAGGAAAACGACGCTGAATCGAGGATCCTGTTAAAAGAGTTTTAGGTAACTTAGATTTTGTTGTATGTTCACAAAATTTCAAATATATAATAGAATACAAACCTATCAACTTCCTACACCAAAAGCAAAAAGAAAAGGCATAGCATTCTATATTCAAATATCTCGAGCAAGAAAAATAGAAATTCTTTTTAAATTTCTACTCGCAAAAGTGGAAGTAACAAAAACATCGCAGAAGATCTTTCGTTATCTTCATCAAATTGAAAAAGAAAAATTGAAAAGAAAAGGGAAATCATATTTGTAATTTTGCTCACGTCAACTTGTAAAAAGTTGAAAACATTTGATGACTAGACTTCAATATTTGGTCCGGAGAAAAACCAATGAAAGAAATGTTGTTACACGGTATATACAATTTTTCATTCGTTCTATATTTGAAGCAGTCAGAATTCCTTACATTCCAAAAATATACAAAACGTCTTAGATTTTTGCTGCGTAGATCTATAATCCGCTCGAAGTATGAACTTTATTCCATTGAATTGTACTTATAAACATGAAATAAACATTCAGACAAAGTAAAAACAAAACTCTCACTGATTTAGATATTCTGGAGAAGAAATTGTTTGTTTCATAAATCTAGTTGTATTTATTGTAGCAAAAAGGAAACTAAGTAAAAAACTACAAAACATTAATGTTTTGGGTTAAACTAAAAATCCAACAACTACGAATTTCTTACTTGAACAGAGTGATTTATGAGCATATATTATTGATCTAAATTATTACTATCAACATTTTTACTCGTTAATTTATTATTGTTTTACATAAACAAAATGAAGGATGCATGAAGAATACATATCGTGACACTAAGGAGAAAGTAGAACACTACTAAAATTAAATGCGAAAAATATACTAATAACAATAAAATGACATAAAATTAACTTTTGAAACCAAAAGATCCTTAAGAGAGTAAAAACTAAATACACTCAAACCTGTTTTTGTGCGGTAGATAGGGACCGCATAAAAAAGCGCTCGAAATTACCCTATTAAGCACTCGTTTTAAACATAAGTTAGTCGATTGAGTCCGCATTTGATTGAAATTATCAAATACCGCACAAAAAAAAAACGCACCAAAAAAAAAAAAAAAAGATTACACAAAAACAGGTTTGAGTGTATTTCAAAATTCAGTTCGACATTTATAAGTTATGAGTTACAAAGTTTAAGAAGCAACAACGACGTAGAAAGCGACTGGCGCAGCAATTTTGCATACAACTCGGCAGTTGGTTTTAAACAGAGGAGCTCAGTTGGTGTCAAGAAAGGACACTCATAAATCAAAGTTTGATTTTAACTTCCCAGATAACACACATACCGTTTAAACGTTTCATAAACTTTTTTTAATGGTAGTTACAACGTTAACAACCTGGCGCAAAATATTTTTGGTAAAATGTACATTTTCCGTATATACGTTATGCATTGGAAGTGGTACATTGTACTACATACAGCGTGTTGATTCACTTGTAACCCAGCATCCTTCTCCTCAAACTAACTGGCTTAGTCGAAGCTAAAGTTCGGTATAATCTTTTAAAATAATAACGATTCCTCTAGACTAACACTCACCACTAAAATAAATGAATTGGCTATATTATTAACCGACTTCAAAAAAGGAGGTTATGATTTCGGCTTGCGGATTTTTATGTGTGTTTTCGTATTACTTCAAGAATACTGGACCGATTTGAAAAATTCTTTTTTTGTTTGGAAGGGTTTGAAGTCGAGGCCTCCTAACGTAACTGAGTAGGTTTAGATTTAAAGACCAATTTCGCGTTTAGTTAAATTAGTGTTTAACTCACGTGGGTTGTCAGTTACGTTAGGTAGTAGTTTATAGGAGGCCCCAACTTCAAAAGGTTATTAAAAATTAAGAGATCGTATATAATTAGTTAGGTATTAAAATAATTCATCGTATAGTAATAAAAATCAGTGTTTAATTTATATTTGGGTGTTTAGTTTAGTTGATTTTTGTACAGGAATTGTAAAATAAATTTGATATATACGTTTGGGTAAAAAATCGTATGTAAGTATGATCCATTATTTTTTACTTTTCAGTTACTTTTTGTTTTTTGAAGTCGGTTCTTTTTTTATTTGAAAATAATTTATGCTTAAACATTTTCGTCACCTGTACCAAATTCAGAAAATATTAACTCAGCGTTTGTGATCAGCTTAAGAGTAGTTCCTAGCTTAAACTCGCAGAATTATTTTATTAAGAAGTAATTGGTACATTTATTACTTCTACTATGACTTCATTTAAAAAAAATAGTTTTGCACTTGGTGCAATACTCTGGAATTGATTCACAGTCCAAAAACAAAAGCAAAGATAATGGGAAGCTCCGTATTTAAAAGAAAACGCCATAGCTGTTCAGAAGCAAAACTGGCAACGTTGATCCTTAGTTTTGAATGTACTAGGACTCATGCCGTCAAACTACATTGCCGATGAGAACTGACCTATATCTCGAGTGTTTTAGAAATTCATGACCCGCAGAGTTTGGTTAGTTTTTCTTATTACCATTTGACGTAGCAGAAGCAGAAGAATGTAGTTATATATTTTATGTTTTGAATAAAACACTAACAAATCTCGAGCGATAGGAGGGATTTCATTAAAAAGGTTTTTCAAATCCTGCTGTACAGCAGCACCTACCAGTGCCACTATTGACAACAATTGTCCCTAATCAAATGAGAGTCACCTAGCATTTGTTTGTCCAAATTTTTAATTTGTTGACACTTACACCTCTTAGCTACTAGATTTTTCTTATCTCGTATAGAAACATCGATAAAACTTTGAAAATATCATACAATACTCAAACAATAAAAATGATAATCTTATTGAATTTCTAAGAAATAAAGCAAACAAAACTTGTTATTTCTGTTTCGTTTTCATTTAAGCTGGTGTAGAAAGGTATGGATCGAACGTTTCCATACCTTAAGACAAAAATATACTCATTTATAATGTGAAACAGTTTAAAATTTTTGATTTAAAACCAGGCTAACATGTTACATTCACAAAGAATGAGCTTACTTAAAGTAGTAGATAATCTATTTTTTCGGTGATGAAAACTTCTTTCCTTAACACGGAATCAATAAATGAGCTATGAAAAATTATTTTTTACATGGAAATCTTTATATTGGACGAAAGAAAGTGCTGCCCAATTTTCTCTCTTTGATCAACAATGGCTTCAGATAATATTTTCTTCCGAAAAGCCGATTTCCCTTTCATTAAAAAAAATGTTTAAAAAATTTTAAACGATCAAGCCAGTGTGCTATTTAAAACTTCTTGTACACAATGAGATAATAATGAAATAAATCAATGAGAAATACAGCAAATTAAGGGAGGAAATATGGATGAATATGTTTAGCCAAACATTTGCTTAGATGTAAAGTGATTCAATACGCGGAATCAATACGAGGAATTTGTTTATTTTGATGTTTTATGTTAATTTATAGTTAGTAGAATAATAGAAACTACTTTACATTGCGAAAGAAAAAATATTATTTTAAATATCTATAAGATACCAAATGACTTCGTTTTATTGAGATCAAAAGATGAAAAATGGTTGAATATTTTTACTGAATACATCAGGTCATATTTTTCTTTTAGTATTACTAATGCAATTTTTGTATGGTATGTAAAGGATATCTCGCTTTATTCACGATTGAAAAGTTACTTTAACTTATTAAATACTGCTTTTTTTTAGAAACTGCTGATACTGCGTCGATTAACTTGTATAGTAATTGTTCCACTAAGAAAATATATTTTTTCCGAATATGTAACTGCTCACTGTCAAATTCTAACGTCTCGTAGTCTGTTCCGATCACTGAATAGACTAGAACAAAACTCATATGACTACATAATACAAATTATAATCCTTTATTATAGAAGGGTTATTCTACATATATTTTGCTTTTAAGCTTCATACATAGTTTTATAATGTGTTTCAAAATGATTTTGAACTTCAGTTTTTAATAAAATAAAAATATTATGTTTGTCCTAGAGGTAGGGTAGACCGACCAGTGAATGAACAGTTAAGCACTATTTCATTTTTTTAAAATCCTAGTAATTTTAAATTCTATACTATACAGATTGTGATAGCTAAAACATTTTAATTGATCTATGTAAATATCTCTAAAAAATCGCGGGAACTTAAATGGTACCGCTTCCGACTTTTTTAGGTGTTTAAAGACAAAATGGCACAACGACCCAGTGAATGAACACCTCGAACCAGTAAATGAACACAAATTGGTCCAGTGAATGAACATGATAAATTTTGATTCAAAAAGAAACTAAGTTTCTTTGAGATCTATCTATCTATGTATCTATCTATATAACTACTATATCTATTTATCTATCTATCTATCTATCTATTTATATAACTATCTATATCTATCTACTTATCTATCTATATGTCTACTAATCTATATACTTATATACTTATCTATACGTCTATCTACTTATCTATCTATCTACCTGCTTTTTTACCTGTCTATCTACCTATATATCTATCTATCTTCTTATCAGTATATCTATCTATCTATATCTATCCACCAATCTATATCTATCGGTCTATCTACCTGTCTATACATCTACCTACTATCTATCTCTATATCAGTCTCTCTATCTAGCTATCTATCTCTATATTAGTCTCTCTATCTACCTATCTATCTGTTAACCACTACCTATCTATTTATATATCAATAAATCTATCGATCTATCTATCTACCTACCTATTCTATCTCTATATTTAGCTACCTATGTATCTATTTGCCTCTTATTTTTTATATATCTATCTCTATATCTTCCTCTATACATTTATCTATCTATATATATAAACATACATACATATCTACCTATCTATTCTCTCTCTTTGTATATATATTTCTATTTCTCTATCTCTCTATCTATCTGTCTATCTATTAAGAGAGATAAAGATATAGAAAGATAGATGTAGGTAGGTAGGTTAATATACAGATAGAGATAGATAGATAAAAGATAAAACTCAGAAAAAAGTGCATTGTTTACAAAGACAAAAATAAAGAAATTATCTATATATATAAAAATCTCGTGTCACGATGTTTGTTCGGGGTAAACTCCGAAACTACTCAACCGATTTTTCTCAAATTTCATATCAATGTGTCATTTGGTCCAACTTAAAAGATAAGATAGTTTTTATAATTTTTTACTGCAAATTTCATATTAATTATGCAATAATAGTGTGAATTAATTGTTTAGTTCTAAAAATTCTTAATAGATGGCGGTGTAAGTTAATTAATCGATATAACTCTAACATCGTATGACTTGCTGCTAAAAACACCATGATAAAAAAAGCTCAGAGATGTTGCTTAGAATTTCCATATAACGTTTCGGGATATTACAGGTTATTATTTACTTCCTGAGAAAATCAACTATATTTTTCAAAACGTTTCCTTGAATTGCTACAAATTGCAGATTTCACACCGTTGTGAAAAGTATTTTTCTCCACCAGTATCAAGATTAACTAAACGTATTTAATAGGATTGCGGTTTGTCCAGATTGACTCAACACCCAATGAGTGCGAAAAGTTATCTGGATCACGAAGTTTTGCAAGAGTTGCAGAGGAACTACATTCGAGCTACTTGCTTGAGAGTCTGTCTTCGCGTTGGCAATGCGTGTATTAATGCTTTGAGAGCTTTCTTAGAAAAGCAGGAAGGTTCCAGGCTATTATATTAATTCTGCGTTAGGCTTCTCTGCAGGTGCCAGAATCATAACTGCCTTTTTAACCAAGAAGGCTACTGAATTCTTCACAAATATTCCAGGTTTATTTCAGGAAAGTTAATGAATTTAAGCGGAAAACAATTATTTTCTTTATTTTGTTCCCCAGGAAATTTTTAATATCATTAATTCTTGCAAAGATACATTCGCAACAGAAAATTGCAGTGACAATTGCATCGTCAGGCATTGCTGCTACTTTTTTTAGATGGTACACGAACAGCACATTCAGCTTAAAAGTTGCCTATTAGATATTCATAACAAACAAAACACAATGTAAACAATAAAGAAAAAAAGACGTGGTATGGCTGTAGTGTTGCAAGAGAGTGAAATTATAATTTGGGATGAGTGTACTATGTCTCATGTGTAAAAGCATTCATTCGAAGCACATCATAGGATTATGCAAGATTTGAATGGCAACGATCAACTTTTAGGCGAAATTGTCTGAATACTGTGTGGGGACTTCCGGCAGACATTACCAGTTATTCCGATGAAATCAACGCATGTTTAAAAAAAACGTTTTTTATAGCGTAATGACGAGATAATGCGATTGGCCATGAACATGCGAGTATAAACGCAAAATAATCTAATCGCACAAGTATTTTCTAAGCAATTGCTGAGTATTGGAAACGGTAAAATTGAACTGTATCAAAATATACAGTACAACAAATAGCCAGACAATTTCTGCACTGCCGTTGAGACGAAAAGTGAACTAATTGAGAGTCTATTTCCAGATAAATTTAATTTTTAAAAAATCATAATTGCCTCTGTAATCGCGCTGGTTTTGTAGCAGTTTTGTTTTCGGTAAACATTCCCGAACAGACAGGAATATTTGTGGATCGTCAATTGTCGACTGTCAAATACATATCCTGATGCATGTCGCAAGTTGTATTTATTGGTAGCACAAAGTCATTGGGAGTTGACACTTTCTAATGCAGGTTTGACATAAGGAGAAACAGTATTCGTCAACTGTTTAAAACAATTTTGACGACATACTATCCAACACAATCATTATTTTTTAAGGAGAAACTATATTACTTTCACGTTTGAAGACGTATTTCATAAAGTTTAACAAACACACAAATGTCCAAATCCAGATTTTACACCAGAGATGAATATGAAGCTTTAGTTTTAACTGAAGGTTTTTGCGTTTCAATTTCAAATTTGCCACTTAGTCATTATGATATGCCGTCACTTGATAGTTGGGCCACCGACTTAGTTAACACTGATTTGCAACGTATAACAACAGAGCAATGACTCTGTCTTAGCTGCAATTATTGCGAATAATGAGCCATTACTGACGGCTTTAAAAAAAAGCTCTCCATTGATGCTGAACAAGTTGTCGATGAAAACAAAGCAGTAAACACTCCAAATGAATTTTTAAATTCCCTGGATACACCAGGAATGCGTCTACACGATTTCCGGTTGAAAATTGGCTCAAGAATTTATTCTTTTTCGCGATTTAAACCCACCTAAATTACGCAACGGTACACGTTTCTACATAAAGTCAACAATATTTGTCGGAAAAGTTTAAAGGAGAAATGTTTGTGTTGCCACGTAATCCATTATTAGCGTTATAATTTTCAAACACATTTGAAAGGCTTCAATTTTTGATTCGTTTAGCTTTTGCAAAGACCATAAATAGATTTAAAGGGCAAAAAATGTCTTCTTTCGGTTTGTTCTTGAAACATAAATATTTCTCTTATGGGCAACGAAATATTGCCTACTCACACGTGGAAAGTTATCATACTTTTCGTATTAGCAAAAGACTGGTTGATCAAGAACATTGTGCACAACTTAGTGCTTAGACAGTTTTCAGTTTTCAAATAATAGAAACAATAGTTCGAAGTCAATGTTATCTACTTCATTGAAAAAATTTAATTTTTATACATTTTTAATTTAGTTAATGTATTTTGTAAAGAAGTTATTGATTACAAACTATAAAGAAAGCTAATGTGAATAAAATGTAGTGTAGAATCTAAAAGTGTATGGTGGTTTACGCTTAGTTTCTACATTCGGTTATTTTACAATCAGTTTCGATATTTACTATAACTTTCAATTTTTTTTTTTTTTTTTTTTTTGCGGAAGTTATACTTACAAAATTTACTAAGCGTAAGTATAGTGCTTTTTCCATAGAAAATTTAGTTAGTACTTATTGAATTCAATAAGTACTTTCTTCAGTCTGCAAGGTAAAAAAAAAAAAAAAAAAAAATCCGAAACGTTACTGAGTAAAAATTTTCGATAATTGCTTGCAGTTCTGGCTAAGCTTTGGCTATGTTTGCATTACCGCTTATAGAAGTTCCTTACTAAATCAGAAAGGTGCTAAGCTTTTTTTTTGTATCCCTTCCTAAGTTTACATTAAAGTTCCAAAAACACGACTAACTTCAAACGGGAAGATCTTCGAATTTTTCAAGAGGCTTCCGAGATGATTTCAGGAAGGTTATTAACTTTTATCGGAAAACTTTCTGGGTTTTGGCTTGACATGATACTGGCAGAAATTGGCCACATCAGCTGCCCATAATTTTCCAGGAACATTTAGGAATCGTTTTTAAATTGAATAACGCCCATTATCAATCTCATATGTTATAAAATCGGCTATACTATTTTAAGCTCTATTAAAAATATTTATTTGATTCTATCAAAATAATGAGTTCAAGTTTATTTTAATCCAACTTCTTTGCCACAGCAACGCGTGGCTGGGTCAGCTAGTATATATATAAAAATCTCGTGTCACGATGTTTGTTCGGGGTAAACTCCGAAACTACTCAACCGATTTTTCTCAAATTTCATATCAATGTGTCATTTGGTCCAACTTAAAAGATAAGATAGTTTTTATAATTTTTTACTGCAAATTTCATATTAATTATGCAATAATAGTGTGAATTAATTGTTTAGTTCTAAAAATTCTTAATAGATGGCGGTGTAAGTTAATTAATCGATATAACTCTAACATCGTATGACTTGCTGCTAAAAACACCATGATAAAAAAAGCTCAGAGATGTTGCTTAGAATTTCCATATAACGTTTCGGGATATTACAGGTTATTATTTACTTCCTGAGAAAATCAACTATATTTTTCAAAACGTTTCCTTGAATTGCTACAAATTGCAGATTTCACACCGTTGTGAAAAGTATTTTTCTCCACCAGTATCAAGATTAACTAAACGTATTTAATAGGATTGCGGTTTGTCCAGATTGACTCAACACCCAATGAGTGCGAAAAGTTATCTGGATCACGAAGTTTTGCAAGAGTTGCAGAGGAACTACATTCGAGCTACTTGCTTGAGAGTCTGTCTTCGCGTTGGCAATGCGTGTATTAATGCTTTGAGAGCTTTCTTAGAAAAGCAGGAAGGTTCCAGGCTATTATATTAATTCTGCGTTAGGCTTCTCTGCAGGTGCCAGAATCATAACTGCCTTTTTAACCAAGAAGGCTACTGAATTCTTCACAAATATTCCAGGTTTATTTCAGGAAAGTTAATGAATTTAAGCGGAAAACAATTATTTTCTTTATTTTGTTCCCCAGGAAATTTTTAATATCATTAATTCTTGCAAAGATACATTCGCAACAGAAAATTGCAGTGACAATTGCATCGTCAGGCATTGCTGCTACTTTTTTTAGATGGTACACGAACAGCACATTCAGCTTAAAAGTTGCCTATTAGATATTCATAACAAACAAAACACAATGTAAACAATAAAGAAAAAAAGACGTGGTATGGCTGTAGTGTTGCAAGAGAGTGAAATTATAATTTGGGATGAGTGTACTATGTCTCATGTGTAAAAGCATTCATTCGAAGCACATCATAGGATTATGCAAGATTTGAATGGCAACGATCAACTTTTAGGCGAAATTGTCTGAATACTGTCTCGGGACTTCCGGCAGACATTACCAGTTATTCCGATGAAATCAACGCATGTTTAAAAAAAACGTTTTTTATAGCGTAATGACGAGATAATGCGATTGGCCATGAACATGCGAGTATAAACGCAAAATAATCTAATCGCACAAGTATTTTCTAAGCAATTGCTGAGTATTGGAAACGGTAAAATTGAACTGTATCAAAATATACAGTACAACAAATAGCCAGACAATTTCTGCACTGCCGTTGAGACGAAAAGTGAACTAATTGAGAGTCTATTTCCAGATAAATTTAATTTTTAAAAAATCATAATTGCCTCTGTAATCGCGCTGGTTTTGCAGCAGTTTTGTTTTCGGTAAACATTCCCGAACAGACAGGAATATTTGTGGATCGTCAATTGTCGACTGTCAAATACATATCCTGATGCATGTCGCAAGTTGTATTTATTGGTAGCACAAAGTCATTGGGAGTTGACACTTTCTAATGCAGGTTTGACATAAGGAGAAACAGTATTCGTAAACTGTTTAAAACAATTTTGACGACATACTATCCAACACAATCATTATTTTTTAAGGAGAAACTATATTACTTTCACGTTTGAAGACGTATTTCATAAAGTTTAACAAACACACAAATGTCCAAATCCAGATTTTACACCAGAGATGAATATGAAGCTTTAGTTTTAACTGAAGGTTTTTGCGTTTCAATTTCAAATTTGCCACTTAGTCATTATGATATGCCGTCACTTGATAGTTGGGCCACCGACTTAGTTAACACTGATTTGCAACGTATAACAACAGAGCAATGACTCTGTCTTAGCTGCAATTATTGCGAATAATGAGCCATTACTGACGGCTTTAAAAAAAAGCTCTCCATTGATGCTGAAGAAGTTGTCGATGAAAACAAAGCAGTAAACACTCCAAATGAATTTTTAAATTCCCTGGATACACCAGGAATGCGTCTACACGATTTCCGGTTGAAAATTGGCTCAACAATTTATTCTTTTTCGCGATTTAAACCCACCTAAATTACGCAACGGTACACGTTTCTACATAAAGTCAACAATATTTGTCGGAAAAGTTTAAAGGAGAAATGTTTGTGTTGCCACGTAATCCATTATTAGCGTCATAATTTTCAAACACATTTGAAAGGCTTCAATTTTTGATTCGTTTAGCTTTTGCAAAGACCATAAATAGATTTAAAGGGCAAAAAATGTCTTCTTTCGGTTTGTTCTTGAAACATAAATATTTCTCTTATGGGCAACGAAATATTGCCTACTCACACGTGGAAAGTTATCATACTTTTCGTATTAGCAAAAGACTGGTTGATCAAGAACATTGTGCACAACTTAGTGCTTAGACAGTTTTCAGTTTTCAAATAATAGAAACAATAGTTCGAAGTCAATGTTATCTACTTCATTGAAAAAATTTAATTTTTATACATTTTTAATTTAGTTAATGTATTTTGTAAAGAAGTTATTGATTACAAACTATAAAGAAAGCTAATGTGAATAAAATGTAGTGTAGAATCTAAAAGTGTATGGTGGTTTACGCTTAGTTTCTACATTCGGTTATTTTACAATCAGTTTCGATATTTACTATAACTTTCAATTTTTTTTTTTTTTTTTTTTTTTGCGGAAGTTATACTTACAAAATTTACTAAGCGTAAGTATAGTGCTTTTTCCATAGAAAATTTAGTTAGTACTTATTGAATTCAATAAGTACTTTCTTCAGTCTGCAAGGTAAAAAAAAAAAAAAAAAAAATCCGAAACGTTACTGAGTAAAAATTTTCGATAATTGCTTGCAGTTCTGGCTAAGCTTTGGCTATGTTTGCATTACCGCTTATAGAAGTTCCTTAATAAATCAGAAAGGTGCTAAGCTTTTTTTTTTTTGTATCCCTTCCTAAGTTTACATTAAAGTTCCAAAAACACGACTAACTTCAAACGGGAAGATCTTCGAATTTTTCAAGAGGCTTCCGAGATGATTTCAGGAAGGTTATTAACTTTTATCGGAAAACTTTCTGGGTTTTGGCTTGACATGATACTGGCAGAAATTGGCCACATCAGCTGCCCATAATTTTCCAGGAACATTTAGGAATCGTTCTTAAATTGAATAACGCCCATTATCAATCTCATATGTTATAAAATCGGCTATACTATTTTAAGCTCTATTAAAAATATTTATTTGATTCTATCAAAATAATGAGTTCAAGTTTATTTTAATCCAACTTCTTTGCCACAGCAACGCGTGGCTGGGTCAGCTAGTAAAATATATAATGAAATCTTTACTAATAATAAAGCTGAAAGTCTCTCTGTCTGTCAGGATCTCAGTGACGCGCATAGCGCCTAGACCGTTCGGCCGATTTTCATGAAATTTGGCACAAAGTTAGTTTGTAGCATGGAAGTGTGCACCTCGAAGCGATTTTTCGAAAATTCGATGCGGTTCTTTTTCTATTCCAATTTTAAGAACAAATATATCATAAGATGGACGAGTAAATTACGAAATTATCATAACGTGGAACCGTAACATGAGTACAAGCCAATTGGCGATAAAATTTACCATACATTATTTGTAAATATACAGGCGAACCAAAAGACCTTTTAATTTTTCCATTACGGGCAAAGCCGTGCGGGTACCACTAGTACATAAATAAATTAGCCTATAAAACTATCTGCATTACAAATAAGTAAGAAAATTAAAATATCTCAAAGAAACTTCAAATTTCTTTTTAAATCAAAAGAAATTTTGCCATTGTTCATTCACTGGGTTTTCGCAATTTTTCGAACACAGTGACTGAACACTCCTCTACCTGAAAATCTACGCATTCTACATTGACTGAAACAATTTAAATCCATAGCCTAAATATGTATACTTATTTTTTCTTTCGTAAGGATAAAAAATAAAATTTATCAATAAAAATAATATTCATCAAAATAATTGCTTGCGCGAAACCAGCCTTATTGTTTTAAAAGAGAAAAAGAACGATTCACGGCAGTAAAACTTTCAAATTTTTTTCAGGAAAAAAATACGTATCCAAAGTAACCAATCAGGTATCAGATAACTTAGAATATCAATAAAGAACACTTTTGTAGTGAATTTATTTAGAAAAAAAAAATTTGGAAGCTTATTTTTTTTTAAAAAATGACGCGCTGTTCATTCACTGGGTGGTGTTCACTCACTGGTCGGTCTACCCTAACTGGAACTGTCCCTATTTGAGAATTTTTCCAGATTTTTCGCTTGAAGTGATTTTAGTAAAACATACCATGTTCACATGCGTCTCCTTTTCCCCTATATATTAAATGATTAAGTAAAAATGTCTTTATACAGGGTGTATCAGTACAGCGTTTATAGATTTTTAGGGCAGATAGAGTACACTTAGACGATGGGAAACCACACGGCAACGCATGGCCGGAAACGCTTTCCTGGCACTCTAGTGACGATACACATCACCAAAAAGACAAGACACGAATAAGAGAAGAATTTTTTTTTATTTTCCTCAGTACAGCAAAAAAATTAAGAAAAAAAGAACATTAAGGAGGCAACGATCGTCATCAACGTAGGTGTTCGAAATTACGATCCCAAGCCGTGATGCATGCCTGACATTTCCGGCGCATTAAAATCGAACGCAAGCGAAAATACCGAGTGTGTCCTGGACTTCCCGGTGTAATAAAAACCGCGTGTGAACATGCACCGCGGTTGAATTTTTCAAATCGGTCCAGTATTCTTGGAGAAATACGAAAACATACATAAAAAGCCGCAAAACGAAATCATAACCTCCTTTTTTGAAGTCGGTTAAAAATTAGTAGATTACAATACTTGAAATTTCATTATGACATTATGAAAAAAAGCTTTACAGCTCTTGCTTTTATTTGTTTGTTCAATATTTTTCAAGTTCATGCTTTTTCACAACCAATTATTTTATTCATTTAAAAAGCAAACAAGGCATTTTTATTGCAGTAAAAGAGGAAATAACCTGAGTGGTGCCAAACATACAACGCGAGTCTCAGGCAGATCGCATAGAAAGATATTTTACCTCTTGACCACAAAGGACGGCTTTCGTATCGGTAATAAGAGTTTACCTGCTCTGTGCCGATTCTGATCTTAACGCATACGCTTCGAATTCTACCGAAACCTTAGTGCAAGGTTTCTAAAACAATTTGAGTTTTTACAACAATGATAATACACAATCCGGAATTCGTGTAACGTTACGCCTATTAATATTGATAACCTTACACTTGTTTTACAGTGTACATAAAAATAATTAAAGAACTTTTAGAAGTTAAGCATCATTTCAAAAGAGAATGAATTAACTAATAAAATATGCACTAATTAATATCCAACCGTATTTATCTACGTATATATCCATGTATGTATGCATGCCCGGCTAAATGTCGCTTTTGTAGGCCATTAGGTATCACGTAAGATGATCCGATTTCGCCAAACCTGGCGACATTTGGCAATTTTACAATAAATCATTAGCCATTAATGCCGCCAACTTAACGATAAATTTTAATTTTTTCACCAAGCCTGTAGACCCATATAGAAAAGACGTTGTCTTTATATTATTAGGCACTGTAGATGGTATTTAGCTGCCACAGGCAGCAGCTAAATGTGCCGAAGGCGCAGTAAACAACCGAGATGGCTAGAAATAAATAATTGGGAATACAAATAATAAATATTACACATACAAAAATTTATTAACCTTGAAAATAATACATTTGACGACAAAATATACTGCAAGTTACTGAAAAAAATATGTTATTCTAAATTTAGATATAATGTTATGCTTCAACTTTGTTTAAGTTTTGGTTTCCGTTTTAATTCAGATAATGTAATAGGATCTTTTCGTTTGTACGACTATTTCTGAATTAAAAAAAAAAAGCACTTCTATCGTTTCTGTACTGTTCTCGTCAATTCGTATGCTCTTTCATCATCAAACAACTCATTTCAATCAAAATAGTTTACCTTTAGAAACATAAAATTGTTGAATATTAGATTTTTAATAGATATTCTTGAAAATTAGATATAAGTTCAAACTTAATTTCGGACATTACATTGGAATGAGTGATTCACTTTGGACTTTCTTATGGACGTTAAAAGAACTCTGCATTTACGAAATAGCAAACAATACTTCATGTATTGGTAGCGATAATCAAAGGGTCGTAGTTATAGGAAGCTGTTCTAAAGAGCGCTGATTGTATTATTCTAATGCCTTACGTTATGTTCATCGACTATAGTTATTAGCAACGAACTATTTTCCTCTTCTTTAAATATCCAGGTTTTTTCTGTTACATTTTTCAGATCAGAACTTTAACTAAATAATGAGTGGACGTTTATTATGCACTGACTGGAAAATAGCTTCCGAGTACTGACATGAAAAATTAACAGTTAGTAAATGAAATAATCAACTAATAAAACAACAAATGTTAAAATTATTGACTGTTACTCTCTAGTTCTTTCACTTCCTAAATTAATTTCTTCTTTACTATTTTCAGTACCTGAAAGAAGCATTGAACGTGCTGCATTTTCTGAAATGTAGGGTCTGGTGGGGTAAAGTGGTCATAAAATCGCAGGTTTTCAGCTTAGGTGGATAATAAATACAACAAATTCTTTAAACACTTCAACTTTTTTTGTTGTTATTTTACATTGCATTATTAAAGAACACGGTACATTGAATTTTAGGATGAAAAATATTGATTTTAGTAGTTTTATAGTACTTTCTTTTCCCTATGTTTTTATGACCACTTTACCCCATGGGGTGGGGGAAAGTGGTCATAGCTTGGGGTAAAGTGGTCATAGTTAAAAATAGATGCAAAACCATTATAAATAACCCTAATACTTGTATATTTCGGCTATTTTTACAGTTGCAAGTATACTCACGAGTACATGCGTGTACTCGTGAATATATACGTGTTGTATGTTATACACGAGTAAACACGTTCCTATATGAGTAGATACATGTACACATCAGATACATGCATACAAGTGCCTACTCAAGTATATACGTGTATATACGAGTATATAAGCATATACACGAATATATAAGCATGTATACGTGATTACCTACAGGCGTGTATACGTGTCTGCATGAGTACATACGTGTCACATGTATATACGCGTCACTTGTATATAAGTGTCACGTGTATATACGAGTATATACACGTGTAAACGAACATCATATGCGCTTATGCACTTTTTCTCGAGAAAATACGTGCATACTTGAGTACATTTGTGTATAGTAGACGTACGCATATATAAGTGTACAGACATACATATAGGTATACACGAGCTAATTCGTGGATACATCCAGTGCGTCTTTGGGGGGTGGGGGGTATGCGTCTACTCACGTATATATAATGGGGAAGCACTAGTATATACGCAATGTATACGTTTATACTCCAGTACATGTATGTATACACGAGAATATACGCTTATATACATGTCGGCCTACAGAGTGAATCCAAGCTCTTGGGCAAAAATCAAAAGGCTGTAAGAGGGTAGGATAAGACACAATTAAGATTATGATCACTGACGCGCTACATGCACACAAAGCCCGAAACTGATGTTTACAAAGCAGGGCACAAATTTGTTGCACAAAGATGATTTTACCTAACATTTTAGTTTTTAAGAAATATTTAGAGAAGTTGTTAAAAGTTACGGCCTGTAGTAGCTCTAATACACGCATCCGCAACAAAGCCGCAGCGACTGATAAAAGTTTTTCAAAAGTCTCGTTATTGCAACAGAGAGTGATCTGTGAATGCGACACATTTGTATTACAGCTGCAGGCCGCAAATTTCATCAATCGCATTAAAACTTTCTTAAGACCTAAAATGATGTGTAAAATTGACTTTGTGTAATAAATTTGTGTCTTCTTTTTGCATCCATCAGTTTCTGGCTTTGCGTGCATGTAGCGCGTCAACATTGTGTTTGTGACCATATGTTCCTTATGTGATTCTTGATTCTTATCCTCGCCTCTAATACCTTTTAATAATTTGCTCAAGAGTTTAAACTCACCCTGTATACTTGTATTTCTTATGCTTGTATGTAAGTGTTTACTCGAGTACGTACGCATATATACGTGTCTACCTGAGCATATAAGTGTTCTTATATATACGAGTATATGCGAGCATATACGTGTATAGTAGAATGTATAGCTGTAAGGATAAAAAATACTTGCAGATTATCATATACGTATTTATTGGCGCATTTATGTGAACACGAGCATATATGCGTATATATAAACATATACTCGTATATTCAACCCCGTTTTCTGTAAAAAACAATACATATGAAGTAAAATTAATATTTAATTTGTATTTGCCTTAAACGTAAAGATTAAGTGACATTAGAAGAACAATATTCGTTAAGCCTAATATTATGACCACTTTACCCCATCTTACTGAAATTGTTCTAAAAAATTTTCTAAAATAGATTCAGCTTACTGCTAATGAGTAAGAGTTCTTGAGACATGTAGGAAGCGTCCTGTGCAGTCAATCTGTTCCTAGTTCTAACAAACAAAATTTCCCAAGGAAGTTAAAATAGGTGTTTAGATTTAAAAAGTTTTCATATTCACGCAAAATATTTTTTGTTACCAAATAAAAGTTTGCTAGTTGTAAAATTTTGTATTCAAAATGTAGTTTCTAGCTGCTCTACTCTAAAATAAAATTTTCACAGTCATTCGAGCATTTATTTGCAAGCGATAGCCATATATTTGAAGTATGACCACTTTACCCCATTGACCACTTTCCCCCACCAGACCCTAACATTTCTTTGGTAAATATTGAATCTCAGTTAAGAGTTTCTTCATTAAACAACTTTATATATCTTAAGAATTTAAAGATAATAAAAGCTTAATAAATAAAGCTAGAAAAACAGGTTTTAAAGATTATGACACGAAAACCTTCTTTTCTTCAAGAAAAGTCAGTAAAGGGTTTCAATAAATAATAAAAACCAAAGCATTCCAAATTTCTTAGTTGACTTACCTGATTTCATCAGCCATTAGCTCAGTTTAAGTTTTTACAAACTACATTTCCCTATCTTTAAATAAAAATAAATTCAATTTTAGCTACTTCCTACATTATTTACGATATACTACACAATTTTTAATTACTGAAATCGGTTTCCTATAAAGCATGAATTAATTACGTCATTCCGTGCCCCAGCTCGTGAACGAAGAACTAACTTTTCAGGAAACCCTCGGAATTTTCCTCTTTTTTAAGAAAACATTTTGAAGCATCTAAGCAAATATGCCGTTTATTACGGAAGCGGTTTTTTTTCTTTTCTTTTTTTTCTGTATTTGCTACCTTAAATATTATTTTTTATTGATAATGACCGTTGTTATGAGTGTAGTCGCAAAAGGTATTGAAAGAATGTTCTGGTGGTTGGCCCTATGCCAAAATGACTGGAAATTAAAGGAAGTTGGTGATTTATATTTATAAATTAGACGACTCTTTTTGAATACCAAACTCTTTTCTCGTCTTAAAAATGGTTCATGGGCCTTGAAAAAAAAAAAAAAGTATGTTGAAATGTGAGACAAAATCATAAAAGCTTGTATATTATGAAGATATGTTTGTCCAAAGGAATTAATTTGATGGTTTTAAATAGATTCACCAATAACCCGACTAAGGGAACAAAAGATAAGAAATAAGTTTGGTGTTGATAGTCTTATAAAGTAAGATTATTTTTTTGTAATTAAAATTTTCTATCAGTTTGATACAATGGAAATAAATTAAATGTACAATTCTTCTATAATAATCTAAAATACTTGCTTGTTGAGGGTGAATTATTCACGCTATTATTTGTTGTCCATCACAGGCAAAATCGAAAAATGTTGAAAAAAAAAACTGAAACCCGACTACGACGAAAAACACTAAAAGGAAAGAAACAAAGTAGGTGCTGTTTGATATCATTGTTTTATCGACACAAAAACCAGTAATCTATTATATATTGCTTTTAATCTGTTATATATTTCTTTTGATGTATTTCTATTGTTATCCTTTGTAACTTTCACATTAATAACATTATAATGCAATTCAAATGCCGTAGTCGTGCGTTAATTTAAAAAAATGCAGTTGACAACGCACGACAACGGAATTTGAATTGCATTTTAATGGTAATGTAAAAGTGACAAAGGATTCCAATAGAGCTAAATAAACAGGAACATATGACACATCAAATGACTGGTTTTACTCAATAAAACGAGGATATCAAACAGCACCTACCTTGTTTCTTACCTTTTAGTGTTTTTCGCCGTAGTCGGGTTTCAGTTTTTTATTTTAATTTTTTTATTTGCATTTGCTTGCGTATGCGTCTTTGCATCATTTCTTTTCACTGCTTTGACAAAACTTTAATCTTTTCTTTTATAAAAACTGCTCATTAGATCATAAATAGAAAAAAAAACTGATTACTGATGATGAAAACAATTTTTTAGTCAGAAAATTTAATCATGAAAAACATTGCATGAACTGGAGCTTGTAAATGATAAAAAAATAGTTTTCGTCAAATTTTATGAAAAAAAATCGATCTTCATCTAGTTCAATGATGTCGTCCCTTGAGAAATTAATTAATCGTCGTGTAAAAAAACTTGCCTTTAAATAATCACAGCTCCTAAGTTTCGTTGCAAACAATGTACGAGATACTTAATAAAAAATCAAGCAAAAGTAGAGAAACTGGGAAGAAACTTGTTTTATATATAAGATATAAAGAAACATTAATTGCTTTTCATCGTGATATCGACTAAACCTTTATTTTTGCATTGCATGTAAGCTTGGTGTCAATTTTAATTGGGAGATAATTAGACATCACTCTATTTATTAAGGATGTACTTTACTAAGAAGTTATTATGTGCACATATAATCCTTTCAGTATGTTTATTTAATTGTAGCTTTTTTGTATATCAGATTGTTTAAAAGAATTAATACAGTAAAATGATAGTTATTATGTTCCAATGTTGAGGATAAAATAGTTTTCAATTGATTTCTTGTGTGATAATTATTGCACTTTTACAAACCAAAAAACCCTTTGCCAAAAATGTAGGTCCCTAAGTAGAGGTGAGGGTCTTACTCGGAATTATGCTTTCTGTGCTATTCTTCTGTTTACACATTAATTTTGCTACAATGCTGATGATGATGATAATTTGTGATTGATTAACTATTGCTTTGTACTTCTCGGTTCGCTTTGTTCCGAGTACGCAATGATACGGCAACAACTTTGATGGTGATGGTATGTTTCGTTCAATGTAGGACACTGAGATATTTTTCTATATTGTCTAGGTTATCATTGTTCCGGTTGAATGTTGCTTGACAAAAGTACTGTAGCTTTGAGAAGATTTTTTATTTACTTATATTTCCTATATTTGTTTAGAAACGGGGAAAAAGAAACATATATATGATTGCATCCAATGTTCTTGATAGATTAAATGTACTATTAGACCGAACTAGGTCACACTTGATAAGAAGAAAGCAGGTTCTCTCATAGATCACGTAACTTCTTATCTTTAGGGCTTCGGTGAGAACTACGGGGGCTTGATCTGCATATGGGGCTCTTCTTAACCGACTTTTAAAAAGAGGCGGTTATCAGTTCATACCGTATGCAGATTTTTTTTTTTTTTTTTTTTGTAAGCTCATAGCGTCTTTCTTAGCAAACTTATTTTGATCACTATTTTTTAATGGATAGAGAAAAGTCTAACTCGTGTCCTTTACCTTTGCTAGACTATATTTGTTCTTTAACGAAAAGGTGTGGGTAAAAGACAGTTGTTTTCAAGCAATTTCCCCATGAAATAATTAAATATCAAATCCATTGTTGAAAACGTGGTTGACATAACACAATATTATTAATAGTTATCGTAATGAGAATTTTGCATGGAGGCTTCTCTAATGCAAACATGAGATTCTTTCACTATCACTGCTCTAATGGAATTTTTATCTTCTTCTATGCCAATAATAGATAACGGGGCCAAGTAGGATTGCTATCAGGAGAACTGTTCTGAAATAAAAATAAAATTTGTTTGAGAAACCGCTAATATGTAACCTGCAAAAAAAAATCAACGACAAGAACAAGGCTTGGTTTTCAGTACCAATTGCTTAAAACTTATGTATAGCGTGGACAAGTCTTTTATGCTTTTATTAAGAGCATTTACATAACAATAAAAGCATAATTTCGTGATCGTAATATCACACTATTTCTGAAACAAATTAAAACTACAAAGAATGAAAAAAAAAAGTTTAGAACGGTAGCTGGAAATCATCATGGTCATTAAATGTGTGTGTGTGGTTTTTATTTATTTATTTATTTGTTATTATTTTACTTTTTTGTGACAACGACGTAACTTCATGAATAGTTCATAAAATTTCAGAAGTAAAGCATTATTTTAAAGATTTGTTTATTCGCTTGTAGCGTAAAAATGTTTAGTTTACGCGACTAGCAATTTAACACTAGCATTTTGACGTTTTTTTTCGAAAAAACTGGTTAATTGTGATTTTTGATTCGCATTGTGTTAATGTACGACGCCCCACGCGTAAAGTCAGAGTAGCTCAAGCATTGGTTTCCTAGGAGGGAATCGCCGATCTTCGGCGTCGCTTCTCGCCGAGAGGAAAACTTGATTCTTCTGCGCATGCGCGCCCGAGCAAAATCGACGTTGTGAGTGGCACGCCGGAATCACTTGACTTTGATTTCAGCGTCACGCCGAGTAGCGACGCTGAAGCTCGGTGATTTCGCTTCTAGGAAACCAGGGCTTAAGCTAGTTAGAATCGGAATATCGTTCAATGCTACCTTGGATTTTGTCGCTTTTCAATTAATTTTTTCCCTCAGAATAAATTTGAACTAAATGTCCAAGAATAAATAACTTAAAGTCATTGCAGGTTTTAAAGGTAGAACCACATTTGTGCTGTTGCATTAAAATCAGTAAAAAATAAATCGTTTACTTAAGCACAGTAAATCGCATCATTAATTACATTTCTCAAGGGTGTTTTTTTTTCCGGGAGGGGGGATTTTTCCTTAATACTTCATAAAATTGCAAAAGCAAGGCATCATATCATTTTTTCCCCCAACATCGGATTTTTTTTTTTTTTAACAATTCACATTGTTATGGGTTTTTTTAAATATATTGCCGTTAAAAAATTGGGTTTTGAAATTAAGAAATATTTTTTTGAAGTCAGCGCAAAAACAGTACGCAACCTTGATTCAGTTACAAATATAGACTTTAATAAACCTAGGTTCTTCAATAGCATTTCATTAATGGCAACATATTTTTAACGGTATAAATGTTACGTACTTGTTAGCTATTTTGAGTGAGTTGTATGAAAAATATTAATGAAATACAGTCGTTCATTTTTTTACCACTCATTCATCGTCAACTTCAAAAATTGTGTTTAAAAGTAGTATCTTATGATTTTTAGAAATTGAATTTTTTTTTTTTTTTTTTTTACTTTTTATAGCAATTTCCAGCTTTAGGAAGTCGGTTCTATTTTTTTTTTTCTTTTAGATTTATATTAAGTATTTAAAAATTGGCTTTTTTCACGTGTTTTCATAAGTTGTGTGTCACGTGTTATCATTTCATTGATTGAGCATCATTTGCAGTTATATATTTATTTATTTCATTTTATTACATTTTATGTTTTGTTATTGTATCGTATTATTATATTTATTTTATTAATTCACTTTGTTATTTAATGAATAATTTCAATTGTTAAAAATTTTAGTTGTTTGTTACTTTTACAACCATTAGTTTGCGAGAACAATTTTCAGTTTATTTCATTTTATTAGTAAATAATTGTTCAAACAAAAGTAACACATTCTATGAAAACAAATTTCTTGAATGACTGCAAACAAATTGACTGCTCTGAAAACAAATTTATACAAATGTATTAAGCGTGAAAAGTTAAAGCTCTTTCAAGAAACCTAGAAAAAATCAGTCATTTCTGTTCCCTTCTCCTTTCAAATTTATTTTGTAAAAAAACATTTCTTTAAAGCATAATATTCTCGATTTTTATACTATGATTTGTTGATATTGAATACTGTTCCGTTGGAAGCTGAGTCTAAGCTTTTAGTCAAACCATGTGTCAACTTTTTAAGATACTTAGAATGAGATCTTGCATTTTTGTTAACACAAATTAATAGCATACGCTTTAATTTTTGTTGCCATTTTTCTTCTCAAAATCCTTATCTAAAATTCAATCAGGAAACCGTTTGTAACGCGTGCTTTGTATGAACCGTTTTATCATCACTTATCTTCGAGTATACTCCATACTAATCTCTTATTTTATTTCATTCAATATTTAATTACAAAACTACAAAATTCAACTTTTTTACTGTATAATGGTAACATATGTTTCTGATCCTCTTAAGTTAACTTATGCAGTGAAATTAAAACTGATTGAAATACAAAAACATACACTCTGTCGCAAAAAAATATATGCACCTAGAAGAATTAGAGCCACAAACATGAAACTCGGCGCAAATGCAGTTTGGTAGCCGATATGCAAATGATTAACATTTCCGCGCCAATGAAACAAGGCTAAGCGCGCTATGAGCATGTGAGTTGCACAGGTGGGAGAGTTTAAAAGCATGATTACTTGTGCCGTAGGGATATTCAGTCGAATCTGTTGACTTCGGTACACTGTATTGTGACTTAAGATGCCTCTAAGACGTAGCCGACGGCAGTACGAACAGCTGACGGAGTTTGATAGGGTCCGTATAATAGGCCTCAGAGAAGCAGGTTGGTCAAACAGGAGTATCGGCCGCCACCTCGGGCGGAGTGATATGGTAGTTGCTCGGTGTTGGCAACAGTGGATCACGGAAGGGAGAGTCCACCGTCGCGGAGGGTCAGGGCGTCCCAGGAACACACATGAACGCGAGGATCGCGCAATCAGAAGAGTGGCCACATCGGCACCGACAACGACGCTAGCATCGATTCAACGCCACTTACCTCCTTTCAGGCATCCGGTGGTATCAAGGGAAACCATTAGGAGACGACTGGCCGAAGTTGGCTTAAGGAGTCGACGTCCATTAAGACGCTTGCCACTGATTTACATTACAGGCAGTGTCGACTGGATTTTTGCCGACCTCGGGCAGCTTGGAGTGAAACAGACTGGAGACATGTGATCTTCAACGATGAATCACGATTCAGTTTCAGTGCTGATGATCACCTTAGACGTGTGTGGAGGCGCACCAGCCAACGTTCCGATCCGTCATTTGTTGTCGAGCGGCATACAGCCATTTCATAAAGTGTGACAGTGTGGGGAGCGATTTCTTGGGACACACGATCACCTCTAGTTGTTCTCCAAGGCTTTTTGACAGCTCTCAGATACGTGGACAGCATTTTAACGTCGATTGTTCTGCCCATGCTATCAAGTCTCCCAGGTGCCATTTATCAGCAGGTCAATGCTTGTCCACATACTGCGCGACTCTCTCAACTTCAGGGATATGACGTACTCCCATGGCCCGCTAGGTCACCAGACCTTTCGCCAATAGAGCATGTCTAGGAAGTGCTGCGAAGGCAATTGCAGCCATCCCGGAATACAGGGAAATTAACGACGCAGTCCCAAAGATTATGGCATGATCTTCCACAGGGGGCATAAGTGACCTAATTGATTCGATGCCACGTCTTGTTTCGGCTTGTATAGCTGCCAGAGGTGGCTTTACTACTTACTGATTTGTAACCTTTTGCATGCTGTAACTGCTTAGTAAAATTATCTTTTATTCTGAATTTTTAATCATTTTCTTATCTCCTTATACACTACATACCTGCCAAGTTTCGTGAGTGTAGCTCAATTTCTTCTGGGGCATATATTTTTTTGCGACAGAGTGTATTTGTATTTTTTTTAGATTTTTTTTAAAAATCTTTATTAGTTTTTAGATGCAACATTTATTTGTGAAGTAGTATTTTTAAAATTGCAAGGTCGTAGTCATTCATCTCTTTTTTGCACTCTTCTAGTTATAAATACTTGTAGCCCATGTCAACATTGGACTTGAATGATTTTTTTCTATCACTCCAAAAATTGTAATTTTACTTATGACTTCTAATTCGCGCAAGAAGAATTTAAAAATAAATAAATAAATGAACACCAATATTGACTTACACTGGCATACACTGACATCCGTATGTTATAAAGCTTATTTATGCTATTTTTTCATTTTTTTTTCTTTTGAATCAATTAACGCATTTGTACACGGGAGAAGGTTAGCGAAAAACTTACACATGCTTACCTGTTATGAAGGCGCTTTTGTATATCGCGATATTTTGTACCTAATCCCCATCCCCGCTCCTTCTCAGTAAAAATTGATAAGCTATTTTATTATTGAACTTATTTAACTAAGATGGCAAAACGTGGGGCCTTTTTTCGAGTAAAACCCGTTTTCCTGTGTAAAGTAGTTATTTTGGTTAGAAAACGTAGTATATCCATTTTAATTGCCAAACTAATCTTTTAGCCATTTTTAAGTTTTTGAGTATGACAATTTGATTTTTATACAGTGAGATTCCGTTATAACGAATGCCAATACGACTAAATACATTTTAAATCCCGTTTTAATTTCTATTACATTGCTTGAATTCCCTTACTAGGATATTTTCATTACAGCGAACAAAATTTGTGGTACCCTCAAGTTCCTTGTAAAGGCATTTCACAGAATATTGAAATTCAAATAAGTATGCAACCAAATCGTTTACTAATTAATATACTAATTCGTTTACTAATCGTTGTTAGTGTTACTACCCCCCCTCCTCTTTTACTTTAGGCTTCCCTTCCACCCCCCCCCCCCGAGTTTTCTCCCCCATTCCAACTGAAATTACAGAAAAAAAAACTTACACTACAATTGTGCATTTATTTTCAGTCCCAAAAAAATAGATTTTTTTTTTTTTTTCATTTCTTTCGGAAAAAACTCGTGCTGTAAAGGGTTCAGGTTTCAGAGTTGTATAAAGAAATTATTGCATAAATTTGTGTCTTAATGTTTCTCTAAGACTCTTTTTATGCAAATAGGAAACCAAACTGTTGTGACTCAACATGAAAAATTCTCTTTCTTTCGTCTGTAACCTTAGCTATCCTGCCTCCAAAATATTGCTTTCTACCGATAAGATTTAGAAAGCAACATTTCCAACCAACTCTCAACCTTTATTACAAAGCTACCATTTTTTTACGATTTTGCTGTGTTTGACCTTCTGTTTTATTATCTTTCCCGGTTAACTCAAAAAACTTCATTTTCTCTGCTGCAGCTTCAACTACATCATGATTTTTTTTCTTACTATAAAACTTTGCTTCAGCGTCATACATGAAAGCGACTTCATTGACGCACTTAACTTTTATAGTCCTGGAAACATTACTTTTATTGGCACTTTCGCTCACTTGATCAAATAGTCTTAGACCGGGTATTTCTTAGACCACAGACAGCTAGTGGAGCTGACGGTTTGGGTATAACTCCATCAATTCCCACTTTTTTAGCTTATATTTGGCACATTTACAGTTGGCGTAGATTTATATCCCTTTTATTCGGCGTTTAAGACACTAAACAGGTCTGTATTCGTCAGCAAATGAATCACTTTATGCGATTTTCCATGAAGAATTACAGTTATTCGCTTTAGTCTTCCTCTAGGTATTGATATTGTTTTCCATTTTTCTAGATTTTATTTTTGCTTATATTTTATGTCACTCCATAAACAATGCTTACTTCGAATTTTGCTTCATGTATGTATTTCTTTGTTTATTTTTTTCTTATAATCAATAGCAATGCCTATACATGATTTTGTTATTAAGAATCAGTCATCAAATATTTGTGAAGACTGGAAAGGCTGAAATGAGACAAGGTTCACTAAAAAAAAAAAAAAAAACTATATCTATTTTACTCAAAAGTTTCATTCAAGGATAGCTTATTTATTCACTTATTTATTTGTTTGGGCTTATGTTTTACATTACCTTAATTTATCATTTCTTTTTTTCATTTATTTACTTACTTTTTTTATTAGAGGAAAGTGGTGACATTATGTGCAAGGCATCACAGTGATTTCGTTCGTTAAAACAAATTTAAAAATTGAGAACTGAAAACTTGCTCTGCTGAGAAGTATCTTATTCAATCGGTCAACGATTCGCACCACATTGCCTTATGAGGAAAATATGCAAAACCTAAATGTTAATTCAAGTATTAACTAATAAATAGGGTAGACCGGGGTACATTTACGAGGATTTTTTTTCAATGAATTTTCTAATTTTTATGTTTAAACCTAGAAACCTTTAGACATTGTGGATTTATAACGCAGTTAATGAAGTCAAAATTTGTATATTCAGTTGTTGTTCAGTTTGTGTTTTTAACCGTAAAAAAAATATTTTTTTAAATCCAAGTTCGTTGCGTAAACTTTATGCATTGAGTGGGGCACGTTCACGTATATTAAAAATGATACCAAATAGTAAGTGAAATAGATATTTAACCAAATTTAAATATTTTATATCTCTTAAAACACTTCAAAAATAAGATAATCACAAACAATTCATTAAAGATCATTTTATAGGCTAAACTAAAATCATAGGACCTTATTACTATCTAAAAACATAATCTATTTAGTCATTTTCTTCATCACTATTAGATTTTAATAACAAAAATAACGTATTTCTTTTCGCATAATTGTCATGAGACTGCGTTTCGACATCTAAGACCTTGAACCCTGTGTTTTCCTTTTTTCGATTGGTTGTGTGCTTTCAAACAATAGATGCAAGCACAACAGTAACAGTAGACACACTAGAATCGTTCACTAATTTCATTTTACAAAGTGTACTAACTTTTCCCCTGTCGCAGGTTTCGGTTTCATACTTTTTTCTTTGATATCTTCTATTTCTGCTTCAATAGAAACTTGCAAATTTTAAAGTAATTTCTCCTTTTTTGTTTTTTTCTGCACATTTCGTTTCTTTTCTTTGTATTTTTTAACTGCTTGAGTCTGAGGGCTTCTTTAATCGGAGTATCAGTTAGGATTGTGAGTATCCTCTTTTTTTTTCCTTCCTGTTTCCTAAGCTTTTGTACTACATTTTTCAATTGGTATCAGTTGAGATAGTCCATATGTAATGATATCGAAGGCTTACTGAGAAAAAATACTTGGATTTTTGATAAGCTTTTTCATTATTTTGACACCTAACGTGGTTCTGTTTGACCATAATGTCTTACCATCTTTAAAATAAAGAAAAAGTATCAGAGGCTGAATAGTGAATAAAGTTAAAGTTGAACAAGCATGAAGACATCACTCTATGATTGTAAGCTATAAGATACGAATCTTTTACTTAATTTTAAATGAATGGTTATTTTTCAAATTAAATAACCTGAGAATACTAAAGGTTTGAAAACAGTACAGAGCGAAAAAAGCGTCCGAGGCCTGTTTAGAAGTAAATACAGAGTAGTAACACGCATTAAGAACGTGCGTAAATGTGCCTCGATGAAAATGCGTGAACGTGCCCCCGTCGGCAAGTTTTGATTTATTTTTAAATGTGCAACAAAATTTAATAATTTTTTCTGTCCCCACAAATACAATTCTCAGAAAATGATAATATTCTGCTCATATATTATATATTTATTTGTTCTTAATTAAGTATTATTTATTCACAATAGCCGCCTGCGGCGACCAGCTGGTCCGCCTTTTTACGCCATCTCGCCTTTTTTGCGCCAGGGTTGCCGCCTTCGGCGGCTGCTTGGACAATTTAGCGACGGTATTAATCAATGTTTTTCTCTATATTATCAATATTATCATTCACCTTTTTACGCCAATGTTGCCGCCTTCGGCGGCTGCTTAAATAAATTTCGTGGTGGTATCAATCAATCTATATCTATCTATATCATTAGTAGTTTGAATAAAATATTTTCTAGATCTGTCTATAGTTCCGTCGTTTGGAATATTTTTTAAAGGAGGGGGAGGGGAGACACAAACGGTGTACTCTTCATGCAAATTTTGTCGAAAAATAACAAAAAGACACTTCCACTTTTATGTGAAAGAATTATTTTTTTCGAAGTCATGGTGTGTCGTGTGTGTGTGCTGGTGAGGGGGGAGGTACATTGACACCTCGTTGAAGTTACTTAAATGACGGGCATGTCTCTTTCTTTGCTGTCCATTTACTATATCGACCTCTATATTTGTTTATCTATCTATACGATCTATGCATATCTATCTCTGACAGTAATTAACAATCTTTTTTTTATTTATATAAGTATTAATTCGAAAAAAACATTTTTTGTTCACTAAATCTCTATCTCTGTATCTACCTAATGCCGCCTTCGCCGGCTATCCACCTTTACGATCTATCTCTAAGTTTTCTTATCCATCTCTATTTATTTTAACCTTCCCCGCTTCATTTCCTAACAAAGATCACTCAAAAAACCGCTTTTATTATTTAAATAGAGCAAAAAAAAAAGTTAGTCTCCAAAATTCCCCATAGTGTGCAAAAAGTAACGAAGTAAAGTAAGTGACAAAGAAAAAAAATCTCGCTAGTTTTTATTGAATTAAATGCGCACAACTTATGAAATGTAACGTAAAATAGAACACCAAAAGGTCCGGCTTGGGGGGGGGGGGAATGGAAAAAGAAATAAATGCAATCCCTAAACTAAACAAAAAAAGGAAAGAAAAAAAAGCAAGCGCTGCCGGAAAAAACACGTGGTCATCACGTCATAAAATGCAGAAGTAAGCTATATAGTAAAAAAGAATTAAGAGCCAGTTCAGACAAGGTGTGGCAGTGACCATTTTTGATTTTTTATAATTTTTTTATATGTCAAAGTAGGTCATGAGAAGTGTGTACATTCTGAAATTTTTAGCCTTCCAAAAAATGTTTTTCGCTCGTTAAAAATTCCCAAAGTTTGACGTTTTGCAGTGCTTTTTAGAAAAATTCTAAAAGTCGCGTTTCAGTGCGCTTTAGCTCTTTACAGAAACACCACTCCACGGTTATGTTTATATTTATTGGTTGTACTGTATCTAGTGATGATGACTTCATAGTTATTTTGGTTGGGGGTTGTTGCTTTCTTCAGATAAGGGGTCGCAAAGTATGGATTTTATCCGTTTTCGCGCAAGTTGAAACCTGCGTTATTTCCCCCAAAAAGCCACCCCCCCCCGAAAAAAAAATGTAACAGTATACTTAAAGTTTATACTATGAAGAGAGTAAATGGCACAAAATTTGTTTGAGGTTTAATTTTTTTTAGGAGAAAAAATACCCTGATATTTTTCAAGTTATCGAAAATTGTGCTTTTTTTGATCGCAATTAACTCAAAACAGCATCACTAGGAAAAAAAAAACCTTTTATATATTATGGTACCTGGCTATGTGTAAAACATCATGAAAAAGAAAGCAGCATGGGATCTCTCTTCTTGATTTCCAGAAAATAAATTTTTTTTGAAGGCTCATTTTATGCGTTTTCTCGTACATAAAACATGTGTCCAGTATGCAGATTAGATCTTCTAAAACTTTAAGGATGTAGTAAGAATGTATATATGTGTGTATAGAGAAAGGAAAAGACTAGTAATACTTTATTTTTCTGATTTTTACAAATTGATGGTATTTTAATTACAGGTAATTCAGAAAACGATAAATCCATATCATATATACTATATATATATATATATAATATATATATATATATACTATATATATTATAGTATATTATATATATATATAGTATATATATATATACTATATATATATCATATATATATAGTATATATATATTATATATATATATATATATATATATATATAGTATATATATATATATATATATATATATATATATATATATATATATCATGAACAATATCTGCTTCACTTTCCTCTAAATGTCTATTTTCTATGTCATCTTCAAATACCTCTAAAAGGCTGTCAGTTCTTGATAAATCAGTATTATTCGCTTTTTCTTGCTTGGGATATAAGCTAAAAACAGTTTGAATTTGACTTTTTGTCAGATATTCGTTCGGTTGGGATATTTTTATGTCTTCAATCATCTCTGTTCTCATTGCATGTTCTACTTGGTCGGACGCCTGTTTTCTGCCGGTTTTTTACCATAAAGGAAATTTTCATAAAGAAATTCTATTTGTTTCAATGAAAATTGTGTACTTTTACGAGTTGGGAGAGCCCACCCCTCACATGAGATTTCCAAAATGTTTTCTTCTTTGTTTTTCTCTTTTGTTGCAGAACATGCAATGAGAATAGAGATTATTGAAGACATAAAAATATTCCAACCGAACGAATATCTGACAAAAAGTCAAATTCAAGCTGCTTTTAACTGATGTACAAAGGAAAAAAAAAGCGGATAATACTGATTTATCAAGAACCGACAGCCTTTTAGAGGTATTTGAAGATGACATAGAAAAAGAGCATTTAGAGGAAAGTGAAACAGATATTGTTCATGATATTTCTTCCATTGCTACGGACATAAATAAGAAAGAATTATTTTGGGATTGATACGATAAAAAAAATATATATATATATATATATATATATATATATATATATATATATATATATATATATATATATATATATGATATCGATTTATCGTTTTCTGAATTACCTGCAATTAAAATAACATCAATTTGTAAAAGTCAGAAAAATAAAGTATTACTAGTCTTTTTCTTTCTCTATACACACATATATACATTCTTACTACATCCTTAAAGTTTTAGAAGATCTAATCTGCATACTGGACACACGTTTTACGTACGAGAAAACGCATAAAATGAGCTACAAAAAAAAAATTATTTTCTGGAAAACAAGAAGAGATCCCATGCTGCTTTCTTTTTCATGATGTTTTACACATAGCCAGGTACCATAATATATAAAAGGTTTTTTTCCTAGTGATGCTGTTTTGAGTTAATTGTGATCAAAAAAGCACAATTTTTGATAATTTGAAAAATATCAGGGCATTTTTCTCCTAAAAAAAATTAAACCTCAAACAAATTTTGTGTCATTTACTCTCTTCATAGTATAAACTTTCAGTATATGTTACATTTTTTCGGGGGGGTGGCTTTTTGGGGGAAATAACGCAGGTTCAACTTGCACGAAAACGGATAAAATCCATACTTTGCGACCCCTTATCTGAAGAAAGCAACAACCCCCAACCAAAATAACTATGAAGTCGTCATCACTAGATACAGTACAACCAATAAATATAAACATAACCGTGGGGTGGTGTTTCTGTAAAGAGCTCAAGCGCACTGAAATGCGACTTTTAGAATTTTTCTAAAAAGCGCTGCAAAAACGTCAAACTTTGGGAATTTTTAACGAGCGAAAAAAAATTTTTGGAAAAATAAAAATTTCAGAATGTTTACTTCTTATGGCCTACTTTGAGATATAAAAAAATTAGGAAAATCAAAAATGGTCACTGCCAAAATTTCCGTTTTTTGTCTGAATTTCAAAATAATGGCTCTTAACATCGTTTGCGATTAAGATTCCGTCGTAAATATCGAATCGAAATCCAAGTAGTGACGTCAGAGGCATAAAAGATTGAAGAACGCTTTCTTCGACCGATTAGTAGAAAGACATGATGTGTTCAGCATTAAAAAAATTGGAAAAAAAACTATTGCGTATTTTTAAGAACTTTTTTCTTCTGAAGAGGGCGAAATGTTTTTACTATTACCAACTTAAATTTCAGAAATGAGGCTTTGATACTTCTCGCAGTATGACATTAGAAAAATATAAAACCCAGGAAAAAAATGCAAATTGAATGTTTTTTCAAAAATTCATAAAAAAATACAAAAATTGCTCTATCTTCAAAATTTTTTCATTCATCGTATTTAAAATTAAATTTCCAACACTATAGTACAAAAAATATTTGTGTGGTGCGCTTGGTTCGGGGTCTGTGAGGTAAAAAGTCCAAAAAAACACATAAAACATTAAATAACTTTTTTTCTAATTAAAATATCAAAAATCGAAGCCCGAGGTGCACATCTTCGGCAGAAACTGTACCTGTATACCAAATTTAATCTTTCTAGGCCTTACCGTTTTCCCGAGAAGCGCGCCACACACACACAAACATCTTATTTTATTATATGTATAGATAAGCTTCAAAACGTTCAACACAAAATTTACTTGACTTGGTAGAAAACAGATTTTTCTAGCCGCATGCTAAACCAAAGCTCGACTGGTGGTCAAAATCTTGTAAGAATCTTTGCTAGGGAGCAGCACCAATCTGGTATGACTGTTGGCTCTCCAGTTATAACTCGTTTTCGAAAAAGGGTACTACGTAAACGTGCCCCGGTGTACCCTACAATACTTAACACGGTAATCTTTTGCACACAGCGTAAAAGCAATTTAACACATTACAATAGCACAACATATTAAATTTCATTTAATTTAGCACATTACATACCTACTTTAATCAGACCTACTGAATCTGTTTAAAACATTTTTAAATCAAACACATTTCTAGGTTGAAAATGGTTTCTTTTTTTACTTTTTAACTTGATTTCCTCATGCAGATAACCCAAAATAGTCTCCTGGCGAATCCCATGCGCTGTTCTCTTAATGAAATTATCTATCACATATACGTAATACATTTCATTATCAGTCCCGAAATCATCACAAAGTAGACACATATCTTAATATATGTAAATTGCCATCATCCTGTCACAATATTTTTTTTTCTGTAATTTACTTTCAGCGTCACTAGATTTGTTTTATAGCACAAACTGAGATTTTTTGCTAACCTCAACCAAAAGGATTTTACCTCCAGTAGTGCACACCGGTATTCCAGTTATTTATTCACAACAGGACAACACCTGAAAAAATTTCCCTTACAATGCAGGAAACAATACCAAGACCACAGATGAAAATCGAACCATAACTTCAGGCATTTGGAGAAGCTTCTACAACAGAGCTAAAGGGGTCTTTTTTTTTTTACTGACAGCATAGATTTTAAGTTCTTGGTCGCGCAGGACCTGTTTATGAACTCACATCCAATATAACAGATAGCACCATATAGGCACATAGTGTAGGACAAACATAGCAGCACAGGGAGATGGAAATTACAACAAGGGAAGCGGGCGGGTATCGAACCCACCACCTCAGAATTACTACAATGACGCGCTAACCAACTGCGCTACCGGAGGCCCCACAGAAATCATACATGTCACTATCAAACAGTTCCAATTTGTCTACATGATAGTATTCACTTCATATTATCTGGCGAAAATGCGCTAAAAAAGTGAGTGCTATGGAACCTATAGCATCTCCTCTCCGTAACACGTCACAAACCGAATATCTTAACTCTTGCAACAAAAATTTCCCACACCTCATCTCATCAATGTTCACAAACCAAAAAATAGTTAAAAGCACTACTAACAAAAAGATTTTTCTTTGCTTCATTTCTCCTGTCTTCGCTGCATGTTGCTACCGCGTAAAACTACACCACGAAGATTGCGCAGAATTTCACCGCAAGGATTGCTCTGAACTACAATGCAAGGAATGCGTAGAACTGCAATACAAGAATTGCGTTGAATGAAGGAAGATATTTTA
This sequence comes from Uloborus diversus, assembly GCF_026930045.1. Classification (NCBI taxonomy): domain Eukaryota; kingdom Metazoa; phylum Arthropoda; class Arachnida; order Araneae; family Uloboridae; genus Uloborus; species Uloborus diversus. Next base: position 12,972,673 of record NC_072733.1, on the reverse strand, counting down.
AGCTGCTGCTATGCGGCTTGAAATGTGTACGAGTATATTTCTACGGATGTCTAAAACAAATCACCGGAAATCAATAATCAATCACAAAAACATGAATTAATTGTTTAAGGTCGTTTTTTTTCCGAGCTTTTTGAAGAGAAGACTGTTATAAGAAACGACAGAAAAAAATGTAATCACTAGCCAGACGAAACAAACAAGCATATTGGCTTCTGCTCCTTCAACAGTAAGTTTTAAAGTTCCTGTTTATATTAGTATTGTACATACGACCCTTGTATCGTATATATACGACCCAAGTATCGTGTGTAGGACCGTAGTATCATATGTAGTACCGTGTGTACGACCGTAGAATCGTGCATACGACCAAGTAAGTAATGCGAAAACGAAAACACAAGCATGCAGAATTCGACCACTCTCCCCTACTATGTTTCTGCAGATCTTTCGTATAAAGCTACATTTTGTAACACTTCACACTTTGAAATCACTATATAAAATTCAATCTTTCTTTCCTTTTGTATCTTTTGGAAGGGGTGATCCCTGAATCGAAATATCTATTAATGCCTCCCTTTGAAAAGAGTATGTGTTTAGTATTTTGAAGACTTCAAAAAAAAAAAAAAAAGTGAAAACCATAATGCACAAGTAACATCACGTGTTTGAATTCAGTTTCATTCACTTGCAATGATTCGTTCAGTTATTGCACTATACCTAATATCCGTTTATCGGTGTATTAATCGAAATACATTTCTACCTGTTCTGTGTATGAAAGCGTAACTTGTGGGCGTTACTTAATAAAATCAATTTCTTAATAAAATGAAAGCAAATATATCTATACCTACTTTATAAAATGCTTTTAAATGTCAACTACAATAAAAGAAAAAGAAAATATTATGTAACTACCAGTTAGTTATTATTCGTCTCAATACCTCTTGCAGTTCAGCATTTTCATCGTAAGTTTAATATCGGAATACAATCGCTAAAGCTTCACTTAAGACTAGTTTTCGTTGTTTTGCATTGCCATTGAGATATTTTTTTAAGTTCGAGATAATTACAGCTTATGCACAATATTACTTCATGCATTTTTTTTTCCTGTTGCCTAAGAGAAAACTCGCCGACTACGGATTTTATTCGGGCAGATAAAATTCAAACTTGTAGAAACACAAATCACAAAAACAAAGGGTAACCGTACGTGCGTTGTAAAAACAAACTTCGTAAGAATCAGAATGAAATAGTGTGTTTAATTATGTCTAGAAAACATAATTTGGATGGAAGCCAGCGAAAAGAGTTTCTTAATGGACAGAAATCGGGTAATTGATTCACTTATGGGAGCTGATTATCCCATAAAAAAAGCGTTTGAAGAACACAGAACCGCTTTGTAATCACGTTAGCTATTGTGCAAACTGTTTGAATGATGTTTGGTAAACTATACAATGTAAAAATAAAAGAAACTACTATTATTTTCGGGATTTATAATGTACTGTTAAAACAACTCCTCCAAGTTTATGGTATAAACCACTGGCATCCATTTTTCCAGAGTTTAAAATGTAAAGTCCTATTTCACTATAAGTTTTTTTTTTTTTATTGTTTTCCATTTTAACCCGCAAAGTGTATTAATAGCCGCTGCGATCATATACTTTTCCTGTGCAATTTGTTGAAAATGTTCCTCCGTACTGTAAGCATTCTATTTTACAATAATATTCACTTTCAAATTTTCAATATTTTGTAAGAAAACAAACCCGCAAATATACGCTTATGCACATCCAACTTTGGATTAAAAGTAGTTTATGACTACCAGCACACTTAAGCACACTCAAGCACACTGCAAGCTTATATGCTTAATTGACGATTTGGGATGAAATTTCGACAATCATAACATATAGTAAATTGTGTGCAGTGAAATGTTTTTAAAAATATCTACTTGGAAGGAAAATAGCTAAAGATTAAAAAGCACAAAATGAAACCTAAAGGGATTGAAACAGAAGTCGGAATTTAAAACTTCATTTATGTAAATATACAGGGTGTTCCGTTTTAACCTGCAAGACCTCTATTTCCGCAACCAATAGTACTTAGATGCATACTTCCAATTGGAAAAATGCTCAATATCAGATGCAGGGTTAAGATATTGAAAGTTTGAAGCAAAAATAAAAATAAGACAAAAAATACAAAATTTAACTTTGTATACTGGCCCTAGGTCCCCTTACTTATATTCAGGGAAGTAATATCAATTTAAACATAATTCCAACACAAAACGTTTGACATTAGTACGACCAATATTCACCGAAATATGAAACGCAGCGTTTTGTGACTTACACCAATTTACACTCGCCATTAATAACACCTTTTGGGGGGAAATATAGCAGTTAACAAGGGTTTTAAATTTATGTATGCATAGAGTCTGTTTTTTCAAATTGATTGAAGTTTTGTGATGTATTTTTGCGTATCATGGCATAACATTTGCTTTTGAATAGCAATGAAAAATATAAATACTTTGTTTTTTTACTTCGACAACCTGTCATTCTTCCGAAAGGGCGATAAGTTCCCATCTCATCTTCTATATGGTCCTTTAAAATTTTGAACTCGAATATATCCTTGAGTTTTGGTTGCACAAATGTCAATTTTTTTGTGTTAGTAGTATCTTTCAATAAAGACTATTTTCCTAAATATAAGTTAGGGGACCTAGAGCACGTATAAAATGTTCATTTTTTTTATTTTTTGACTCATTTTAATTTTTATTTTAAACTTTCAATACCTTAACTATGCATCTGATTTTGAACATTTTTGCAGTTGGAAGTATGCATCTGGGATTAGCGGTTGCGAAAATAGTGGTTTTTTGCAGGCTAAAACAGAACACCCTGTATGTTTAATCACCTCAGTAATGAGTGGATATCTACACATAATATGTTAAATGGGGCCTACTTTTTGACACTTACAATATGGAGAAAATAGCGCAAATAAAAGACTCTTTAATTGATTATTAGTCGAAATAAAAATATAATTTTATTTTTTTTAAATACACCTTAAATTAACCAGTGGCGTACAAAGTATGGGGTGACACCCGGGGCGGTAATTTGTGGTTTTACTCCCGCCTCCACCCTACAAACGCAAAAAAAAAAGTCTTTAATGTTATATGTAAACATGAGAACATGATATTCATACAATTTTCAAAAATAACTCCATTTGTGTTATGACGAAATTTTAAGTGTGCTAATGTACAAAAGAAAAATAAAAATTATGACCACTTTTTACATAATTTGACCTAGACGCAAATGTGCTGGCCGTCTTGAGGCCAAAAAAGTAAGGGTGTGTATGAAATTGATGATCCCTTAATTATTTCAAATGTATCTCAAACACAGAAACATATAATGGGGTAAAGTTTTTCGGTATAAGAGGAAGTCGCCACTAGATCTAAGTATTGACACTATGAACTTAACCCTGAGTATATCGTTCACTCAATGATGTGGGGGTGGAATACGTTTGTCTGGGGGTTAGATCCCCAGAAAATGTTTATATTTGTAGCCTTAAAAATGCATTTTAGCTTCACATTTTTCAAAAACTTGAAATTCCACATAGGGTGTAAACCCCCATACGGTGACACCCAGGGCGGACCGCCCCACAGTGATGCCAGAGTGGAAATAATTCGATTTTCGAAAGCGCTTATTTCGATTATCTGGTGTATGTTTCTCACACTATATAAGATACAGGATATAGGAACGACATGATTTTTTCCTCTGTATCGAGGGTATTCCCATTAGTTTAGGCTCAAAGTCAGAATTATGTAAGTTTGACCAAATTCCACCCTACTCAAGATGGGTGATAAAAAAGTGTAAAAGAGTTAAAAAAAATAATCAATTTTTTCTCCTGTTCTACGATGGTCATTTAAACCACTCATCAGTAAACAGTGCAAAAAAATATTACAGCGCTTTACAACGTTATAAGTTACGAATTTTAAATTAGCTTTGAGAACAGCTAAGATAACAAAAAAAGCTCCGGCTTCCTCCGGGATGGGGAAGGTTATTTATCAAACTAGAGGTGCTTAAGTAAACATTAGAACACAAATCACCTGCCTTTATCTGCCTATCCGATCATAACACAGAAAAGAAAGGAAAGGGTTAGAGTACGTATTTGTTTGTTGCACTATTTTGTTAATAGAATTGGCTCAGACAAAACATTTCCCCACGTCAAAACTTTTTTTATTTGAGTTCAGTCTAGTTGCTAACGTTGTCTAGTGAGCTCTATCAAAACTAAATACCGTGATTTGTGTGAGTGCTTGTGGAGTGGTGCAAATTTCGACGTATTCTTTCGACAAAATCACCCTGAACTTGACGAAGGAAACATTTCTTTAATGCTGACAGCTCTTAGCAAGAGTTTCTTGCCTCATTTTAATTAAAAAAAAGATAAAGTAAATCGAGACCGGGAGAGGTTCAAAAAAATGTTCAGCGAGTGGATGGAAAATGAATACGTTTTCAACATAGAGCAGGAATCTACAGGATGTGTTGGGAGACCAAGTAAAGACTTTGATGATTCTGGTGAATGAAGCAAAAAAAATAAAATACGTAAACTTCAAGCGTCGTACCAAAAAGACTTGATTAACGCAGCTGCGACACATGAAAAGCACGAACAACCTAGAGCTTTGTCAGCTGATCAAGCATTAGCAATATTTCTCCAGGCCAATCTGACAAAATATCAGTACGAGGTGATTCGACAAAGACTAAAAGTCCTTGGATGCCATGTTTTTCCAAGTTATAAAAAATTAAATATCTCAAAGAAGCAATGCTACCCTGATAATATGTTAATTAGTGAAACATTTGCAGCTGTCCCTTTGCAGAATTTGCTTGACCATACGACTAAACGAATTCTGGAAACAAAACCCCTAGAAGAACTAGAAAAATTAAATGAACATGAATTAATATTGACAACGAAATGGGGATTCGACGTTGCCTCAGGTCAAAGTGAATTTGCCCAAAAATATTCGATCAGCAATAACGAAATAAATGACTCAAATTTATTCATGACGTCCATAGTTCCTCTGAAGCTCACAATTCCAATTGATGTTGATCAAAATGGATCGATTTTCGGAAAACGGCCGACCTTCTTCAACAAGGCATTGCAGGCCCTTGAGATACAGCTTCCAGAAAGAGACACTTGATTTGGCGCGAGATGAAAAAAAAAAGGGTTGAAGAAGAAATAGAGAAGTTGGAAATTACCCAAGTTGTGATCGGCATTAATGTCATCCGTATTCGACACACGTTGGAGATGACAATGTTGGACGGCAAGGTAGTTCAAGCCATCACAAATACTAAGTCTGCAAGTGCCTGCTACTTATGCAATGCTTTACCTTCGGAAATGAACGACTTAGCAAAAATCCAACAGAAACCTCTTAATGTGAATGCTCTCGAATTCGGTATCTCTCCATTACACGCCAGAATCAAGTGTATGGAATACATTCTTCACATTGCATACAGCAAAAAAATCGAAAAATGGAGGACTACAAAAGACACAAGAGACATGCACGAAAACGAAAAGAAACGTATTCAACAAGAGTTTCTTGAGAAAGTCGGCATCAACGTGGACTTTGTTAAGCAGGGTTGCGGATCTTCAAATAATGGCAACACAGCCAGACGTTTTTTCAATGATTGCAAGGTCACAAGTACAATAACGGGAGTTGACGAAATTCTAATCCACCGGATCGCTACCATTCTGGAAGTCATAAACAGCAATGCAATGATTGACCCAGAGAAATTCCGACTATTCTCAAAAGAAACAGCAGAGCTGGCCATTGAGAATTATTCATTGTACTACATGCCATCCACAGTACATAAGATTTTGTTGCACGGTGCTGAAATAGTGCAGAAGTCAATCCTTTCAGTCGGAATATTTTCCGGAAGAGGCACAAGAAAGTAGGAATAAAGATTACAAGGCATTCAGGATCACCAACTCGCGGAAAATGTCTCGTATATCCACCAACGAAGACATGTTCCACAAGCTACTGGAGACTTCGGATCCTTTTATCATGAACAGGAGACCCGAACCAAAGAAAAAGCATCTGGAAATCAGTGAGGTAGCTAAGGAACTGTTACTCTAATTTCCTTGAATTTGAATTGGTATGTATTCTTTCGATTTAAACAACTATTGACTAAGAATCTCAAACTTTATTGTTTTTAAACTCTCCAGGTCTTTAAGCTTCCTTGAAGGAATCATTTTAAGCAATATTTAATTTAAATGTAAGCTCAAAATACTTGTTGCAAACTTGTTTTCATAAGTACAACCTGTTTCGGAAATTTAAAAAAAAAATTATATTTCCAATAGTCATTCATTTTCTAATTAGTTATTTAATTAACTTCAAAATTTCAATAAAAACAGTTGAACTTTATGTATTTTTTTGTTCTTTTTTGAATGTGACCAGCCCCAGCTTTCTATGTTAACCCGTTCTCGAGATATTGAATTTTTTCCACTTTTTGGCCATTCGGCCCCACTGTGCGCCCCCCGGCTCCCCCGTAGTGACACCACTGAATTAACTTCGAAAAGTATACATAGAGCAGTCTTTTTTCATATATCTATATATATAAAAATCTCGTGTCACGATGTTTGTTCGGGGTAAACTCCGAAACTACTCAACCGATTTTTCTCAAATTTCATATCAATGTGTCATTTGGTCCAACTTAAAAGATAGGATAGTTTTTATAATATTTTACTGCAAATTTCATATTAATTATGCAATAATAGTGCGAATTAATTGTTTAGTTCTAGTATATATCTATATATATAAAAATCTCGTGTCACGATGTTTGTTCGGGGTAAACTCCGAAACTACTCAACCGATTTTTCTCAAATTTCATATCAATGTGTCATTTGGTCGAACTTAAAAGATAGGATAGTTTTTATAATTTTTTACTGCAAATTTCATATTAATTATGCAATAATAGTGTGAATTAATTGTTTAGTTCTAAAAATTCTTAATAGATGGCGGTGTAAGTTAATTAATCGATATAACTCTAACATCGTATGACTTACTGCTAAAAACACCATGATAAAAAAAGCTCAGAGATGTTGCTTAGAATTTCCATATAACGTTTCGGGATATTACAGGTTATTATTTACTTCCTGAGAAAATCAACTATATTTTTCAAAACGTTTCCTTGAATTGCTACAAATTGCAGATTTCACACCGTTGTGAAAAGTATTTTTCTCCACCAGTATCAAGATTAACTAAACGTATTTAATAGGTGTATCGGTTTCGGAGTGATTGCGGTTTGTCTAGATTGACTCAACACCCAATGAGTGCGAAAAGTTATCTGGATCACGAAGCTTTGCAAGAGTTGCAGAGGAACTACATTCGAACTACTTGCTTGAGAGTCTGTCTTCGCCTTGGCAATGCGTGTATTAATGCTTTGAGAGCTTTCTTAGAAAAACAGGAAGGTTCCAGGCTATTATATTAATCCTGCGTTTGGCTTCTCTGCAGGTGCCAGAATCATAACTGCCTTTTTAACCAAGAAGACTACTGAATTCTTCAAAAACATTCCAGGTTTATTTCAGGAAAGTTAATGAATTTAAGCGGAAAACAATTATTTTCTTTATTTTATTCCTCAGGAAATTTTTAATATCATTAATTCTTGCAAAGATACATTCGCAACAGAAAATTGCAGTGACAATTGCATCGTCAGGCATTGCTGCTACTTTTTTTAGATGGTAGACGAACAGCACATTCAGCTTTAAAGTTGCCTATTAGATATTCATAATAAACAAAACACAATGTGTACAATAAAGAAAAAAAAGACGTGGTATGGCTGTAGTGTTGCAAGAGAGTGAAATTATAATTTGGGATGAGTGTACCATGTCTCATGAGTAAAAGCATTCAGTCGAAGCACATCATAGGATTATGCAAGATTTGAATGGCAACGATAAACTTTTAGGCGAAATTGTCTGAATACTGTCTGGGGACTTCCGGCAGACATTACCAGTTATTCCTATGAAATCAACGCATGTTTAAAAAAAACGTTTTTTATAGCGTAATGCCGAGATAATGCGATTGGCCATGAACATGCGAGTATAAACGCAAAATAATCTAATCCTACAAGTATTGTCTAAGCAATTGCTGGGTATTAAAAACGGTGAAATTGAACTGTATCAAAATATACAGTACAACAAATAGCCAGACAATCTCTACACTGCCGTTGAGACGAAAAGTGAACTAATTGAGAGTCTATTCCCAGAAAAATTTAATTTTTTTTAAAACATAATTGCCTCTGTAATCGCGCTGGTTTTGTAGCAGTTTTGTTTTCGGTAAACATTCCCGAACAGACAGGAATAATTGTGGATCAATTGTCGACTGTTAAATACATATCCCGATGCATGTCGTGAATTGTGTTTATTGGTCGCACAAAGTCATTGGGAGTTGACACTTTCTAATGCAGGTTTGACACAAGGAGAAACAGTATTCGTCAACTGTTTAAAACAATTTTGACGACATACTATCCAAAACAATCATAATTTTTTAAGAGAAACTATATAACTTTCACGTTTGAAGACGTATTTCATAAAGTTTAACAAACACACAGATGTCCAAATCCAGATTTTACACCAGAGATGAATATGAAGCTTTAGTTTTAGCTGAAGGATTTTGCGTTTCAATTTCAAATTTGCCACTTAGTTATTATGATATGCCGTCACTTGATAGTTGGGCCACCGACTTAGTTAACACTGGTTTGCAACGTATAAAACAGAGCAATGACGCTGTCTTAGGTACAATTACTGCGAATAATGAACCATTACTGACGGCTGGAAAAAAAAGCTCCCCATTGATGCTGAACAAGCCTATACAGTTGTCGATGAAAACAAAGCAGTAAACATTCCAACTGAATTTTTAAATTCCCTGGATACACCAGGAATGCGAGTACACGATTTCCGGTTGAAAATTGGCTCAACAATTTTTTTTTTTTTTTTCGCGATTTAAACCCACCTAAATTACGCAACGGTACACGTTTCTTCATCAAAAGTCAACAATCTTGACGGGAAAGTTTAAAGAAGAAATGTTTGTGCTGCCACGTAATCCATTAATAGCGTCATAATTTCCAAACACATTTGAAAGGCTTCAATTTTTGATTCGTTTAGCTTTTGCAAAGACCATAAATAGATCTCAAGAACAAACGATGTCTTCCTTCGGTTTGGACTTAAAACATAAATATTTTTCTCATGGGCAACCATATATCGCCTACTCACAAGTGGAAAGTTATCATATTTTTCGTATTAGCAAAAGACTGGTTAAGCAAGAACATTGTGCACAACTTAGTGCTTAGACAGTTTTCAGTTTTCACACAATAGAAACAATAGTTCGAAGTCAATGTTATCTACTTCATTGAAAAAATTTAATTTTTATATGCTTTTAATTTAGTTAGTGTATTTTGTAAAAAAGTTATTTATTACAAACTATAGAGAAAGCAGAGGTGAATAAAATGCAGTGTAGAATCTAAAAGTGTATGTTGGTTTACGCTTAGCTTCTACATTACGTTATTCTACAATCAGTTTCGATATTTAATATCACTTTCAAGGTAGTTTTGCTTTTTTTTTTTTTGGCCAAAATCATGCTTACAAAATTTACTAAGCGTAAGTATAGTGCTTTTTCCATAGAAAATTTAGTTAGTACTTACTGAATTCAATAAGTACTTTCTTCAGCCTGCACTGTAAAAAAAAAAAAAAATCCGAAACGTTACTGATTAAACATTTTCGATACTTGCTTGCAGTTCTGGCTAAGCTTTGGCTATGTTTGTATATCTGTTTATTGAAGTTCCTTAATAAATCAGTAAGGTGCTAAGCTTTTTTTTTATCCCTTCCTAAGTTTACACTAAAGTTCCAGAAACACGACTAGCTTCAAACGGGAAGATTTTTCGAATTTTTCAAGAGGCTTCCGAGATAATTTCAGGAAGATTATTAACTTTTATCGGAAAACTTTCCGGGTTTTGGCATGACATGTTACTGGAAGAAATTGGCCACATCAGCTGCCCATAATTTTCCTGGAACATTTATGAATCGTTTTTACATTGAATCACGCCCATTATCAATCTCACATATTTTAAAATCGGCTATACTATTTTAAGTTCTATCAAAAATATTTATTTGATTCTATCAAAATAATGAGTAAAAGTTTATTTTAATCCAACTTTTTTGCCACAGCAACGCGTGGCTGGGTCAGCTAGTCTATATATATAAAAATCTCGTGTCACGATGTTTGTTCGGGGTAAACTCCGAAACTACTCAACCGATTTTTCTCAAATTTCATATCAATGTGTCATTTGGTCCAACTTAAAAGATAGGATAGTTTTTATAATTTTTTACTGCAAATTTCATATTAATTATGCAATAATAGTGTGAATTAATTGTTTAGTTCTAAAAATTCTTAATAGATGGCGGTGTAAGTTAATTAATCGATATAACTCTAACATCGTATGACTTGCTGCTAAAAACACCATGATAAAAAAAGCTCAGAGATGTTGCTTAGAATTTCCATATAACGTTTCGGGATATTACAGGTTATTATTTACTTCCTGAGAAAATCAACTATATTTTTCAAAACGTTTCCTTGAATTGCTACAAATTGCAGATTTCACACCGTTGTGAAAAGTATTTTTCTCCACCAGTATCAAGATTAACTAAACGTATTTAATAGGATTGCGGTTTGTCCAGATTGACTCAACACCCAATGAGTGCGAAAAGTTATCTGGATCACGAAGTTTTGCAAGAGTTGCAGAGGAACTACATTCGAGCTACTTGCTTGAGAGTCTGTCTTCGCGTTGGCAATGCGTGTATTAATGCTTTGAGAGCTTTCTTAGAAAAGCAGGAAGGTTCCAGGCTATTATATTAATTCTGCGTTAGGCTTCTCTGCAGGTGCCAGAATCATAACTGCCTTTTTAACCAAGAAGACTACTGAATTCTTCACAAATATTCCAGGTTTATTTCAGGAAAGTTAATGAATTTAAGCGGAAAACAATTATTTTCTTTATTTTGTTCCCCAGGAAATTTTTAATATCATTAATTCTTGCAAAGATACATTCGCAACAGAAAATTGCAGTGACAATTGCATCGTCAGGCATTGCTGCTACTTTTTTTAGATGGTACACGAACAGCACATTCAGCATAAAAGTTGCCTATTAGATATTCATAACAAACAAAACACAATGTAAACAATAAAGAAAAAAAGACGTGGTATGGCTGTAGTGTTGCAAGAGAGTGAAATTATAATTTGGGATGAGTGTACTATGTCTCATGTGTAAAAGCATTCATTCGAAGCACATCATAGGATTATGCAAGATTTGAATGGCAACGATCAACTTTTAGGCGAAATTGTCTGAATACTGTCTGGGGACTTCCGGCAGACATTACCAGTTATTCCGATGAAATCAACGCATGTTTAAAAAAAAGTTTTTTATAGCGTAATGACGAGATAATGCGATTGGCCATGAACATGCGAGTATAAACGCAAAATAATCTAATCGCACAAGTATTTTCTAAACAATTGCTGAGTATTGGAAACGGTAAAATTGAACTGTATCAAAATATACAGTACAACAAATAGCCAGACAATTTCTGCACTGCCGTTGAGACGAAAAGTGAACTAATTGAGAGTCTATTTCCAGATAAATTTAATTTTTAAAAAATCATAATTGCCTCTGTAATCGCGCTGGTTTTGTAGCAGTTTTGTTTTCGGTAAACATTCCCGAACAGACAGGAATATTTGTGGATCGTCAATTGTCGACTGTCAAATACATATCCTGATGCATTGGTAGCACAAAGTCATTGGGAGTTGACACTTTCTAATGCAGGTTTGACATAAGGAGAAACAGTATTCGTCAACTGTTTAAAACAATTTTGACGACATACTATCCAACACAATCATTATTTTTTAAGGAGAAACTATATTACTTTCACGTTTGAAGACGTATTTCATAAAGTTTAACAAACACACAAATGTCCAAATCCAGATTTTACACCAGAGATGAATATGAAGCTTTAGTTTTAACTGAAGGTTTTTGCGTTTCAATTTCAAATTTGCCACTTAGTCATTATGATATGCCGTCACTTGATAGTTGGGCCACCGACTTAGTTAACACTGATTTGCAACGTATAACAACAGAGCAATGACTCTGTCTTAGCTGCAATTATTGCGAATAATGAGCCATTACTGACGGCTTTAAAAAAAAGCTCTCCATTGATGCTGAACAAGTTGTCGATGAAAACAAAGCAGTAAACACTCCAAATGAATTTTTAAATCCCCTGGATACACCAGGAATGCGTCTACACGATTTCCGGTTGAAAATTGGCTCAGCAATTTATTCTTTTTCGCGATTTAAACCCACCTAAATTACGCAACGGTACACGTTTCTACATAAAGTCAACAATATTTGTCGGAAAAGTTTAAAGGAGAAATGTTTGTGTTGCCACGTAATCCATTATTAGCGTCATAATTTTCAAACACATTTGAAAGGCTTCAATTTTTGATTCGTTTAGCTTTTGCAAAGACCATAAATAGATTTAAAGGGCAAAAAATGTCTTCTTTCGGTTTGTTCTTGAAACATAAATATTTCTCTTATGGGCAACGAAATATTGCCTACTCACACGTGGAAAGTTATCATACTTTTCGTATTAGCAAAAGACTGGTTGATCAAGAACATTGTGCACAACTTAGTGCTTAGACAGTTTTCAGTTTTCAAATAATAGAAACAATAGTTCGAAGTCAATGTTATCTACTTCATTGAAAAAATTTAATTTTTATACATTTTTAATTTAGTTAATGTATTTTGTAAAGAAGTTATTGATTACAAACTATAAAGAAAGCTAATGTGAATAAAATGTAGTGTAGAATCTAAAAGTGTATGGTGGTTTACGCTTAGTTTCTACATTCGGTTATTTTACAATCAGTTTCGATATTTACTATAACTTTCAATTTTTTTTTTTTTTTTTTTGCGGAAGTTATACTTACAAAATTTACTAAGCGTAAGTATAGTGCTTTTTCCATAGAAAATTTAGTTAGTACTTATTGAATTCAATAAGTACTTTCTTCAGTCTGCAAGGTAAAAAAAAAAAAAAAAAAAAAAAAAATCCGAAACGTTACTGAGTAAAAATTTTCGATAATTGCTTGCAGTTCTGGCTAAGCTTTGGCTATGTTTGCATTACCGCTTATAGAAGTTCCTTAATAAATCAGAAAGGTGCTAAGCTTTTTTTTTTGTATCCCTTCCTAAGTTTACATTAAAGTTCCAAAAACACGACTAACTTCAAACGGGAAGATCTTCGAATTTTTCAAGAGGCTTCCGAGATGATTTCAGGAAGGTTATTAACTTTTATCGGAAAACTTTCTGGGTTTTGGCTTGACATGATACTGGCAGAAATTGGCCACATCAGCTGCCCATAATTTTCCAGGAACATTTAGGAATCGTTTTTAAATTGAATAACGCCCATTATCAATCTCATATGTTATAAAATCGGCTATACTATTTTAAGCTCTATTAAAAATATGTATTTGATTCTATCAAAATAATGAGTTCAAGTTTATTTTAATCCAACTTCTTTGCCACAGCAACGCGTGGCTGGGTCAGCTAGTCTATATATATAAAAATCTCGTGTCACGATGTTTGTTCGGGGTAAACTCCGAAACTACTCAACCAATTTTTCTCAAATTTCATATCAATGTGTCATTTGGTCCAACTTAAAAGATAGGATAGTTTTTATAATTTTTTACTGCAAATTTCATATTAATTATGCAATAATAGTGTGAGTTAATTGTTTAGTTCTAAAAATTCTTAATAGATGGCGGTGTAAGTTAATCTATATATATAAAAATCTCGTGTCACGATGTTTGTTCGGGGTAAACTCCGAAACTACTCAACCGATTTTTCTCAAATTTCATATCAATGTGTCATTTGGTCCAACTTAAAAGATAAGATAGTTTTTATAATTTTTTACTGCAAATTTCATATTAATTATGCAATAATAGTGTGAATTAATTGTTTAGTTCTAAAAATTCTTAATAGATGGCGGTGTAAGTTAATTAATCGATATAACTCTAACATCGTATGACTTGCTGCTAAAAACACCATGATAAAAAAAGCTCAGAGATGTTGCTTAGAATTTCCATATAACGTTTCGGGATATTACAGGTTATTATTTACTTCCTGAGAAAATCAACTATATTTTTCAAAACGTTTCCTTGAATTGCTACAAATTGCAGATTTCACACCGTTGTGAAAAGTATTTTTCTCCACCAGTATCAAGATTAACTAAACGTATTTAATAGGATTGCGGTTTGTCCAGATTGACTAAACACCCAATGAGTGCGAAAAGTTATCTGGATCACGAAGGTTTGCAAGAGTTGCAGAGGAACTACATTCGAGCTACTTGCTTGAGAGTCTGTCTTCGCGTTGCCAATGCGTGTATTAATGCTTTGAGAGCTTTCTTAGAAAAGCAGGAAGGTTCCAGGCTATTATATTAATTCTGCGTTAGGCTTCTCTGCAGGTGCCAGAATCATAACTGCCTTTTTAACCAAGAAGGCTACTGAATTCTTCACAAATATTCCAGGTTTATTTCAGGAAAGTTAATGAATTTAAGCGGAAAACAATTATTTTCTTTATTTTGTTCCCCAGGAAATTTTTAATATCATTAATTCTTGCAAAGATACATTCGCAACAGAAAATTGCAGTGACAATTGCATCGTCAGGCATTGCTGCTACTTTTTTTAGATGGTACACGAACAGCACATTCAGCTTAAAAGTTGCCTATTAGATATTCATAACAAACAAAACACAATGTAAACAATAAAGAAAAAAAGACGTGGTATGGCTGTAGTGTTGCAAGAGAGTGAAATTATAATTTGGGATGAGTGTACTATGTCTCATGTGTAAAAGCATTCATTCGAAGCACATCATAGGATTATGCAAGATTTGAATGGCAACGATCAACTTTTAGGCGAAATTGTCTGAATACTGTCTGGGGACTTCCGGCAGACATTACCAGTTATTCCGATGAAATCAACGCATGTTTAAAAAAAACGTTTTTTATAGCGTAATGACGAGATAATGCGATTGGCCATGAACATGCGAGTATAAACGCAAAATAATCTAATCGCACAAGTATTTTCTAAGCAATTGCTGAGTATTGGAAACGGTAAAATTGAACTGTATCAAAATATACAGTACAACAAATAGTCAGACAATTTCTGCACTGCCGTTGAGACGAAAAGTGAACTAATTGAGAGTCTATTTCCAGATAAATTTAATTTTTAAAAAATCATAATTGCCTCTGTAATCGCGCTGGTTTTGTAGCAGTTTTGTTTTCGGTAAACATTCCCGAACAGACAGGAATATTTGTGGATCGTCAATTGTCGACTGTCAAATACATATCCTGATGCATGTCGCAAGTTGTATTTATTGGTAGCACAAAGTCATTGGGAGTTGACACTTTCTAATGCAGGTTTGACATAAGGAGAAACAGTATTCGTCAACTGTTTAAAACAATTTTGACGACATACTATCCAACACAATCATTATTTTTTAAGGAGAAACTATATTACTTTCACGTTTGAAGACGTATTTCATAAAGTTTAACAAACACACAAATGTCCAAATCCAGATTTTACACCAGAGATGAATATGAAGCTTTAGTTTTAACTGAAGGTTTTTGCGTTTCAATTTCAAATTTGCCACTTAGTCATTATGATATGCCGTCACTTGATAGTTGGGCCACCGACTTAGTTAACACTGATTTGCAACGTATAACAACAGAGCAATGACTCTGTCTTAGCTGCAATTATTGCGAATAATGAGCCATTACTGACGGCTTTAAAAAAAAGCTCTCCATTGATGCTGAACAAGTTGTCGATGAAAACAAAGCAGTAAACACTCCAAATGAATTTTTAAATTCCCTGGATACACCAGGAATGCGTCTACACGATTTCCGGTTGAAAATTGGCTCAACAATTTATTCTTTTTCGCGATTTAAACCCACCTAAATTATGCAACGGTACACGTTTCTACATAAAGTCAACAATATTTGTCGGAAAAGTTTAAAGGAGAAATGTTTGTGTTGCCACGTAATCCATTATTAGCGTCATAATTTTCAAACACATTTGAAAGGCTTCAATTTTTGATTCGTTTAGCTTTTGCAAAGACCATAAATAGATTTAAAGGGCAAAAAATGTCTTCTTTCGGTTTGTTCTTGAAACATAAATATTTCTCTTATGGGCAACGAAATATTGCCTACTCACACGTGGAAAGTTATCATACTTTTCGTATTAGCAAAAGACTGGTTGATCAAGAACATTGTGCACAACTTAGTGCTTAGACAGTTTTCAGTTTTCAAATAATAGAAACAATAGTTCGAAGTCAATGTTATCTACTTCATTGAAAAAATTTAATTTTTATACATTTTTAATTTAGTTAATGTATTTTGTAAAGAAGTTATTGATTACAAACTATAAAGAAAGCTAATGTGAATAAAATGTAGTGTAGAATCTAAAAGTGTATGGTGGTTTACGCTTAGTTTCTACATTCGGTTATTTTACAATCAGTTTCGATATTTACTATAACTTTCAATTTTTTTTTTTTTTTTTTGCGGAAGTTATACTTACAAAATTTACTAAGCGTAAGTATAGTGCTTTTTCCATAGAAAATTTAGTTAGTACTTATTGAATTCAATAAGTACTTTCTTCAGTCTGCAAGGTAAAAAAAAAAAAAAAAAAAAAAAATCCGAAACGTTACTGAGTAAAAATTTTCGATAATTGCTTGCAGTTCTGGCTAAGCTTTGGCTATGTTTGCATTACCGCTTATAGAAGTTCCTTAATAAATCAGAAAGGTGCTAAGCTTTTTTTTTTTTGTATCCCTTCCTAAGTTTACATTAAAGTTCCAAAAACACGACTAACTTCAAACGGGAAGATCTTCGAATTTTTCAAGAGGCTTCCGAGATGATTTCAGGAAGGTTATTAACTTTTATCGGAAAACTTTCTGGGTTTTGGCTTGACATGATACTGGCAGAAATTGGCCACATCAGCTGCCCATAATTTTCCAGGAACATTTAGGAATCGTTTTTAAATTGAATAACGCCCATTATCAATCTCATATGTTATAAAATCGGCTATACTATTTTAAGCTCTATTAAAAATATTTATTTGATTCTATCAAAATAATGAGTTCAAGTTTATTTTAATCCAACTTCTTTGCCACAGCAACGCGTGGCTGGGTCAGCTAGTTAATCGATATAACTCAAACATCGTATGACTTACTGCTAAAAACACCATGATAAAAAAAGCTCAGAGATGTTGCTTAGAATTTCCATATAACGTTTCGGGATATTACAGGTTATTATTTACTTCCTGAGAAAATCAACTATATTTTTAAAAACGTTTCCTTGAATTGCTACAAATTGCAGATTTCACACCGTTGTGAAAAGTATTTTTCTCCACCAGTATCAAGATTAACTAAACGTATTTAATAGGTGTATCGGTTTCGGAGTGATTGCGGTTTGTCCAGATTGACTCAACACCAAATGAGTGCGAAAAGTTATCTGGATCACGAAGTTTTGCAAGAGTTGCAGAGGAACTACATTCGAGCTACTTGCTTGAGAGTCTGTCTTCGCGTTGGCAATGCGTGTATTAATGCTTTGAGAGCTTTCTTAGAAAAGCAGGAAGGTTCCAGGCTATTATATTAATTCTGCGTTAGGCTTCTCTGCAGGTGCCAGAATCATAACTGCCTTTTTAACCAAGAAGACTACTGAATTCTTCACAAATATTTCAGGTTTATTTCAGGAAAGTTAATGAATTTAAGCGGAAAACAATTATTTTCTTTATTTTGTTCCCCAGGAAATTTTTAATATCATTAATTCTTGCAAAGATACATTCGCAACAGAAAATTGCAGTGACAATTGCATCGTCAGGCATTGCTGCTACTTTTTTTAGATGGTACACGAACAGCACATTCAGCTTAAAAGTTGCCTATTAGATATTCATAACAAACAAAACACAATGTAAACAATAAAGAAAAAAAAGACGTGGTATGGCTGTAGTGTTGCAAGAGAGTGAAATTATAATTTGGGATGAGTGTACTATGTCTCATGTGTAAAAGCATTCATTCGAAGCACATCATAGGATTATGCAAGATTTGAATGGCAACGATCAACTTTTAGGCGAAATTGTCTGAATACTGTCTGGGGACTTCCGGCAGACATTACCAGTTATTCCGATGAAATCAACGCATGTTTAAAAAAAACGTTTTTTAGAGCGTAATGACGAGATAATGCGATTGGCCATGAACATGCGAGTATAAACGCAAAATAATCTAATCCTACAAGTATTGTCTAAGCAATTGCTGGGTATTAAAAACGGTGAAATTGAACTGTATCAAAATATACAGTACAACAAATAGCCAGACAATCTCTACACTGCCGTTGAGACGAAAAGTGAACTAATTGAGAGTCTATTCCCAGAAAAATTTAATTTTTTTTAAAACATAATTGCCTCTGTAATCGCGCTGGTTTTGTAGCAGTTTTGTTTTCGGTAAACATTCCCGAACAGACAGGAATAATTGTGGATCAATTGTCGACTGTTAAATACATATCCCGATGCATGTCGTGAATTGTGTTTATTGGTCGCACAAAGTCATTGGGAGTTGACACTTTCTAATGCAGGTTTGACACAAGGAGAAACAGTATTCGTCAACTGTTTAAAACAATTTTGACGACATACTATCCAAAACAATCATAATTTTTTAAGAGAAACTATATAACTTTCACGTTTGAAGACGTATTTCATAAAGTTTAACAAACACACAGATGTCCAAATCCAGATTTTACACCAGAGATGAATATGAAGCTTTAGTTTTAGCTGAAGGATTTTGCGTTTCAATTTCAAATTTGCCACTTAGTTATTATGATATGCCGTCACTTGATAGTTGGGCCACCGACTTAGTTAACACTGGTTTGCAACGTATAAAACAGAGCAATGACGCTGTCTTAGGTACAATTACTGCGAATAATGAACCATTACTGACGGCTGGAAAAAAAAGCTCCCCATTGATGCTGAACAAGCCTATACAGTTGTCGATGAAAACAAAGCAGTAAACATTCCAACTGAATTTTTAAATTCCCTGGATACACCAGGAATGCGAGTACACGATTTCCGGTTGAAAATTGGCTCAACAATTTTTTTTTTTTTTTTTCGCGATTTAAACCCACCTAAATTACGCAACGGTACACGTTTCTTCATCAAAAGTCAACAATCTTGACGGGAAAGTTTAAAGAAGAAATGTTTGTGCTGCCACGTAATCCATTAATAGCGTCATAATTTCCAAACACATTTGAAAGGCTTCAATTTTTGATTCGTTTAGCTTTTGCAAAGACCATAAATAGATCTCAAGAACAAACGATGTCTTCCTTCGGTTTGGACTTAAAACATAAATATTTTTCTCATGGGCAACCATATATCGCCTACTCACAAGTGGAAAGTTATCATATTTTTCGTATTAGCAAAAGACTGGTTAAGCAAGAACATTGTGCACAACTTAGTGCTTAGACAGTTTTCAGTTTTCACACAATAGAAACAATAGTTCGAAGTCAATGTTATCTACTTCATTGAAAAAATTTAATTTTTATATGCTTTTAATTTAGTTAGTGTATTTTGTAAAAAAGTTATTTATTACAAACTATAGAGAAAGCAGAGGTGAATAAAATGCAGTGTAGAATCTAAAAGTGTATGTTGGTTTACGCTTAGCTTCTACATTACGTTATTCTACAATCAGTTTCGATATTTAATATCACTTTCAAGGTATTTTTGCTTTTTTTTTTTTGGCCAAAATCATGCTTACAAAATTTACTAAGCGTAAGTATAGTGCTTTTTCCATAGAAAATTTAGTTAGTACTTACTGAATTCAATAAGTACTTTCTTCAGCCTGCACTGTAAAAAAAAAAAAAAAAAATCCGAAACGTTACTGATTAAACATTTTCGATACTTGCTTGCAGTTCTGGCTAAGCTTTGGCTATGTTTGTATATCTGCTTATTGAAGTTCCTTAATAAATCAGTAAGGTGCTAAGCTTTTTTTTTTATCCCTTCCTAAGTTTACACTAAAGTTCCAGAAACACGACTAGCTTCAAACGGGAAGATTTTTCGAATTTTTCAAGAGGCTTCCGAGATAATTTCAGGAAGATTATTAACTTTTATCGGAAAACTTTCCGGGTTTTGGCATGACATGTTACTGGAAGAAATTGGCCACATCAGCTGCCCATAATTTTCCTGGAACATTTATGAATTGTTTTTACATTGAATCACGCCCATTATCAATCTCACATATTTTAAAATCGGCTATACTATTTTAAGTTCTATCAAAAATATTTATTTGATTCTATCAAAATAATGAGTAAAAGTTTATTTTAATCCAACTTTTTTGCCACAGCAACGCGTGGCTGGGTCAGCTAGTATATATATATATATATATATATATACTAGCTGACCCAGCCACGCGTTGCTGTGGCAAAGAAGTTGGATTAAAATAAACTTGAACTCATTATTTTGATAGAATCAAATACATATTTTTAATAGAGCTTAAAATAGTATAGCCGATTTTATAACATATGAGATTGATAATGGGCGTTATTCAATTTAAAAACGATTCCTAAATGTTCCTGGAAAATTATGGGCAGCTGATGTGGCCAATTTCTGCCAGTATCATGTCAAGCCAAAACCCAGAAAGTTTTCCGATAAAAGTTAATAACCTTCCTGAAATCATCTCGGAAGCCTCTTGAAAAATTCGAAGATCTTCCCGTTTGAAGTTAGTCGTGTTTTTGGAACTTTAATGTAAACTTAGGAAGGGATACAAAAAAAAAAGCTTAGCACCTTTCTGATTTATTAAGGAACTTCTATAAGCGGTAATGCAAACATAGCCAAAGCTTAGCCAGAACTGCAAGCAATTATCGAAAATTTTTACTCAGTAACGTTTCGGATTTTTTTTTTTTTTTTTTTTACCTTGCAGACTGAAGAAAGTACTTATTGAATTCAATAAGTACTAACTAAATTTTCTATGGAAAAAGCACTATACTTACGCTTAGTAAATTTTGTAAGTATAACTTCCGCAAAAAAAAAAAAAAAAATTGAAAGTTATAGTAAATATCGAAACTGATTGTAAAATAACCGAATGTAGAAACTAAGCGTAAACCACCATACACTTTTAGATTCTACACTACATTTTATTCACATTAGCTTTCTTTATAGTTTGTAATCAATAACTTCTTTACAAAATACATTAACTAAATTAAAAATGTATAAAAATTAAATTTTTTCAATGAAGTAGATAACATTGACTTCGAACTATTGTTTCTATTATTTGAAAACTGAAAACTGTCTAAGCACTAAGTTGTGCACAATGTTCTTGATCAACCAGTCTTTTGCTAATACGAAAAGTATGATAACTTTCCACGTGTGAGTAGGCAATATTTCGTTGCCCATAAGAGAAATATTTATGTTTCAAGAACAAACCGAAAGAAGACATTTTTTGTCCTTTAAATCTATTTATGGTCTTTGCAAAAGCTAATCGAATCAAAAATTGAAGCCTTTCAAATGTGTTTTGAAAATTATGACGCTAATAATGGATTACGTGGCAACACAAACATTTCTCCTTTAAACTTTTCCGACAAATATTGTTGACTTTATGTAGAAACGTGTACCGTTGCGTAATTTAGGTGGGTTTAAATCGCGAAAAAGAATAAATTGCTGAGCCAATTTTCAACCGGAAATCGTGTAGACGCATTCCTGGTGTATCCAGGGAATTTAAAAATTCATTTGGAGTGTTTACTGCTTTGTTTTCATCGACAACTTGTTCAGCATCAATGGAGAGCTTTTTTTTAAAGCCGTCAGTAATGGCTCATTATTCGCAATAATTGCAGCTAAGACAGAGTCATTGCTCTGTTGTTATACGTTGCAAATCAGTGTTAACTAAGTCGGTGGCCCAACTATCAAGTGACGGCATATCATAATGACTAAGTGGCAAATTTGAAATTGAAACGCAAAAACCTTCAGTTAAAACTAAAGCTTCATATTCATCTCTGGTGTAAAATCTGGATTTGGACATTTGTGTGTTTGTTAAACTTTATGAAATACGTCTTCAAACGTGAAAGTAATATAGTTTCTCCTTAAAAAATAATGATTGTGTTGGATAGTATGTCGTCAAAATTGTTTTAAACAGTTGA
The DNA here is from genome assembly GCF_026930045.1 of Uloborus diversus. Classification (NCBI taxonomy): domain Eukaryota; kingdom Metazoa; phylum Arthropoda; class Arachnida; order Araneae; family Uloboridae; genus Uloborus; species Uloborus diversus. Next base: position 12,950,470 of record NC_072733.1, on the reverse strand, counting down.
CGAATACTGTTTCTCCTTATGTCAAACCTGCATTAGAAAGTGTCAACTCCCAATGACTTTGTGCTACCAATGCATCAGGATATGTATTTGACAGTCGACAATTGACGATCCACAAATATTCCTGTCTGTTCGGGAATGTTTACCGAAAACAAAACTGCTACAAAACCAGCGCGATTACAGAGGCAATTATGATTTTTTAAAAATTAAATTTATCTGGAAATAGACTCTCAATTAGTTCACTTTTCGTCTCAACGGCAGTGCAGAAATTGTCTGGCTATTTGTTGTACTGTATATTTTGATACAGTTCAATTTTACCGTTTCCAATACTCAGCAATTGTTTAGAAAATACTTGTGCGATTAGATTATTTTGCGTTTATACTCGCATGTTCATGGCCAATCGCATTATCTCGTCATTACGCTATAAAAAACGTTTTTTTTTAAACATGCGTTGATTTCATCGGAATAACTGGTAATGTCTGCCGGAAGTCCCCAGACAGTATTCAGACAATTTCGCCTAAAAGTTGATCGTTGCCATTCAAATCTTGCATAATCCTATGATGTGCTTCGAATGAATGCTTTTACACATGAGACATAGTACACTCATCCCAAATTATAATTTCACTCTCTTGCAACACTACAGCCATACCACGTCTTTTTTTCTTTATTGTTTACATTGTGTTTTGTTTGTTATGAATATCTAATAGGCAACTTTTAAGCTGAATGTGCTGTTCGTGTACCATCTAAAAAAAGTAGCAGCAATGCCTGACGATGCAATTGTCACTGCAATTTTCTGTTGCGAATGTATCTTTGCAAGAATTAATGATATTAAAAATTTCCTGGGGAACAAAATAAAGAAAATAATTGTTTTCCGCTTAAATTCATTAACTTTCCTGAAATAAACCTGGAATATTTGTGAAGAATTCAGTAGGGTCTTCTTGGTTAAAAAGGCAGTTATGATTCTGGCA